>NC_022009.1:25593558-25606928 GCF_000317375.1 Microtus ochrogaster | reverse complement strand
ATATTGTATAGGTATATTGTATAGGTAGGAAGATGAAGATGATCTGGGAGGAGTTGGAGGATCATAAATATTATCAAAATAAATTGTATGAAATTTTTTTGGTTATTTGAGACAGGGTTTCTGTAGACAGAGGTTATGTGTTAGTTTCTCAGCTGCCCAGACCCAAATAATAACACAGAAGCTGTATTAATTACATCATTGTTTGGCCAATAGCTTAGGCATCTTGCTAGCTAGCTCTTACATCTTAAATTAACCAATTCCTATTAATTTGTGTATTGCCACTAGGCTGTGGTTTACTGGTGCTGCATGTTACTCCTTTGGCAGCTACATGGTGTCTCCTTGACTCAGCCTACTCTCTCTATATATCTCTGTTAGTATTTCCTCCTGGCATTACTCTACTAAGCCATTGGCTGAAACAGCTTTTTTTAAATAATTAATGGTAATAAAACATATTCACAACATACAGAGGAGAATCCCATATCAGGTTTCTCTGTAGTTTTAGAGCCTGTCCTGGAACTAGCTCTTGTAGTCTATGCTGGCCTCAAATTCATAGAGATCCACCTGTCTCTGCCTCCTGAGTGCTGGGATTAAAGGCATGCGCCAACGCTGGCCAACTGAAAATTTTTATATAAAGAAACCAAAAACAATCAAACATCTCTGAAAACTCAACAATGTAAACAAAATTCCTAAAACAACAACCATAACAACAAAACCAAGCATGTGTTTTATATGTAAAGATAATTACCTCACTTTTCCTAATGTAGATGGCTTTTACAAAACATCCCAGGCTTTCTTGCATATGTAAAATCTAGATTAAACTACATTTTATATGCATGTATAGAGAAAGCAAAAGGAGGATATTTGGGGGATGAGCCAGTGGAGGTAGAGAAGGGATGAAGGAGGGTAATGGGGATGAGGATGAGCAATGTACAAGGACACATATGTATGGAAATGTTATAATGAAATCATTTATTAATGTATGCTAGCTAAAAGTTGATGATGATGATGATGATGATAACAATGATTATTTAGACAATTTTAATTACTTTGCTTGTCCAATTTCAGTGAGCAGAATTCCCACTGAAAAAACTGATAGTAACTATGGGTTCTTCATGGACAGTTTTTTTGTCAGTTTGGTGAAAGTCTATTCCTAATTGTCAAGAGTTTCATTTTTAGAAACCAAGATGTTTGTAATTGCTCAAGCTTTTGTTGAGATAATCATGAAGCCTTCTCTTTTAGCATGTTAATATGAATCATAGTGACTGGATATCAAACCAACCCTGAATTCTAGATAAATCTCACTCAGTCATAATACTTTATCTTTTATAAAAAAATAAAATTATTGGGCTGAATTACTAAACTTTTCTTAGAATATTTTACACCCACATTCATGAGAGAATGCTAATTTGTGCATGTCTTACACTTAATTTGTTAGACATTGTATTGTGTTTGAGAAAATACTGGCTTCCTGGATTGAGGTGCTAAACTTCCCCTCCTTTTAAATTTTGTGAGAAATTCTATATACCTAATAGAATTCTTCTCCTGTGCATTTGGTACAATCCACCAATGGAGCCATGTGGACTAAAGGGTCTCTCTCTTTCTCTCTCTCTCTCTCTAACCTTGAACTCATGGCAAGTCTCCCAAGAGCTGGAATTATTTTGAGTGTGTGGTGGGGGGGGGAATATGTCTTTATAGAGAACTATTTGCGTCACTTATCTGCTTTAGAGTGAGTTTTAGCCATTTGTGTCTTTGAGAAACTTTAGCCATTTTGCTAAAATTGTCTAATTTGTTAGCACAAAGATACTCATATTACTTCATTATAATGTTGTTATATTTAGAATCTTTGAAGAGGTCATCAATCTCTCTTATTCTTTTTTTCATTTTTATTAGGTTTTTTTTTTTGGAATGCTGTACTTTGATATATTCCTCTCCCCCTCATCCCCTCCCAGGTCCACCCATCTACCCCAACCCACACAACTTCATGCCCTTTTATTTTGGTCTACCAAGTCTAGTCTGACTGCTCATTCATTCTTACATGTATGTGCTTTCTCTGGAGAGTGGTCTATGTCTTTTTTTTTTTTCACAATCAGTCTGCCCTTTGAGTCTTGGAAATTTTATCAATTAAACAATTTATTGTTTTAAAGAACTAGCTATTGTTTTCATGGATTTTCCTTTTTTAAAATCTCTGGTGTCATAGGTTTTACTTCCATCTCTACTACTTCATTTCTATACTAACTTTAGGTTTGAATTACTCTTCTTTTCCTAGTTTATTACAGCAGAAGTTTAGGTGATAGATGTACGTTCTTCTTTCCTTCTTGATACAAATGCTTGGTGCTCAGTGATATGCATACCTCTAAGTACCACCTCAGTGGGATTCCATAAATTTTATGATGTTCTATTTTCACTTGCACTCAATAACAAATACTTTCTACATTTTCTTTTGATTTCTTTGTTGACTTGAAGATGTCTTCATGTATTATTAAGTTTTCAAATATTTGAGTACTTCCCAGAAATCTTTAGAACAACGATTTTAGATTTAATTCCATATGAGCAGAGAACATACTTTGTGTGTGACTTAAATAATTTTAAGCTTTCTGAGGCTTTTGTTTTGCAATGCAGAATATATGCTATCTTGGTTAATGTTCTGTGTGTACTTAAAGAAGAGGTGTCTGTATCCCGCCGTGGGGTGCAGTGCTCTCTGAATGTCAACTAGGTCAGATGGGGCAGTGATGTCATTAAAGTCTTCTATATTCCTACTGATTGCCATCTACTTGTGGTATCAATTATTGGGAGAGGGAGGTATGGAAACTTATGCCCATGTGTGCATTTGTCAATTCTCCTTTCAATTCTATCAGATTTTGCTTGAATACTAGATGTTACCCATTTGGGATTACATCCCCTTTACAAATTGATTCCTTTATCATCGTGAAATGGTACTTACATCTGATAATAGTGTTTCCTCTGAAATCTACTTCTTGGGTGCACAGGATTCTAGCTCAGTAGTGGGACATTGCATGCTCTGGATTCAGTCCCCAGCACCCCAAATCCCTAAACTAACCAACTAAGAACCTTGCATCAAGACACGAATGCTTCTCAACTCAGCAAGCTGGACCAGTCTTAGAACTTACCTCATGTGTTTTTCCTTTTCCAGCACTTACTGCCTCTGTATCTTGAAAATCATTTTCTTTCTTTTTTAATTTCCTTTCCTTGCTTTGAGAAAGAGACCGAGTCTGATCACTGTTGTTCTATCTAGGATGAAAGCAAAGATTTTTGAATAGTATTTTTCTTCTTAAACACTGTTTTCCAGTTTTATTTTTAATTGATGAAATTATATGTATTTATAGAGTACAATGTGATACTTGAATACATGCATATACATTGTGAAATGGTTAAATGAGACTGATTAGCATTTTTTACTTCAAATACTTATTTTTTGCAGTAAGAACATTTAAGACACACTCTCGTAAGTACCGGAGATCTACATTAACCGTAGTTACCATGCTACACAATAAGGCACAAGAGCTTGTTAGCACAGCCATTGTAACTCTATATTATTTATACATGAAGACATGAAAAGCAACTGATCTTCATTTACCATAGGCCATGACATTAAAAAATTCATCATTATTACTGTGGCTCACTTTCATTTCTGAAATTTCTTGTCCCCTTTACTCACTTTAGTCTGCCATCCTCAAAATAAGGAAGAGAGGATGAGTAAGTTTAGTGATGGAGAATGGGCAGGAGGGTCCTGGAGGAAGGAGAGCAATGTGACATTTTAACGTTTCAACCCCTACTGCCTAGCACACATGCATGTTTAGTGGGAGGAAAAAGGAACTGAGAAGGTTATTGCTTGGATTGGTCCAGGAAATTTTGGACTTTCGGGTTAAGTAGATCTTTCTAGGCACCCATCTAAACTTTAGAGTCTAACAATTAGCTATAATTGATACTCCCTCCAATTCTGAGCCCATTATGTAGTTGAAAATATTGTTGTGTTCTTATGCATGTTCTTTCTCATCAAATTTAATCTTTTAGTCTCTTATTATGTATGGACTAAATTGTTCCTCTAGGTTTGCATATTAAGCTCTTGATTTTTGGTGTGGTATACATGGAGATGTGGTCTTTGGGAAATAGTTCAATCTTGAGGGCAGGGAGCCCCCAGGAGTGGGTTAGTGCCCTTGTAGAGGCATGAGTGAGGTGGTCTCTCGACCCTAAGGGGACACAACAGGGAGGCAGTTGTTGGAGACTCAGCAGACACTGGGTAAGACCCGCACCACTATCTTGACTTTCTGCCATTTACAACTATGGGAACTATATTTTGGTTATGTAAGTTACCTAGTCTATGTAGATTCTTGTAAGATAGACAGTATGCCCAAGGTTGAGGGTTTGCATCGTGTCTCCTCAGCCCACCTCAAGGTCGCTTAATTCCTGGCCAGTGTCTTCCTGCACTCCTCTGCCCACAGGCTTTCTTAGACACGAGAAGCAGCACTCTTCCGACCTTCTCAAGAAAGAAGCCAGTGAAGCAACACCTTTGAGTTGCCACTGAGGGATGAGAATTAGTGGCCCAGCGTCCCAGCCCTCTCCCATGGGGGACCAGTCCTGCTGTGTGTACTACACAGTCTTTTGGGAGGCTCCCTGTTGGTGTGGAACCCTAGTTTTCCTCCAGGGGTGACCTGCTCACTGGTACCTCTCTTTAGTGCCTCTTCCTCCCCTGTATCCTTTCCCCACACCCTTACTGTGTTGTATAAGATTGTGCTTCAAACACACTGCTTGTGATCAGGGTCCTGTCCCCGGGAATGCTTTAGGGAAGTCTAAACTGAGGCAAATGACTGGGGAAAGTTCTGGAACTTAGAACATTGTTTACCCCTTGCCCAGACACAAACAGTATGTGAGGGAAAGCAGCAGGAGAAGGGCTTGGCTGGCGGTGTGGAGAAAGTCTTACCTTCCAGTCAGCTCACATCCGTGGTGGTCACAGTGATATCCATTCTATAGGTCAAAGATGGCAGACCACCAGTCTGGAAGAGGCCTAGCTGACTCTTGCTCCTGAGCTAGCCTTGATGGTATGTATATAGGTATGATAAACTTGGGGACTTCAGTCAAGAGAGAAATGGCTGTCCTGAGACCTATCGCTGGACTTGACAGTTCATTTTCTGTTAAGAACATGGGTTTGTAAGGTATACTGTGACCTCTGTGTGTGGATCTATTTGGGAACTTATAAGCACCGTGTAAGATGTTTTAGTTAGGGTTAGTGCCTTATTTTCTTGCTCTATTGTATAAATTAATTTTTGAATGGGTGATACATAGTAGGCCCTACTGTCTATTGGGTATGTTTCAAGGATTTCCATAGATGCTCAAAGAGCAGGTAGTATCAAAAACCACATGTACCATGTTTTTTCCCCTTGAAATGCATATCCCGATTAAAGTTCAACCAATAAACTAAGCACAGTCAGAGATTAACAGCAAAAATAAAACGGAGCAATTATAACAACACATTGTAATAAATTTGCCAGAATCATTACTCTTTGGGCCTCTATTAGAGGAGGCTTGAACATAGGCATTGTGTTGTTTTGACTCTTGGTTTAACTGAAACAGCTCCTATGTGGCAGACACGAAGGCTGTATGTATAGAGTGGATACAATAGACAAAGGCATAGTTTACATCCTCCTTGGAATGGAATGGGGTACCATGGAATTTTGTAACACTACTTAGAACTTTCTACTTCACTATTTGGAACCTTGTCTGACTGTGGGTAGCTGAAACATTAGGAAGGGAAATTGCTTGTAAAGGGGGACTACTCTACCCAAATGGTTCAATGTATTTGCCTTCCTGCCACCATCCACCCAACGATAGCTCCAACCCCAAGCACCTCTCTCATTAGTTTCTTAGATAAGCTTCCAAAGGTTTTTGTATGCAAGTAGATAGGAATGATTTGTTTGCTCTGTTCTGTTTTGTTTTATAATTGAAGTAATCACATTGCACCTAGTTTTCCGCTACTTTTTCTAATTTATCTTAGCAATATTTTCATGTTTGTTGACAGACAGCATCTTCGTTCTTTAATAGCTTCAGAGAATCGTGCTGTGTGTCCTGGTTCGACAATTCATCTAACCAATCCTTATCTCTGGTGAGTTGGGTTGTTTCCAGTATTTTTTCAATCTAGTGCTGAACTATTGCTTCAATTAATAACCTGATACATATGGTATTTTGCAAACAGAGGAGTGTATTTTTAGGATGAACTCCTCGAAATAGAACTGCAAAATCATGGAGCTTATTCGTTTATAATTTTGATAGATTTTGCTATCAAATTGTCCCTCGCCAAGGTTGCATGGGTGCCTATTGTCACCAGGAATGTATGAGAGTGACTGTTTCCCCACAGCTTCATCCACAAAATACAGAACCAAACGGTTGGAGTTGTGCCAATCTGATGGGTGAAAAATAGTATCGAGTCTATTTTAATTTGCATCTCTCTCATCACAGTGGGAATGAAGTGTCTTTTCAGAGGCTTAAGAAGCACTGCACTTCTATTTCAGCAAACTCTTAACACCCTTTTCCCACTCTTAGATGGACTTTATTCTTATCCATTCTGCTATTATTTTTGTCAGAATCTCATAGTTCCTTATATATTAGGAATATAGGCTCTTCATGATACGAGTGGGAGGCTTTTCCCCTGATTATTCTCTGTCTCCTGATGATGCTATGACTTCTTTCTTTGTGCATGCAGAAGTTATTTTTTATTTAAAGAATTTAGTATTTCATATATGTCAGGTCTCATAAGATGCCTTCTAGATTTTTAAAACTAGTTTAGACTAGATATCTTTTACACTAACTTGGTAGGCTTAATATAGCATCAGAATCAGTTTGGCTTTCTAAAGGATGCTGTAATTATATAGGTCACCAAGGTGCTCTTCCAAGTGCCTTTGTTCTAAAACCCCTGCATCCTCCTCCCCTCCAGCTTCCAATTATGCAGTTGGATCAGGTGAGAAACCGTAATTCATACTCAGGTGTGACAAACTGGTAGAATTAACTTCCCAAAAGACATTGCTATTTTGAATAAGGGGTGACTCAGGGGAAGTGACTTTCAAATTGCTAGAAAGTTGGAAGACATGGCAAAGCCATGGAGGGCATTGGAGGCATAGGAAAGGCATGGAGGGCTTTGTAGTAAGTGCCCATGATGACTGATCTGCCTCCAGCGCTGGCTTCCTCGAGTCCACTGTTGTATCTAGATGCCAGAAATCAATTTTGGAAGGGAGATCACTTTGGGGCTGGGCTCCATTTCTGACAATGTCTATAAGGGCTAACATTGGGATAGAAAGGGAGGAGTCTACAGCAGCAGTAGGAAAGATTTATTGAAATATTGTCTTTTGTTCCCAAGCTCTTTCTACCTGTCCTTCTTTTCCCTTCTTTCAACTCAGTCCTATCCCCTTGACCAGAGGACCTGGGAATTAGGGCTGGATAGGGAGACAGTTTTGTGCAGTTGTGCCAGAAAGGGGAATTTTGTGTTCATAGGGACAGTCTGTCAATGGCTGTGTGGTTATCACATGCCGCTTAGTCCTCCTTCCCTCAATACGCTCACTTCTAGTAAGAATGTTGAACTTCTTTTTTCTTTCTTATTTTTTTCTTTTTTTTCAAGTTGAGGACCAAACCCAGGGCCTTGCACTTGCTAGGCAAGCACTACCACTGAGCTAAATCCCCAGTCCCAAGAATGTCGAGCTTCTTAAAGAGCACAATGTTCAGGCTTCTTTGTCTTCTTGTTTGACTTGGGCATCTTGATTGAAAGTTAAGAAGCAAGAACATTGAAAGTCCTCAGACATGCTATATGCCCGCCTTCCTCAAACCTTCCCTTCATGGCTGCAGGAAGTGCCCTCAGACTCTAATTTTGTTAGCAATCTCTCTCGGGACCTCAGCTCTGCTTGGCCCATGCAGTCATTGTTCGTGAAGTGAGGAGTGAGGGGTTTCATGTGGTTGACTAATTGTAGCACCACTGGCCCACACTTAAGGACGTAAAGGATCAATGAGATAATTATTCTCAGTAGAGTGCTTTTTCATGAACATTACAACATCACTTAAGAAATAAACAATTTTAGAGGTCTTAGACAGGTCTCTAGCCCCTTTGGCTGTCCCGGAGTTTCAGCATTGCTGATGCTAAGGCTCTGAGTTCAAGGTATTTCTCATAACAGTGAAAGACAAATGAAGTACATGGTAAATTCATTAGTTTCTTTGTGTGTATGTGTACATATGTTTGAGCATGTGTGTACATGAATGTAGAGGCCAGAGGTCATGTTAGGTGTTTTCCTCAGTCACCTTCTACCCTAGTATTTAAAATACTGTTTCTCACTGAACTTGGAGCTCACTGATTCAGCTAGCTTAGCTGGCACACGAGTCCCAGGGATCCTCCTATCCCTGCCTCTCCATTCCAGGAATTGCGGGTACACCACTGCATCTGGTTTTTGACATGGGTATTGGAGACAGAATTCCAGTCTTTATGTTTGCCCAGCAAGTACCGTATCAACTGAGACCTGTCCCCAGCCCCCAAGTACCTCTGTTTCTTGGTCTGTTTGCTCCTGAGAACCTGGGACTTTAGGTTTCTGTGACCATTTATTCTGGGGGCTGTGATCTTTGGCAGCGTGAATTGTGTAAGACAGGAGAACTAAGGTTGAATCTGATGCTTTTCTGTAGATTTGCTGCGGAAAGCTTCCAAGGGTAGGATTGTAGAAGTATTTCATTTGTATTTTAATAAATAAATCTTGCCTGAAGATCAGAAAAGTAAAACAGCCACATTTCCCAGCCTTACAGACCAGGCAGCAATGACACACACCTTTTATCGCAGTAACCACACTAGCTTGCCATAGAAACCAGGTGGTAGTGATGCGCGCCCTTAATCCCAGAACTAGAGAGGATTATGAAATGGGAGGAGACAGCTCTCAGCCTCAGTCTCATTCTGAGGTTTCCTGGAGGCAGGATCGCCATTTTCAGACTGAGGTTGAGGTAAGAGCCAGTGACTGGATGCTTTGTTTTTCTGGACTTCAGGTTGAACCCCAATATCTGTCTCTGAGTTTTCATTAATCATGCTTCCTACATGCATCCATGTACATGGGTGTGCACATGGGGAACAGAGGCTGCAGGTATATCTCTCAATTGCTCTCCAAAGGAGAACATAACCCCTAGGTTAGTGATGTTAAAACTAGAGAACTCCGGTGCGGTGTTCTCTGCTCTGTTCTAAGGGTGCTTAAGTCTAGCTAGTCGTTATAATGCCCTAGAGAATATTTTAAAAATAGATTCCAAGATGCCATTCCTCATAAGTATATCTAACAGGCCTGGGGTGTTGGGATAGGGCCTAGGCATCATTATTTGCATGTTTAGGTTAGTTGAGAGGTTTTGTGTTTAGCCATGGCTGGAAGCTGCTACCCCACCACGTATAGTTCTGGTCTTTCAGTAACCACCCTTACCCACTTGGCAGTGATTCGGTCTTGGGACTTCTAAGAAGTTAGACTCCAGGGAGCATGGCAAGTCACTCAAGGAACCTGCAAACTCTGCCCATTCCAGCCCCTATCCGGAGTCAGCAGATCCGAACAGAACTCCCGAAGACCTTAGTGAGCCACAGCAGGGAGACAGGATGAGATGAATGCTAGTATTTAGCTCCCCTCCTCAATTTGATTCAGTCCAGAAGCCCCAGCCCATAAAATGGTACCACCCATATTGAGGGCAAGTCTTCCCTTTGTGGTTAAACCTTTCTGGAAACACCCTCATAGACACACCCAGGGAAATGTTTCCATGGTGATTCTAAACCTAGTTAGCAAGTAAAGTGAAGCTAAGGATTAAAATTAACCATCACAGGCTGTGTCCCAATGTCACCACAACCCCGCAACATTCTGCCCTTATACAGATACAGACAATAGCCCCGTGTCCGGCTTCTGCACTCTGACTCCAAGACTTTACAGTCTTGCAGGATGCAGGATTTGGGAGAAGATGTCCCCACCCCTTGCACATGGCTAGACTTGGATCTCAGTAGTGATTGACAAGCACCATTGACCAGGATGGTTGTGCAGCTGCAGAGAACACAAAAGACTGTATCAGCGCCCACTCCATCCCATCTCCACTGGCAGAACAGTTACCACTCCTTGAGGCTAGGGAGAACAGGGACACTGTGGGCCCATTTTCCTGACTCTCCATCATTGCTACCAAGCTGAACACTTAGGCCTGACACTCAGAGATGGATAGAAGCTACAGCTACCAGCCCTGTACCCAGCATGGCTCTAGAGTTTCTCCCCCTCCCTATTCATCACCACCTTTGAGTGTTTATTCAACTGTGACAGAATCACCCTCTTGTTACAGCATTGCCATCATTGCTGTGTGGGTCTGTAATTATTGTCCAAGAAAGGCCCAGAGTATATTACAGAAAATTGCACAGAAAGTGTCATGTCAGAATGAGCAGGGGTGATCCCTGCATAGAAGAACCACACCTGATACTGGTATTATTTTTATCCGTACTTCATTTTTTCTTATACGGATTCTACTTCTAGCTACGTAAAGCTAATTAGAATGTTGTGTTCTGGGTCCTCTTTGCACATTGAGAGAGAGAGAGTCTCTCCACTTATATCATTTGCAATGACAAATCTCTTGTGTCATCATTTACCTGGGAACAGGGATGTCCTCGGGCTGAAACAAAGCTAATTAGAAGGTATTAGAACTGGAAAAAACATACAGAAAAGTAGAGAATTTGAGAACCATTAAGACAAACGGGCTAAAACAGAGTTAGAAATCTGTATGTGATGAACTAGATGCACTTAAATCTTATTCTCCCCTTTGCTTTCTATTAATGCTCTGATTTGGTTTGTATTTCTATTATTTTACCTTCACCAAATAACCAAAGAAAAAGGTTTTTTTGACCTGGGTCCAGTCTGTAAGAGAAGACTAGCTCCTCTCCAAGTCCTTGTTTCAATGGCTGTGGTTACTCAAGGATCCATCTCTAAAAGACAGTTGAGATATTTTTCTCGGGGATATCATTCAGGTCCTCAAATAAGACAGCACCCATGCACTGAAGTGAGAGACTGAGGTCTTCCCGATTCTCCACACAATAGTAATAAAGAGAAATGCATGAATGAAGAAATATACAGTGCTTTGCTATTCCTTCATGCTTTCAGATCATTGGATTAGACTTTAACTTTGTTTGATCATTTGATTTTTAAAATGAGCACCTTTTATAGACTCAGAGGAAGGATGACAGTGCTGTACCATAAGTCACAGAGGGGCAAAAGCCCCTACTCTGTACATCCTAGTGGAGCTACTAAAGGCAGATAACCCTAACATAGTAGAGAGACCTTTCCACAGGAGAGGCAGGAGAATAAGCAAATGGGACCACAGACGCTGCTCAGGTGACCCCTAATCAGACATGCTAAAACGTTTCCTTTCCATGAAATGCCTTGCACAGTCAGCGGCTTCCTGCAAATCTTGCCCGTTCTTTAAAACTGTCCTAATAATTTTTGTCAATTAGCTGCTAATGCCTTTTTAATGCCTACTAATCTTCACTTTAAAAAAACAAGTTATGGGCTAATTTGGGGATTTTTCTGACATCCTAGCAAAGGGACAGAACCCTGTGATGCCACAGTTCAGGCCTGAGAAATTTGATTATGAATGTCATCCCTGGTTTAATAATAGTTCTTGGGTGGGGGCAGTCACAAGCCACTGCTCCTAAAAGTTGTTACCGACTTCAGGGTACCATGTGACTTGATATACATAAAAATGACTAAAATGTATTGCTAGGGTGGGGTGGATCTTAAAATAGAGGAGAAAATAAGAACAACCACAGTAGTCACCGTTTGTGGGGTGAGGTGTTCCATGTCCTGACAACTGCTTCAGTTCTCTCAATGATCGCTACAGAATGAGAGAGATTGTCATTCTACAAATAGAGAAACTCTAACCCAGAGATCCTCGACACATAGAATAGCTGCACCTCAAAGTGGCAAGCCCTGAGCATCAGAGTTCCTCAGCCCCCTATCTCTACCATGCCAAGAATGAAGAGCCAGAATCCCACCAGAGAGGTGAGCCAGAAACCAAGACCCTAAAGTGAAACAAACCTAGGAGGGTGGAGAGGCCACATCCCTTCCTCCATGGAGTTCACAGAGCCAGCAGGATTGTTAGCCTGGGAGAACAGATGCCTGAACAGTTCTTCCTCCTAGGTACTCCAAAGTCTCTATGTTCTATTTTATGAATTAAACATGTTCAATTTATGAACATACACTCCTATGGTTATTATTGTAACTGGGGTGGAAACAGATTGGAAAGCAGACAATAAGATAAGTAGTCATTTTTCTCTCTCCTATAGATTAAGATGGCATATCCCTTCACAACCTATCTCCAGTGTGGCCTCTGTCACCACTGACACCTCCTTTGAAGATCCTCCTGTCTCCGCCTGCAGGACCCCTGCTGGTCGCTAAGCTTCCTCATGCTTCCCCTGCTGGTCGCTGGGCCACATACCTCACCATCCTCAGGAACCAAAACAGATGAAACCAGAAATTAGCTGCAGTTTGTTCCTTAGTTGCAGATATCAAGCAGGAATTCACCCAGTCTGGACACAAACTTTCAAAGAAGGGATCACTCCCAGCTCAGCCAGCAAGCACCTCCAGTGCTTCATAGCAGAAGCCCAATGTCAGTGTCACAAGATGGGCAGATCTATGGCAGACAGGGTGAGGCTAGGGCTTGAAGTTCAGTGTCACCTGCTAAGTAACTGATACAGAGCCCTACGTGGTCCTCTGGTTACTGCCCTCCAAAGCCCTGATAACTCAAAGAAAGGGAGGGAGGGGGAAATGCCTGCTGTCTCTTAGAAAGGCCATCATCAGACAAATCTCTGTTTCCAAGATGAAAAAGAAACTGTCAGACATATACAATAAGTCACAGCACTTAGGTCTTCCCAACTGCCAGGCCTCTTCCGAGCGCCCACTGTATGCCCGCTATATGCCAAGTCCAAGCAAGAGCTGTGGAAATACACAACTATGCCACGGAGAATCATCAGTCTCCAGCTGCACAAGGACCTCCTCCTAGCTGTACATTCAGAATCCCCTGAACGGGAGTTTGTGTTTGAAGGAGTCCTGCCCTACATTCCACACCATTGCATTCCTGTAGGTGGAAGGAGAGACCCAGAAAGTTTGTGCCTTCTAAAGATTTCACAGGGTTGATGTGATTATGTCAGGGGGTGGTCATTTCTTTTCCTTTCTTATTTTTTTTAGTGTAGTTTTGTATGAGTGACATTTACTTGGTTTAAGGAGATATCCATAGATATTAAAATAAAGCTTTCCAGGCGGGCGGTGGTGGCGCACGCCTTTAATCCCAGCACTCGGGAGGCAGAGGCAGGTGGATCTCTGTGAGTTCGAGACCAGCCT
>NC_022009.1:25580705-25593458 GCF_000317375.1 Microtus ochrogaster | reverse complement strand
TGTGAGTTCGAGACCAGCCTGGTCTACAGAGCTAGTTCCAGGACAGGCTCCAAAACCACAGAGAAACCCTGTCTCGAAAAACCAAAAATAAAAAAATAAAAAATAAATAAAATAAAATAAAGCTTTCCTAATGTTTATGGTTTTTATTTTTATCTACATAAATGTGTGTATGTCTGTGTGAGTATAGGCTGCATGTGTGTGAGTGTCCACAGAGGTCCGAAGAGGGTTTCAGATCCCCTGGAGCTGGATTATACACAATTGTGAGCCACCCAGTGTGGGGCAAGTGAGCCAAACATAGGTTTCTTAAAAGCACAGTAGAGTTATGTCTCTAACCCCAATGTTTCCTAATTGATGCAGTTTACTTTTCTGATGCTGTGATAAACATCATGACCAAAACAACCTGGAGAGAAAAGGGTTTGTTCCTTCTTACAGCTGAAGCAAAAACCATGGAGGAACACTGCTTACTGGTTTGTTCTTTGTGGCTTGCTCAGCCTGCTATCCTACAACACCCAGAACCACTGCTCCAAGGGTGGTATCGCCCACAGTGAGCTGAGCGCTCCGACATCAATCATCAGTCAGGAGAAGGCATCACTGGCTTGCCCACAGGCCAGTCAGGTAGAGCATTTTCTCAACTGAAGTTCCCTCTTCCTTAAACGATTCTAATTATGTCAGTTTGACCTCAAACTAGCCAGTACACCAAGTAAAAGGCTCTCCTGGTAATTCTGAAAGTACAGTCAAGGTTTGGGAACTGGCCGTTAGTCAGTGATGCCTCTCTCCAGAGTTTCTCTTCCACTGATGCCCACTTCAGGAAGGTTGACAAGAGAGCAGGGGGAGGGGGCATCTGACAAGCTTGTTCACATGGAAATGGTACAGACATAACATTACGCTTCTCTTGCCAGGTGCTGCCCTCTTGGCGTAGACGACTGTTTACCTCAGAAGACGAGATCCCAAATGGTCAAATATGGACACTAATAAATCTGCGCTGAGCTAAAAGAATCTCCCTGACCTCTTCAACAGCACAGCCACTGCAAGGAGGAAGAGTCAGTAAATCAGGACATAAATGAGTTCCATGAGACCCTGGAAAGGTGAGAAAAGGAGGGTCCCAAAGCCTCGTCACTGATGAGGGATACAGCTGTGCTTCAACTCTGTCCAGTAGCAGGGGGATGGCCTTGTGATTTATCAGCCACACGGCCACTGGGCTGCCTGACATAGTAGTCAGCTCAGAGCTGCATGACCTATAATACTGCCTCATTCTCAAATTAGTAAGCCAAGCCCAGCAATCCCTACCAGATGGACACCAGCGTTGTGGGGACAGGCACACACACACACACACACTCAGAGTGCTGAGGGTTTTGTGGTCAAACTTTTCTGTAACTTAGTCATTGAGTATCCAGTCTATTAGTGGGTTGTGGTTGGAACCCAGAAATGGCAAAAAAAAAAAAAAAAGAAAGAAAAAACCTAGCCAGTTACCTCTTATCTCAGGAAGCCTGTGTTCTGGATTGGCAAGGAAGAACTACCATGAGAAGACAGGCTAAGAAAAGAGGGGCAGGGTGGGATAATCTTGAGTCACACCTTCCCTACCAAGACAACAGTTAGCTCAGATCAGAGCACCTATATGGGCGTCATGTGCCCAGTACTTTTCCATGCATTTAGTGTGTATGAACAAACTCGGTCCTCAAAGCATCTATGGTTTAAACACATTCCTCAGATTTCATGTATTGGAAATCTGGTCCCCAGTGCAGCAGGTGGAATCTCTAGGAGTTGACTGAGTCCTGAGAATTCTACCTCCATGAAAGGGTTCACCTTATAGACTAATGGATTGTCATGAGAGATGCTTTGTTACAAAGTCGAGCTTGCTCTAGCATGCTTGCTCTGTAGTGTCATGTGATGGCCTCCATCATGTTATGACTCAATAGCATGGCCATCTTCAGTTGCAGACAAGATGTCTGTCTCTGCATGCCCTTGGACTTCATAGCTGCCATAACCATGAGACAAATAGACTTCTGTACTCTATAGTAACCAAGTCTCAGGCCAGTCAGAAATAGCAACAGAAAATGAACTAGTAAAAACAACCCTAGAAGACACTGAGACTTGGTAGATTTTCTTCAATAATTAAACCCCACCAATGCGATGCCAGAGCAATGGTATCTGGTAAATGTACAACTGGCACCTGTACTTTGGCGGTAACCAATAGCTCTCTAATTGTATTTAAGATGTACTCAGAAAGAGGGAAATCATGCCTGCTACTGGAAACCTAGCTGGCTACCCATGGCTGGTGAAGTCATGGGTCTTGGAGGAGAATCTACAAGCACCACTTTACTAAACCAGCATAATCCCAACTCCACCCTAATTATCTGTCCTTATACACACAAATAAGTGAAGGCCTCCTCACCCCTCATCAAGGATACAGATCTCTGTAACAGATGGAGATTATTACAGAAAACCACAACCAACCAAAATGTGGAGTTATGGGGTCCAGTCCCAAAGGATACATCGACAATACAATTCCCACATTTAAGACTCCAGGACCACTGTAGAAGAGGGAATGAAAATAATGTAAGAGCCAGAGAAACAATGAGTTTGCTGTGAGATTGAGTCTCCTAGGAATGTCAAAAGACACATCCATAAAGTCTCACCAACATGACTACCCAAATGTGAGCTGAACAAGGACAATACCAACAGACATTCTTACATAAATGGAGGAATGCACACAAGGCCTCAACCCTACATGAAGAACCACAGGCAACTAAGGAATGGCGAGAGTGGGAGACATAGTCTTCTCAAGGAAGAGCTCACCAATTAGCTATCTAATATAAAATGATTATCCGAGCAAGGAGAGGTAAACTGGAAGGGTTTGGAGGAAGAGTTAGTGTTAGAGCATTAGGATTACGGTTAGGGTTTGGGTTAGAGTTAGGGCTATGAAAGAGAAGGCAAAAATGATGCCATTATGATCTCAAGGAATAAAAAATTTACAAGCAGTAGATATTATTCTTGAATCTCTCTACATGCACACTTTGATCATGTACCACCCCTTTGTCACTTTTATTTTGTTATCATATATCAGCTTCCTCTTTCTTGCTCCCTCTTTTTCCTCTTTCTTTCTGCCAAGAACCTCTCTTCCCACTCCCTTTCCCTTCTTCCTGAAGACACCTGAGGCTGTTCCCCATCTTGCTGCATGCATCAGTCTCAGAACAAAAATGGGCTAATAAAGAATAAAGCCTGTCTATTTTCATTGCATTGTGAGTACACTGCCTACTTATTCTTAAAACGTAGGGAGAGGTACCATAGGATCAAGAGTTAGTTTAGAAATCATAGAAACTAAAAACAAGTAGAATTAAAATGCAAAAACAAAAATCTCATTATGAATTGCCTAGAGTTCTGCAAGATTTCAGAAGACCAAATCAATGCAAAAAAATCAATTGCATTTCTACTAACTTGTAGTAAAAAATCTAAATGTGAAAATTTTAACACCTATTTATGATATCAAAAAATAAAATATTTAGGAATAAAAGAAGTACAAAACACAAATATCCTAAAAAGGCACTAAAAATACTAAATACTAAAATTAAATCAATGAAAGGAGATCTAAAAACAAGGAAGACATCCCATGTTCATAAATAAGCAGACTGAAGAGTTACTAAGGCAGCAAGCTCCCTAAATTGATCTGCATGACCTACAAACTCAATATATTTCAAAATCCCAGCCTCTTTTATTTAAGTGAAATTGACATGCTGACCATAAAGTGTATATAGTAAATAAAAGATCCAGAACAGCTAACATCTTGAATTTTAAAAGGTCGGGGCTTATTCCTTCCTATTCAAAAATCACTTCAAAGCCACAGTAATTAGGAAAGTATAAAGCCAGCTACAATGGCATGAGCTTATAGTCCTTTCCCTCACATAACATTTATATTGATTCTCTGGGAGTTTCAGATCATGCACCCCAATCACAATCCTTTCCCAGTCATTCCATCTCCTCTTCCAGTGTAACCCCTGCAAAAGAAGTGAAACATAAACACAAAAGGAAAGAAGTCCACTTTGGGCTATCTATACACTCATTGAAGCATGGTCAAATTCTTAGCGGCCTGCCCTGTAGGTAGAATATTTTGTCCCCACCAGCCAGCTCCCAAATAGCCACATAGAGACTTATTATTAATTATAAAACCTCGGCTGATTGCTTAGGCTTGTTTCTAACTAGCTCCTACAACTTAAATTAACCCATATTTATTACCTACGATCTACCACATGGCAGTACCTTTTGTCAGCATAGTATGTTTACCTTGCTTCTCCCTGAGTCTCCTGCGACTTCACCCTCTCTTCTTCCCTGTTCTCTCAGACTTGCTTTCCAACCAAATCTCTTCCTGCCCAGTTATTAGCCAGTTTGTTCTTTATTAAATCAATGAGAGCAACACATCTTCACAGTGTACAAAAAGATTGCTCCACAACACTTCCCCTTGAACAGAACAGAGTCCTTCCCTTCTCACACCTCCTCCCGAAGCCATCAGTATGGAGAGCTACTCTTCTTTTTTGGGGGGGGAGAGGAGGGATGGGGTAAGGGTTATCATGGAAGCCTTCTATGTCTCTCCCTACCAACTGTGCTTCTGCAGTCATAGATATAACAGCACAAGTAGCCTCCTTGCTTTCCCAGTCAGTGGGAGCATGGAGCATGGGCCTCTACTCAGTTTCTGGCAATAGCACAGACAACAAACATGGCCCCTTCCACAATAGTCCCAGATATAGCGCTTAGTGGCAATAAGCGCTTTTATATCACCATGGCCTCAGATGGTAGAGCAAGCCCCTTGAAACAATTTGCCCCACCCCCAGCAGCAGCATGGCCCACGGATGTCAACATGGCCTCAGGCTGAAGGACAGCCCACAGACATGCACATTGCCTTCAATGGTAACATGGACCACGATATCAACACAGACCCCAGCTGCAGTAGGACCATAGACCCAGACATATGGGCCTAGAATTTTAGGTAGAGGAAGAAACATTAGGAGTTCAAGGCCAACTCTGACTACATAGTGTGTTCAAGGACAGCCTGGATTCTATGAGATTCCATCTCAAATAAATAAATGAAACTAATATAAAGAAATAAACTTCTTTACTGCCTGGCATATGCAGGTACATAGTCAATGCTCTATTGATGGGCCCTGGGGGTTCATGTTCACACAAGTGGCTTTTCCAATGCACTTGACCAAGACATTTGATGGGAGCTTTTAGGGAGTGTAAGCAGTTCTTATAAGAGGAAAAATAAACAAAGAGATCAATAGATGAAAACACACTAAACGAAAGACACCCAAGCAGAAGCTATCAATCCCGGCAGACATCCTTCCATTCTCTGATTCCTTCTCATTAAGGAGAGTCAAACAAATCCATGGGTCTGCCTTAGCTACAGTGGCCTAGAAGCCAGCTTAAAAAGTCTTCTCAGGCCTACATGATGGTTCAGCAGATAAAGGCACTAGCAAGCGAGGTTGACTACATGAGTTCAAACACCAGAATCCGTGTGGTGAAATCTGACCTCTACACATGATCCGTGGCATACAAGCATCCTTGTATACATATATGTGTGTGTGTGTGTATACATATTTATATATTCATAAATAAACATAATACAATTTTTATAAGTGAAAACTCAGGGCTATATAGATGCCTCAACAGTTAAGTGTTCTTCCTACTCTTGTAGGGGCCTTGAATTCAGTTCCCAGCATGCAAGCTGGGCAGTTCACAACTGCCTATAATTCCAGGTCTAGGGAATCTTCTGTCTCTGGCTTCCATGAATACATGTACACATGTGCATATACCTCCACACAAACACAGACACATAGATTTAAAAAACAAAGCAATCGGAGAGATGATTCAGCAATTAAGAACAATGGCTACTCTTCCAGGGGAACTGGGTTCAATTCCCATCCTCCAAGTGATGGCTTAAAACAGTCTATAACTCCAGCCCTAGGGGATCCAATAAGAACCATTAAAATGCACACGTGGTACAGATATGCATGCCATCAAAACACTCATACACATAAGATAAATAAACTAAAACTAAATATTAAAGTAATAAAATCTAAATTCTAGGATTCTAGCCTCCACATTTATGCTACTAAATCAGTCAATTTTGTTTCAATTGCCAAGTATGGTGAAATGAATGAGCATGGCCCCCAAAGATCATTCAAATGTTTGATTCCCAGTTGGTAGAACTGTGTAGGAAGGATATGGCCTTTCTGGAGGAGGTGTGGTGTTGCGGGAGGTCCTTCCGCTCCTCCAGCCTATAGCCGCTGAGATACCAGCCCATTGGGGCGTGGTCTCTCTCCCTTTAAAAGAGCGGCCACTTCCCTTCTAGCTCTCTCTTACTTCCTGTTCCGCTTCAGGCGACTAGACTCCCTTCCTGATTGCACAGAAGGCTGTTGTCTGGGACGGTGATCTGTAAGTTTTTTCCCCTTTAAATAAATAACCATTCTATTAATCATAATTCTAAACTGGTGTGGGATTGTTTTTGACTTACGCCTTTGCCTTCAGTGTGGCCTTGTTGACGGAGGTGTGCCATTGGGAGTGGGCTTTGAGGTTTCAAAAGCCCACACCAAGTTCAGTCTCTCTCTCTTCCTGTCTCTCTTCCCTATCACCATCATGTGAACAGTATAAAAAGCTCTCAGCTACTGCTCCAGCACCTTGCCTGCCTGTCTGCCATGATGATCATGGACTCACACTCTGAAACTGTAAGCAAACACCCAATCAACTGAATGTCTTCCTTTATAAGTTGCCTTGGTCATGGAGCTTCATCACAGCAACAATAACCCTAAGAAAGCGTGTATATAAATGTGACCAACAGTGGTTTAAATGATAGGAAGAGTTTTGACTTACTAGAGAACCAGTAGTGGTATGTGGCTCCGAGATAAGTATAACAGCTCCACCAGGTCCTTGATACATACCTTCATCAATTCCCTACCGTCCTCAACTGTATCATATTCTGCCTCAGTCATAGCACGGTTGCCACACTGGAAACATTACATCATCGTCATCCAATAGCAAACAGAATACTTTTTTGAAAATATAGGAGCAATTGGCTTTTTCCTTTCATACTTCTCATGTCTCCGGAAGGAAATACCTTTCCCCCAAAACTCTCAACAGTCTTGTTCTTATAATTTCTTATAGGAATTTTAGTCAGCAAAGACTACCAGGAAGAAGATTAACCTACCATGATCCCACTTTAAGCACCTCCCCCATACATTAGGCCTGGCTTAGATCCTGCCAGGCCTAGCCTGGAGAGACACTAATGAGACTAAGCATGCTGCTAACACTTCATACACATACATTATGTAATAACACAGACAGTTTTTCTTACCATTAGAGTTGTTTCTCTCGTTGCTGTAACAAAGCGCCTGACAAAACCAACTGAAGGAAGGGAAGGTTTAGTTGTACTCTGGTTCAAAGCTACAATCCTCCATGCCAGGTGGCTTATTTTTCTATTGCTCCGATAAAACACTCCAACAAAAGCACCATAAAGGGAAGCAGGTTTATTCTGTCTCACACTTCAAGCTTAAAACCCATCATGGTAGAAGAGATAAGGCAGCAACTGGTCACATCACATCCATAGTCAAGGCATAGAGGATGATGCTCTACTGGCTGGCCAGGGAATGGTGCCACCCACAGTGGACAGGTCTTCCCATCTTGGCTCATCGAGGCAATCCTCCACAGGCGTTCTCAGAAGTCCATCTCCCAGGTGATTCTAGATCCTGACACTTGAAACTCAACACTTCCTGTCACAGCAGGAAGGCCATGTCAGTAAGAGAGTAGGGCAGTGGATCACATTGCCTCTACAGTCAAGAAGCAGAAAGAGATGGATTCTGACCTGGTGTTAAGCCCATTTCCCCTTTTTATTCAGTGCAGCCTAGGGGATGGTGCCACCCACAATTAGGTGTTTCCTCTTACTTCAATTAACTCAATCTATAAACTCTATCACAGACATGCCTCAGGGTTCATCTGGGGGGTGGTTAGATCCTGTCAAAGTGGTTGCTAATATCAACCATTGTAACTACTATGGGTCATAGGCAAAGAAGGAGCAGAAGAGAAGGAGGATGAGAAGAAAGAAGAAGAGAAAAAGGAGGAGGAGGAGGAAGCTGTTTGACAGCATCTGTGCCTCCTGCCTCTCACTTTCTTCTCCTGAAGACGTGGGCTATGAGAACTCATTAGCAGCAAGTATTCAGACCACCCACGCTGGACACAGAAACCCAAAGCACTGGGTCTTGCCCTTTGTTTTAACCTCATGTAATTGCATACTTCCTTCACAAAGCATCAAGTTCACTGAGGGAAAAAAAAGTTGGTCAATCCTGTTGCTTCATGTCTATTTTTAAACAGTTTGACCCATCTCAGCAGGAAGTAGGGCTCAGTCAGCTTCTGGTGACATGTAGAGGTTCACGACCCAGCTGGCAGCTAAGGTCAAGCCCCGCTAACAAGCTGTAGTCTGGTCAGGCTTCAGGGAAATCTCCACCTGGTACACAGAGAGCTGAAGCCTGCAGACTAATACTGGATCTGTCAGCTTCCAGCATATTCATGTTGAAAAGTTTCTGCACCCCGATATGCCCCCCCCACCAGCGTAATAATCCAAATCAGACCAAATCAAACCGAATTAGGAAAAGCCCAGGTTTACTGGATACCAATGCTCCTGGATGGCCTTCCAGCCCCTCTCCCCCAGAGAAGAGACAGGGAAGGAAGACTAGAAAACCATGTGTTTGCTCTCTGAGGGGCAGTTTAAATACCCTTTGAGAGTGGTCGTGAGTATCTCTGGGGAGGGGTCATCATTTGGCAGGCTTTCTCAGGGGTGGACTCTGGGTTGAGGCAACTCCCAGGGGTTGGGGCTTGGGGTGAAACTTATTCTCTCTTTGATATATGGATGCCAGGGGCTGGGGTGTGACTTCCATCCAAACATTCCAGACTCTCTGGATATAAGGATGTCAGGGGCCAGGGTGAGGCTATAACCCAAACATTTCACACTCTTTGGGTATATGGATGCCAGGGGCTGGGGTGAGGCTTCCACCCAAATATCCCAGATTCTTTGGGTATAGTGGTACCAGCTCAAATCTGGCTACTTCCTGCGGGCACGGGGTGGCAACACAGGAGAGGGGAGAGTTGGGAGTTGGTGGGTTCACACTCAGTGGGAGGTATGGCTGGAGAGACATCCGCTTAACTGCCATCCTGGAGACCTCAGGCATCTGTTCCTTATGGAAATGAGAAGACAGGTTGCTAGGGAAAAGGTAGATTGGTATTGTCGGCCCTATGAATGGGACTAGCCATGGGAAGAGTGATTAACAGCCAGAAAGAACGGGACAGAGAAGTGCCCTGGTTGTCCTGGAGAGGCAGGGGTGAATGAATGAGATCAGAGCAGATATGCCCTTTAAAACCAAATTTCAGTTGCTGAGTAGGTGCCCATTTGATCCTGGAGAGGTGGTACCAATGGTGAAGTCTCATGTGCTGGTGCAGGTGCTGGTGTTATCTGGAGGACCCTCTCTAAGGTGGTCTTGACCCAGACAAGAGTGACCTATAAAATATACTTGAAAATTGGTGGGGTCAGAATAGGCTCTGGAGACTGTTAGTTTCCACCAGACCAGATTTCTTGATACAGCAGCAGAACTTTTCCTGGAACCTCCAGGTACCTGTGAGACAACTGGAACAGATTTTACATCTTGGTGTCATAGCAAAAGGCTATGGCTCTGGATTAAAAGGCACGAACATTTTAGAAGACAAATATAGAAAATTGGAAACTCCGGACCTCTAAAGATACATCTGAAACCTGTTAATTCTGGACTATGAAGCCTGGGAAAGAGGCACACCTGTCTGTATTTTTAGCATTAAGTTTAACTAATACAGTAGTGAGCTACCAGTACCTTCAGTCATCAGATGCCATTAGACAGATCTAAGAGGGTTAAGTAAAGGAGGAGAAGCGAGACAGCGTTTTTTCAGCTACGCAGGCAATCCTATGTCTCTCTGTGGTCTTTGGCGAACACCAGTCTCAGAAGCAGTACTTGCCTTTAGCTGGTAAGCCCAGAAGGCTCACATGGCAACAGCTGTGGGGAAGGAGGCTCCCTGCACTGTGTTCCCTGCTTAACTAATACATGGCCTTCTTCTCCCAGAGGCCCTCTTTGTTACAGTGTCTCATTCCAGTTCACATCACACACACACACACACACACACACACACACACACACTTCCTTTCTCCACATTTTTGGGTCCTTTCCCTCATGACTAGTGCCTCTCCTCAGCTGTCTCTTTTCTGTTACTATAATGAAAGGCCTGAGGCTGGGAACTGTCACATGGAGGCCTCTTGTTGATTCCTGGCTGCTCAGCCCTGAAATAATCACACAGAAACTATATTATTTAAAACACTGCTTGGCCCATTAGCTCTAGCTTCTTATTGACTAACTCTTACATATTAACTTAACCTATCTCCATTAATCTGTGTATCACCATATGGCTGTGGCTTACCAGCTAAAGTTCCAGTGTCTGTCTCCGGCGGGGCTCCATGGCTTCTCTCCAACACTGCCTCCTTTCTCCCAGCATTCAGTTTAGTTTTCCCCACCTAACTCTATTCCCTGCGCAGGCCCAAGAGAGTTTCTTTATTAACCAATGGTATTCACAGCATACAGAGGTGAATCCCGCATCAAGCAACTTTATAAAGAAAGGAGGTTTATTTGACTTCATTTGAGAAGGCTAAAATCCAAGGTCTAGCAGCCCCATCAGTTACCAACTCACCCTTCAGCAAGTACCTAACGGTGAGCTGAATCACAATGGGGGAGGGGAGGGAGAGAATAGCATGGGATAAAACAGACATCTACCTCTTTCAAAACAGCCCTCATAGAAACTAGAATCCCATAAGAATTTCTTCCAAGGGCTGTGCCTCAATGCACTAGTTCCTCCCCCACTGAGCCTAACTCCTAAAGGTCCCACAGCACTGAGCTCCAGCATGGCACAGGGACAAACACATTTGAAGCACACTGCCCCTCCAGCCCTTCCTTTGATCATCTATGATGGTGAGGCCAGGAGCTCTGGAACAGACAAGGGGACCAAGCCCCAGCCCAGCACTTACTTCCAAAGTCACCTGAACAATTGTTGACTCCTAACGACTTGGTTTCCTTATCTGCAAAATGGAAACCACACTGCCCCTCTCCCAGGGGTGCTATGAAAGGTGGGTGTTTGTCAATAAATGACATGCTCCAAGCACTCACCAATGTCAGTCCCTGCTCTGACAGTATGCAGTTCTCCACAGGTGCCCAGAATGATAGAAGCAGTGTCCAAAATGCACAGGTGCACCAAAAAGTTAGCCATGGTCAGGACACATTATGTATTTTTATCCTGATGAATAATGTCTTTAGAGATGTCTTCCCTGTCTCCAATCAAGGATTTGTTCATTCACTGGCTCATTACATAGTCATCCCTGTTCCTCACTCATGGAAGTCACAGACTGTAATAGGGGTGACCCTGGGTGTGGCAGTTTAAATGAGAATGGCACCAGAGACTCATATATCTGAATATTTGCTCCCCAGTTAGTTGGTGGAACTGTTTGGGAAGGATTAGAAAGTGTGGCCTTGTTGGAGGAGGTGGGTCACTAGGAGTGATCTTTGAGGTTTTAAAAGCTGGCACAATCCCCAGTTTCTCTCTCTCTCTCTCTCTCTCTCTCTCTCTCTCTCTCTCTCTCCCTCTCCATCTCTCTCTGATGCCTGTGAATCAGGAGGTAAGCACCCATCTACTGCTCTAGTACCATGCCTGCCTGCTTGCTGCTATGGCCCTCACCGTTATGAGTGTGGACTCTAACCCTCTGGAACTGTGAACCTCAATAAACATTTACCTTTATAAGTTGCCTTAGTCATCATGCCTCTCCACAGCAATAGACAAGTAACTGAGTCACTGGGCCTTAGACTCTGGAGACTAGACAAGGACCCACCCCCTCCCCTTGTTGGGCTGTTAAAGTCTAATCAGAATGACAGCAGGCTGATGGATATGTGCCATTGCTCATCACGGCAATATTTGCAAGTTGCATCCCAAACATGGGTACCAAATACAAACCATCATCCACAAAGCTGGTGGTAAGTCCTCCTAGGGGTACCCAACAACTGTAGAGGGGAGCACCATATGGGATTTCCTCACCCCCACTCACTACACAGAGCCTCCCTGTATGTCTCGAGTCAGAGTGGAGAGGGATCTAAAGGGAACACCGAGAAAAGAGCCATTCAGAGCAAAAACAAGAGCTCTTAGCCCCTTCCGCTGTGGCTCGTGGAGCCCCTGGCAGTCTCAAAAATGGGCCTCACAGGTTCCCCTCCCTCTCCTGAACACTATGAATATTAAAAATAATTATCAGTAATAAAATGTTTAAAATCCCCAAAGTGTAGCATCCGAGGAAGAAATGAGTGTTCCTGCATCACTTCCAATGTGGAGCAGATGAGAGGGGGGCAGAGGCTGCAAGCTGTGGGCTCCAGCCAGCCTGCAGCTGGGCTGGGCTTGGCCTGTACTCTGTGGGCTGCTGTTGTTTTTGTTTTTAACATACACTTGCTGCCAGAATTTTTAAACCAGAAAATTTCACATTAAAAAAAAAAAAATCTCTGCTGAAAATCAGAAACTCGGCAACAATTAACCTCAACTGCAAAGCTCCTGCTCTTCAGCTCTTCATCCAGGGAGGAGAAGCCCAGCCACCAACAGCCAACAGGCAGCATCCCTCAGTGAGTCCTAAATACAGAGTGAGTCTCTCTCTCTCTCTCTCTCTCT
>NC_022009.1:25562262-25580605 GCF_000317375.1 Microtus ochrogaster | reverse complement strand
TCTCTCTCTCTCTCTCTCTCTCTCTCTCTCTCTCTCTCTCTCTCTCCCTTTCCCTCTCTCCCACCACTACCCACCTTGTGTGTGTATATGTGCACGTATATGCATGCATACATGCATGCTTACATGAGTGTATATCTGATCTGTATGCATGTATGTATGTGTGCCTGTGTCTGTCTGTCTGCCTCTGTCCTGTCTATGTGTACCTCTCTACTCTCCCTCATCCCTTCTCTCTCTCTCTCTCTCTCTCTCTCTCTCTCTCTCTCACACACACACACACACACACACACACACACACACACACACATCACCATTTCCAGGTGTTCACCTTAGCAGCCAGGCTCCTCTGCATAGTAGAATTTGAGACTTCTGGCCCAGGATGAAAAACCATCAGCTCCGAAGACAATCACATCAGAATGGTGACTTTCACTCTGCCACTTACTTGCTGTGTGACCCTGGGAGTTTTCTTCACCCCTCTGAGCCTCGATTTCCTACTAACTAAGCCCTCTTTTATGCAACAAACACTTCTTGGGATGCCTTGTCTAAATCAGGCATTCAGCAAACAAGATAGAAGAATAAAATGAACAGACAACAAGATCGAGAATAAAAGAGATGATTTTCCAATGTAGATCATATGATTGAAGAAATAAGATGTGATGGGATTCCAGACAGGACTGGGGTGTCAGGGCCACTTGAGCTCGGGTGACCCATAAGGAGCTCAGGAAAGTGACTTCATTGGGTCATTTTGTATTGAAAATGTGAAATTTATACACAATAGCACTAAGCGCCTGGTGGGCACCATCACTGCCACAGTGTTTGGTATTGTTAGGTGCCTAAGAAGGAGGAAGGGAGTTTGTGGGAGACTATCTCCCAGGAGCAGGTGGGACCCAAGCATCCCCACCCCCACCCACCAGCCCCACACTTCAGTGCTGTTTCCAAAGCCTTGTAATTATCCCATCTATAAATACAGCCTCTGCCAGAGAGAGGGCAGGCTCAGGCAGGAGGATTTAACCCTTCGATGGGCCTCCCCAGCTCTCTTTCCATGCCAGCTTCCCCGCTTCTCTTTCTTCTTCCTCCTTACTCCCCACCACGCCGTCACTGTCTAACAGCAGCTGAACCGATGCTCGGCTTGCACAACAACTGCCCCTCTGCAGCATCCTGGAAGGGATTCCCTAGGGGTAATGGATAAAACGCCACTATTTGGTGGCATTTATCCCACAGGTTTGTAGCCCTTGATGTCAGCACTCCTGCCAACCAGCAGTGGGTCATAAGACAGGCTTCAACACTAAGACGTCAACACGTCTGTCTCCAGTCTTATTTCTGCTAGGTCCTTCAGGCCTAGGATTGAGTTACATAAAGGAAGCTAACATTTGTTTATGTAAAAGCCACGGTTAGGCTTCCAGTTTGCCCAGTGATGAGCAAACACCTCCCTGGCTCCCAGCTTACAGGCCTTCACTTGGTTCCCAGAACATCATAGCTACCTCCCATCTCAGGATACTTCTGCACCCACTATCCAGAAAAGGTCACTCATTTTCAGTCAAGGAAGCCCTGCTTGGTACATTAGTCTATATCACATTCCTGCATATGGCTTTATATGCCTTATACCTAGCAAGACTTTTTTTTATTTTGTACCCATTCCCCAATACATGGTCCTGTAGATCAATGTGTCTATTATAATCCTATACCAAGCCTAGTTCCTGGCACCTGGTCAGTACTCAGTAAATGTTGATGGATGAATGAATGATCAGGCATAATGTTCATGCCTCAAGATGTTTAGGACTATAATATTCCTCTAAAATGTAAGTGCGTGGATCCAGGGTGGGTCTGCCTTGTTAGACATCCGAAGATACCTTGCCTGGTATCTGGGACATGTTTTGTGTTCAATGAATGCCAGGGAATGAGTTAAAGGAATAAATGCTTTCACTGCCAGGGAGTTCTTATTTAGGATAAGCCCAGGGAGGGGCTTTTGCAGCAACACTGCAACACAGTTCGGGAACTTCTTCGCAGAGAAACAACCACAATAAACACTACAAAGCAAGCCACAAAGCTGACATACATTTACAAAGAAAAAGAAGCGCCCAACTAGTTTTAACACTGATCATGAGGGAATCGGCGGCAGATAAGTTATGGTCTGCACGTGAGCTGGGAGCCCTAGGAGGAGACACTGTGGTAGGCAGAGACAGAGGAGGCAAAGACAGAGGGTGAGTGCCCATCAGAAGCTCTCCTCGTCACAGGAAAATAGACAACCACCACACTTGTCTAGAGAAAGGAGAGGATGCCCAGAACAGGCTGTGCCAACAAATCTTTTAAAGTAATCTGGGAATTTTTTTTTTTACCCTACAGGTCTTTTCTTCTATGTCATGGTGTCTGATTTTGTGTTTCTATGGGATGGCCGTGTCTATGAGTCTGTGTTTCCGCATCTATGTTTCTTGTCTTTTTTTTCTCCAGCTCTTTTTTTTCCACTTATTTTCTGGCTAATTTTCAGTTGCCTATCTGTTTTCTAACGAAAGCACGAAAGAAAGGGTGTGAATTTGGGTGGGTAGGGGAGAACTAAGAGGAGTTGGGAAAGGGGACACTATCATCAGAATATATTGTATGAAAAAAATCTATTTTCAATGAAAATTAAGATTATAAGAACAAAAGACACCATAGGAAAAACTCAAAGCCAGTGTCTGTCTGATGGGAGCATTCACCTTGACCCAGTATCCATCAGCTGTTACCGTGTGTGAAGCATCTGCTATGGTCTGGACTGTGGACACACAGCGAGAGAGTAGAGACGCCTCAGCACACAGGAAATTTTACTCCGACTAAAGAATACATAGATTAAGGTCAATTCAGGAAAGCATCACTGCAAAGAATGAAAGGAACAACAGAACCCAACTTGAGACAGAGTGATCCTGTGAGGTGGAAGTGAGCTGGCCACTGAAGACCCAGACAGGACATTGAAGGCCCTGAGATAAGAGGCTCATATAAAAATCCTGCCCAATTCAAACAAATGAAACAATCTAGGAACAAAAAGATCATTACACCTAGACCACAGAAAGTAAAGGTGGAAGCAGAATTGCCTATCGATCATTCCTGGGCCAGGCGTCCAGGGCCAGCTGTAATCCTAGCTATTTGGAGGGCTGAGACAGCAAAAGGGTGAGTTCAAGCCCAGCTTAATTACATGGCAAGATGATGCTTTTTAAATTCTTGTTACAGACTGAGCGTTGGTGACCCTTCCCCCAAATGTATAGACAGAAGTTCTAATCCCTAGCTGTAAATGGAGATGGGCCTGACAAAGCAGTTGAGCTTAAATGGGATCATAAGAGTAGGAGCTCGCTCCAAAAGTGTTAGGAGGTCACATGGTCTCACAGGGAGGTGAGAGGACCTACTATCCAAGAGGAGAGGCCTCAGAATGAAAACTGCCTTGCCCACACCTTGATGTCGTATTTGTAGTCTCTGGAACTTTGAGTCATTTCTATGTAAGGCACCCAGCCTATGTCATTTTTGTGACATAAATACAATTCCAAAACTTAGGAAAAAAGTTTTCTATCAACTTGAGGGAAATATTTTTTATCATAAACCTTACCTGAATTGCTATTAGGCTATTCATTGTCTTCATTTATCTACCCATATGTGAATATACATTTTTCTGATAAAACATCAATTGCCTGTAAGAATATTGGGCCAGGTAGTAGTGGTGCTTGACTTTAATCCTAACACTCAAGAGGCAGAGGCAGGTGAATCTCTGTGAATTCAAGGTGAACCTGGTCTACAGAGGTAGTTCCAGGACAGACAGGGCTGTTACACAAAGAAACCCTGTCTCAAAAAAAACAACAACAAAAAAAAAAGAGTATTGGAGTATAGATGGTCTATAACTGGGTTATCTTTGTAGAATCCAAAAGAACCCTAAACTTCTAAACCCAAAGACCTTAGGTAATGAACCAGTGTTCCCTTTAAAACTTCTATCTTAGAGGGGTCCCTGGTTCTCTCTGTGTGAATTTGAAGAAAACCCATAGATCCATAGGGAGTGGCACTGTTAGGAGGTGTGACCTTGTTGAAGGAGTGCTCACTGGAGGCAGGCTTTGAGGTCTCTGATGTTCAAGCCATTCCAGGGGTGGCACACAGTCTCTTCCTGTTGCCTGCAGGTCCAGATGTACAACTCTCAGCTCCTTCTCCAGCACCATGTCTGCCCACATGCCACCATGCTTCCTACCATGCTGATAATGGAATAAACCTCTGAACTGTAAGTCAGACCCAATGGAATGGTTTTCCTTTATAAGAGTTGCTGTGGTCATGGTGTCTCTTTACAGCAATAGAAACACTAACTGAGACAACTATGGAAAGGAGAGCTAGGTCGTAAGAAGGCTTCCTTACCACAGGCCTTTGCTGCAGAATGCAGTGTTCCCTAGTTTACTGGGCATAGGAGGGCAGTTACCTCCCAGACTGCACTTTGAGAGTATCACTTCTAGAAGAGCTAGATGTGCCAGACCCTGGAACTTTTCCCCACTAGAACTATGTCTCCCCTGGGGACATCCATGCTTCTGCATAAGTTTCACAGGCAAAATCAGATGTTTTCTGGAAAAACATGGCCTCAGAAAAAAAAAAATTAGAAGTCCTTGAGTCAGAAGAGTCAAGCCTGTTGCCTCAGGCCAACCCTCCCCACATCTTCCTGACCTGACATTTTTAAGTTTGTTATTGTTTTAATCAACTGTCCATCACTGTAACCAAATATCTGACATAACCAACTTCTAGGGAGGTGAGGTTAATCCTGTCTCATGGTCTCAGAGTTTCCATCCATGGACATCTATCCCTGCTGTTTCTGGGACTATAGCAGGGACCTACATCATGGCAGGAACTTGAGCAGAGGGAAGCAAAGACAGAAAAGACAAGAGCCAGATTTTCAATATCTCCTCTAAAAGCACAACCCCTAAACTCCAATATTTTCCCATGAAGCCCTACCTTGTAAAAGTTCTACTACATTCCAGTGGCCTTCAACACATGGGCCTTTGGGTGTTTCCAATCAAACTACAGCAATTCTCTTACCCTCCCATGAACAAAGAATTAGGATTTCAGGTGTAAGCAAGGTAACTCAGGTCTTGCTCTCCACCTTGGTTCTGGTCATGCCCTACCTTCCTTGCCATGTTTACAGGGAACATTCCATGTGGCTTCTTTTTATATACCCTACACTGTCCTCTCAAACTTTTCCAGTTATAAACACGCATACATACACTCACACATATCACTATCCAAGCCAAAAAAACCCTACTCCTTTAAAGAAAACTTAGGGACCCACAGATCCCTACCACACCACATCCAACCTCCCCATCTAGCCAGATGCTGTACATCTTTTTCCCAAGTCTAGAGAGGTAAGTGTAGTCCTCAACCCCCATCAAGAAAACCAAAATGCAGAGTTGTTGCACCGAGTCCCCATTGATATGTTTATAATGCAACTCTGAACCTAAGGCCCGGGGATCACTGTGGAAGAGGAAGTGGAAAGATTGCAAGACCCAGCAGAAAGGGAGTTTGCTGTGGGGTTGTGTCTCCTAGGAATGACAGAAGCTATAGCCATGAAGTGTCACCAACATGACTGCTTGAGCACAAAGAGAACAAGGACAGCAACATGGATGGGCAAAGTCCAAAAGTCCTCAACCCTACACAAAGAACTGCAGACAGCTAGGGGAGCCAGGAGGGGGAAATAGTCTTCCCCAAAGAACTGGTTGTTGAGGTGCATTTACCATTCCGTCTCTTCTACTATGCAAAGAAAAAGTTTGGGTTTTTTTCCCCTTTTTTGTCTTTACACACAGAGAAAAGGCAACAAGGCACCATCTTAGAATCAGAGACCTGGAATGAGTCTTCTGGCACCTTGATCTTGAGCTTCCCAACTTCTAGAACATTGAGAAAGTAAGTTTCCACTTTCTATCGACTACCCAAACTCAGGTAGTTTGTCGCAGAAACTGATTAAGATAGAAATTAGTGCTAAGAAGTGGAAATCACACAAAACATGGAAATAGTGTAAGTGCCAGCCTGTAAGAGCTGCACTGAGACACTCCCTTCAGCCTCGAGAGCTCTGACCCCACTCGCATGGCCTGAGGCTCCATTTCTTAATGCCGTCACCCTGGAGAAACTTTTCCATGTGTATTTTAGAAAGATGTGCTTCTTCAAGCCATAGCACATCCCACTTCAAGGCATCTTGGGAGCTTCTGGGATACTGTGGAACTTTCAGAAGGAAGTAGAAACCAAGAGAGGACTGGGTATACCAGAAGTCTGAGGTCACCCAGGAAGCCATCAGGTTGGTGTGACATAATAAATGACCCAAGCGAGAGGACAGTCTCATGGTGGGCATCGCCAGCCCAGCTAGCATTCTCCTCATTGTGACTGAATGACGACAGGAGCCCAAGCAGCAGCCTCCTCCTTACACAGAGGCCAGGGTGGCCACAAGGTTGTCCCAGCCTCCTTGCTTCCTCTGAATGACATTGGACCTGCCCTTCCTCCTTTAATGAGGATGCTTCCTCTTTTTATTAAAGCATGTACAGATGTGAATGCCAGCGCACATGTATGTAGGTGCATGTACTGGCATGTGTACATGCATGTGCTTGTGGAGGTCAGAGGATGACCTCAGACATCTTCTTCAGCAACACTGTCCACACAGGGTCCTTCCCTTATTGGTCTAAGCTCACTGACTGGCTAGACAGGCTGGCCAGTGACCCCCAAGGATCCAATGTCTCCACCTCCTCAGCACTGGAATTGCAAAAGCACACGGCCACACCCAACACTTCTCTGTGTGCTCTAGGTGATCAAACTCAAGTTGCCATTCTTGAAAGGCACATACTTGACAGACTGGGATATATCCCCAGCCCCAGATAGTGCCTCTTTATTGGAGAATAGGAAGGTGTGGTGTATATTAAAGGCATTGCCTTAAGGATCAGACTGGCCAAAGATGAAATCTCAGCTTTGCCAGTTACCACTCTCCAGTGTGAGGCAGTTTGTACCTATATACCTTGCTCTTCTCATCTATATATCAAAATATTACCTAATTATAAGGTGGTTTAGAAGATTGAGTGGAACAATATCTTTAGATACTACATACGATACTTAATGACACCTGCTTTCTCTGCTTCCCGCCACCAGATAATTTTGATTATCTATGTTGCAGCAAAAGTGGCAGAGACACAACATCTGACGTTTATCAAAGTGCTTGCCGTCTGGAAGATCCCCCAAAGCAGACACCAAATCTCTTTTATCTAATATAGTGCTTGTCACGTAGAAACACCCATAAACATTTGTTGACTGAGCAATGAATGAATTACAAACATCTGATTCTTAAAGCCCTAGAATAACGGCATTGAAAGGGGGGATAAACCATGAGCTTTTGTGCCCCCTGCCACATCCAGAATTCTGACAGCACTATGCTAAAAATGGTTCTGAGACCACAGCTGTCCTTGCCAGGTGGGGCTGCTATGTTCAATTAGCAATGTCTGGCAAAGATGTGAAAGGAGACCTAGCCTCCTTTTGTCTTCTTGATCCAAACTGGCACAACACTGTTCAGATAAGGGAATGGGAGATGAAGCAGCACTAGCCAGCTCATCCAAGGATGTGAGAGGCAGAATATCTAACAGCGACAAGGACTGATCTAGAAGATAATGGCAGTAGGATTGGGGACAGAAGCAGGACACACTCCAAGTATCTTCCCCTCCAGTCCCTGTCCCAGGATGAACCAACTCTCCACATTAAACAGTTACTCCAGATGAGAACTAACCAATGTCACTTTGTGGCATGAAGTTATAATAATTAAACATACCTGTTCTAAAGGAGCCTTGAATGCACATCAGTTAACTATCAGAAGCATTGGACATAAATCCACATACATCCTTTTGCTATCTAAATCATTAAAGTTACCACCACTGAATCATAGTGTCCATCGATATCAAAGAACCCTGCAGGGCAATGGTTTAAAACAGAGTAATTTGGCCTCCTGGGGGACTTAGGTATTGTTTGCACACATTTTTGTTGCTACACTTGGGGTAAGGGTTCTGCATCTTGTAGTAACTTTGGCCCTCAGAGGAAGGATGAAGTCATGTGGGAATTAACATTCACCAAATGCATTATGAGCACTAGCCAGTGACTCATTCCATAGCACCATAATTTATTAAACATAATCATGTCCCAAGAACTCAGGGAAGAACTGTGTCTTAGGGTATTTATTGCTGTGAAGAGACACCACAACTATAGCAACTCTTACAAAGAAAACATTTAATTGGGATGACTTGCTTACAGATTCAGAGATTCAGCCCATTATCATCTTTGAGGAGAGCATGGCAGTGTGTAGGCAGACAAGGTTCTGGAGTAGTTGCTGAGGCGTCTACATCTTGCAGACAACGGGAAGTTAACTGAGACACTGGGTAGTATCCTGAACATAGGAAACCTCAAAGCCCACCTCATAATGACACACTTCCTCCAACATAGTCATTCCCATTCCAACAAAGCCACACCTTTTAATAGTGCCACTCCCTGTGAGATTATGGGGGCCACTTACATTCAAACTACCATTAACTGGGAATTCAAAGATTATAAAACACCTTCCATCTAGATCCTGACATACTACCAATATAGGTGAAACTATCTTTGAAATTTCCTGCTTCATGGAAAAGTCTGCCAGATGGCCTGTATGCTGAAGATGGATGCCCTGATGTTACAAGAGAAGTTTGGACGACTGTCCAGGCAGTGAGATGTCTCTGTCAATTCTAGAGTTTTGGAATTTTCTTACAATGCACTTCTTGTTAACTTATATCCTTCTGGTGTCTTTGATGGAGTTGAAGAATAGATAGTTATAGTTTATGTGGCTTATGCTTCTGCATTGTAGTCCATCACTGAAGGAAACCAGAAAGGAATTCAAATAGGGCAGGAACTGATGCAGAAGCCATCGAGGGGTGCTGCTTACTGACTGGCTCCCCATGGCTTGCCCAGCCTACTTTCTTATAGAACCCAGGACCACCAGTTCAGGGGTGGAACCACCCACAATGGACTGAAGCCTCCTCCATTAATCACTAATTAAGAAAATGCCCCATAAGCTTGCCTGCAGCCCCATCTTATGGAGGCATTTTCCTTAATTGAGGTTCCCTCTTCTCAGATGATTTTAGCAGGCATCAGGTTAATATAAAACTACTCAGCATAGAGTCCCTCTAGAATGTCTTCCTGCAAACTCATATTAACTGTCTCACTCCCTTCCTGATCCATTCCACACACTCGAGTACCACCATTCCCAAGGGAAGGCATCTTAAACTGTGGAAAACAGTGGAGCAACTGAGCTGAACACCAACACACAAGCCAGAAAACAAGGATGCACACATTTACTCTTGTCTACTCTTGACCCGGATGTAATGTGACTGGCTGAAGCTCTTGACTTGATTTCCCCACAATGATGAGCTGTAATCAGGAGTTATGTGTTGAAATAAACCTCTTGCAATGAAACTAGGATATCCTCGCCTTATCTCAATAAAGTAGAAATGAACGTTATAGTCCCACATCACTACTGTTGCAAGTTACCTGTGGGATCCATGAGAGTGAAGGCCAGGGTGTAATCTCTTTTTGTGTCCACCACAGAACTTAGTATGGACCCAGGAAAGTAGACTACACTGTAACCAGAGAAGACAGAGCTGTGATCACACACGAGAGAAAGACAAAATCTGGTTTTCTTAGATTTTCTTACCCACTTGCACAAAGGCAATTGACACCCCTTTGGCACTCCATTTGGGCAATGTTTTAAAACATTGGTGAAATTACAGGGGAGTCACTCTGATTTGGGGGGAGGGTGACCCTGTGTAAGTTACTCTGCCTATATATATATATTTCAACTTTTGATTCAAGAAATCCCAAAGTCAAAGCCAGGCGTTGGTGGCACACGCCTTTAATCCCAGCACTCGGGAGGCAGAGGCAGGCGGATCTCTGTGAGTTCGAGACCAGCCTGGTCTACAGAGCTAGTTCCAGGACAGGCTCCAAAACCACAGAGAAACCCTGTCTCAAAAAAAAAAACCAAAAAAAAAAAAAAAAAAAAAAAAAAAAAGAAAAGAAAAAAGAAATCCCAAAGTCTATGGCAAATTGCTCTAATATAGAAAGCGCAGGAAAAGGGTGAGGGGAACAATAAGCAATGAAACAATTAGGAAGTAATGAAGTCTTTGCAAAATAACTCTTGAAGCAAATAGACTAGGGAATGGTTGGAAAACGTTGACATGTACAAAAGTAGCAAGTCACAAGAGACTATGTTACTGAGTCTTTGCTGGCATGTATTGAAACTAATACTTTTGAAAAGTGATGGAGAAAGAAGGACCAAGGGAATGTGGGAAGATAGAGGTTTTCACCTTCCTCAGCAGGGGAGAAAAAAGAGCCTTAGTCATCAGTGGCCGTGAATTAAGAGAGGTGAACACCACCTTTCATAAAAACAGTGGAGCAGAACCACAGGGCCACAGGCAGAAGAAAATACAGCAGAAGAAAATTCTGTGTCCTGAGATCAGGACACAGAACCCAAGGATTCTGGAGTTTAGAAATAGTCTGGAAATGTAGTGGAGGTGGGGCTGGGGAGACCACTCAGATCACAAACTGCTTGTGCCAGTAGAAAGACCTGAACTTCATTCCCCAGTACCCATACCAAAAAGCTAGGCCTGATGGCATACATGTATAATCCCAGCCCCAGGGAGGCAGAGGATGGTGGATCCCTGGGATGTGATGGCCAGCCCACCAGCTTAAGCCTAATTGATTTGTGTCAGCTTGACACAAGCTGGGGAGACATCAAGGAAGGAGCCTCAGCAGAGGAAATGCCTCCCTGAGATCCTGCTGGAGGGCATGTTCTCATTTAGTGATCAGTGGGGGAGGGTCCAACCCATGGTGAGTGGTGCCATCCTAGGCTGGTGGTCCTGGGTTCTATAAGAAGGTGGACTGAGCAAGCCATGGGAAGCAAGACAGTAAGCAGCTCCCCTCCATGGCCTCTTCTTCAGCTCCTGCTCTGGGATCCTGCTCTGTTCTAGTTCCTGTCCTGACTTCTTTCAGTGATGAACAGCAATGCTGAAGTGTAAGCCAAATAAACCCTTTCCTTTCCAACTTGCTCTTTGGTCAAGGTGTCTTATCGCAGCAATAGTAACCCTAACTAAGACAATGAGTTCCAGACAAATAAAAGATCCTGTCACAAAAAAAGAAAAAGAAAAGTAGCCAGAAGCCTTAGGAGAAAGACATGCTACATATACATTTTCCTAAACATAAATATAGACACACACAAATTAATTTTAAGTAGGATGGAATCCAGGATTTATGGTGAATGCTGTGATTCCAGCATGTAGGCATGTGAGACAGAAAGACCATGACCCAAAGTCAGACATGGCTACAGAGTCAGACCCTCGAGAACAGCAATAAGGAGCAGGAGTTGTAATTATTATTGCCATCGTGGTAAGAGTTTCCTGAGGCAAAGGGTACCATGAAGTCCCAGCTTCCCAGAACCCTTTCTTCTCTTCTGACTAACCTAATATCACATATGGCATGTCTATGCAAACTTTGAAAGAACCAAGGTGGTGGGCACAGGAAGTTTCCATAGGGAACTTACATATGTCCTTAGCATGTACCAGAAAAATAATGTAAAAACAGAGTGACCACAGAAAGGGTACCACAATCCTGGAAAGCAAAAGAACTGGGATGGGTTGTTTCTAAATTCCTCTCCAAACAGGATGTCCAACCTTTTGACTTTGTAACATGGTACTGTCATTCACAAAGTCCAGACCCAAAAACTACAAAATAGAATTACAAAAAAATTCAAAATATCTGATAGTGTAGGGGTAGAGTTGTAGTTCAATTGGCAGAACATTTACCCAGCATTCATAGAGACCTGGTTCAATTCTTAGCATCACAACAAAAACAAGTGTGGAGGTACATGCTTAAACCTCAGAAGTGACAGTCCGCAAAGGGGACTCCTATAGGGGACAATTGTGTTTGTATATTTTTGTTTGTCTGTATTTACACAGATCATGCTGAAAGAGGCCATGTAAGGTGGAGAATTTCAGAGAAGATGAAGCCACCCAGCTTGCAAGCCTCAGAGAGAAGATATTGCCTGGGAAAGAATCTTGAAGATTGAAGCAAAGGATCAAGGAGGCAGTAACTGTATTGGCTGGACAGAGGAAAAAACAGCAAAGACAGACGACTTCCCTGTGTAAATATAAACAAACAAAAATATACAAACACAATTGTCCCCTATAGGAGCATGCTCAGAAAAAAAAAAAAACACTCAGGAAGTCTCTAGCAAATATTTCTTTGGCGCAAATTTCCAGTGTTTACATACCCACATATCATACATATGTAAATATACTCACTTCTAGGCAGGTAAAGCCTTCAGCCCTAAAAGAAAAACACCAGTCTCTAAATGAGTTGGAAGATGAACCTCTCCCCCTGAAGCTGCCTGTGCTGGAGAGGACAGGTTCTCAAATGCTCTCCCTTGCTGTGGAATATTTAACTCGGCAAAAATGTGTTACATTTATTTATGTTGCAGAATATTGCTTCAACTACGTGGTGTGCTACATTTGTTTCTCCTGCCCCTATTAATGATGTAAATGTGTGTTACGTTTGTTTTTGCTGCATTTGTTTAACTATGTAAAGATGTGTTGCTGTTTCACCTTGCCTGCCTAAGGCACTTTATTTGTCTAATAAAAACTTGAATAAATAGGAGAAGAGAGAGAAGAAAGAGAAAAGAATAAGGGAGAAAAAAAGGAGATGCCCTGGGTCAGCCAGCACAGCAGCCAGAGCTGGGGTGGAGGAATGTGGTTCCCAATCAAATGCACCTTCAGACCAGGCCCATGAGCTTCAGGCTCAACTCTCATACCAAAGGATGGGACAAAGCGAGCCACCAAAGCTGCAGCAGAGGACCCAGCATTAGCTTAGCAATTTAAGGTTTCGCTCATGCATATAGAAAAGGCTAGAGATATGCAGTAAAGACAAATCCAGACAGGAAAGAAAAAGTACTCCAAACAGGCTATGTTGTGTTTAAAAATGTACATAGGCATAAGAAAGGAAATAAAATGGGCATAGACAATCACAGAAAAAAAAAGTAAATAGTTTACAAATAATAAAAAAGAATAAGTTACAAAGAGATGGGAAATAAACAGGGAGTCTGGATCCTGTATGTTGTTATGTTGACTTTGGATTTTTTTTTAATGTTTATGAGCAAATGACAGCTGCTGACAGGGTTGTAAGAGGGACTGCTGAATTACACCAGCCTAGATATTTTAGGGATGCTTTAACTTTAGAATGGAAGTCAGAAAATGTATTACTTTGGGGAAGAGGTTATGCTTTTTTTCCCATGGGAAATGAAAGGCTGTAGGTTTATTCAAAGTTGATAAAGATCAAGTTTGACTGGGGAGACCTCCTGAAAACTCTGGCTACAGATATAAAGGAAGAAACCTAGAAAAAACTACACAACCAGTGATGTATTTCCCTGCTCAAACATGAAAGAAAAAAATCATCTTTGGCTGGCTTGTGTATAATGTACAATCCATACTTATTTTAGTGCACATATGTATGTTACTTTTGACAGATGCCTTCACCCACAGACATCAGGAAGCAGTCTAGAGAACACAATACCCACATTCTCAAGAGGCAGAGTGAGTGATTCTTTGGTTATTTGATGAGTTATGAATGTTTGTCACCATTTAGGGGAACAATAGTAATATAGGATAAAAGATATTAACCTCAAATATTTTATGTTGGTATAATCTTTGATATATTGATAAAAATTTAAACTTATTTTTGCTATACCATATATATGTCTCTACTCTTGTTTAAGGGATTCTTGTATATTAAGACAAATTTAAAGTTATTTTTGTTATAATATACTGCATATGTCTTTACTCTTGTTTAAGGGATTTTTTTTATAATGGAACAAATTTTGATAAAAATTTAAGGTTACTTTTATTACAACACACTGTACATATGCTTATACTCTTGTTTAAGGTATTGGACCTATGTAGTTTATTTAATAATGTAAAGTTCTAGTCCTTAAAAGCTGTAATTATAAATCACTTAGGAAAATTAAGAAATGCAGGTTAGTAGTTAGTCATCTATAACAATCAAATTTGTAGTTATGTTAGGAATGTCTTCAAGATCATACATAAATATATTTACCTTGTCTGCCTAAAGCACCTCATTGGTCTAATAAAGAGTTGAATGACCAGTAACCAGGCAGGAGAGGGATAGGCAGGGCTGGCAGGCAGAGAGAATAAATATGAGGAGAAATCTAGGCTAGAAAAGAAAAGGAGAGAAGAGAATGAGGGAGGAAAATAAGAGATTCCTAGGGCCACACAGACATTCACCAGTCAACAGACACAGAGTAGAACAGAAAAGGTTAAAAGAAAGAAAACCCCAACACACAAAAAAATAGATAAAGAAAATCAGGTTACTTTATAAGAGCTAGCAAGAAAGGAGCATAAGATAAGGCCAAGCATTCATAACTAATAAGAAGTCTCTATGTCATGATTTGGGAGCTGGTTGGTAGCCCAAAAAGAGAAAATCTAGCACACTTTCCTAGACCTGAAATCTCATTAGAAAGGCAAAATCCCAACTTCACTGAGTCAGAGACTGCACTATGGCCCAGCCATCTGTATTTTAGCACATGTGCACGTGTGAGTGCTTGTATGTTCATGTGTGTGTGTGCATGTATGCATGTGAGGAGTAGAGGAAGCCCTAGCAAGATTACCCTCCCCCACTGAGATCAGCTAAACCTGCCTCCTTCTTCTGCAATATATAGTATATATACTTTTTGTTTATTTGTATGTAATAACCCTGCCTCCTTGCTCAGATGAATGCAATAACTTTGCATCCCTGTTCAGTTATATATAACAAACACACTGAGCTCCTAGGGTGCTACAGCTACTCCATTAGAGAACACAGTAGAGCTAGCCCCAGCTTTTCTGGGTCCGTGTGTACATATCCTTTCTTCATTCCCTCAACACCCCCAGTCAGGGACCTCCTTGGGACTATACATGGACTCGGGCAGATGCACCTGCTGCATACATGTGGCAGCATTTGCAGAGGACAGAAATAAACCTCAGGTTTCATTCCTCAGGTAATTGCTGTCTTACTTTTTGAGTCAGGGCCTCTCATTTGTGCCAGTTAGGCTGGACAACTGCTGACCTCCTAAAAGGTCAAGAATTACAATCATGTGCTAATCTATTCACTTTGTTTTCCCATGGGTTCTGGGGATCGAACCTGGATCCTTATCTTTTAAAGGCACCTTACGACCTGTCTTAGTGTTCTGTTTCTATGATGAGACACCATGACCATGGCAGCTCTCACAAAAGAAATCATTTAATTGGATCTCAACTGACAGTCTCAGAGGTGAGTCCATTATCATCAAGACAGGAAGCATGGCAGCAGGTGGGCTTAGTGCTGAAGAAGTAGCTGAGAGTTCTGTATCTGGATCCACAGAAAGCAGGAAGAAAGAAACACTGGGCTTTTCTCAGGCTTTTGAAACCTTAAAACCCACCCCCAGTGACTCACTCCCTCCAACAAGGCCATACCTACTCCAACAAGGCCATCGCCCCTAATCCTTCTCAAGAAGCATCAGTCCCTGATGGCTAATCATTCAGATCTGTGCGCCTATGGGGCCATTCTTATTCAAACTACCACTCATATGAATCATCTCCCAAGCCAGTGTTTTAATAATCCCATAATAATAATTAATAATAATAACCTGTGCTTAAGAATACCAAATTGATTCTCACATATACTAAAATTTGAGAAGCTCCGCTTTAGAGAAACCTGCTTTGAAACCGGCAAAAATAAAAGCAACTGTAGTCCGGGCTATGCCTGGTATGAAGAACTGAACCCACTGTGCCCAAAGCCAGGGTACAGATTAACACAGAGGCTAAAGAGGACTGGTTCTGTAATCTGGAGCTCTGGCTCAGAACCCCAGCTTTGGTTCTTGCTGACTGTCCTTTCCCATAAGCCTGCATTGTGATCTGAAAAATAGGGACTTTTTTCTCCCCTTCAAAGGACTGGGTGAGGTGGTACCTCTATGTCTCTTACAATAGAACACCACATTAAGTGAGAGGTAATAGGGACAGGGAACTCAGAAAAATCCATCCTCTTTCTCTGAGTGCTACCATCTCCATGGTTTGCATCCTTTGGAACAGCCTTGCAGCTAGTATGCACAGTCCCTTAGTGATAAAGTAGACTTGGTTCAGGGGCATGATGGATTGGCAAGAATCAATATCCAGGGCTGGGGAGATAACTCAGTAAATAAAGCCCTTGCCTTACAAGCATGAGAACCTAAGTTTGATCCCAGAATACCCCTTGTTGAAAATCCAGGTATGTTGGTGGATGTCTGTAATCCCAGAAGAGAGAGATACATCCCTCAAGCTCTCTTGCCAGCCAGTGTAGCCTATGTGGTAAGGTCCAGACCGGAGAGAAATCCTTTTTAAAAAGTGAGAAGATGGAAGTGTCTCAGGAAGGACACCCAGTGCCCTCTGCCCTCTGTGTGCATGTGCACACACACACACACACACACACACACACACACACACACTACATACCCACACTCAGGAATCAACTTCAAAGTCTCTAGTCTTCCTATGGATCCTGTTCAGAATTTATCTTCTTTGGAGGATGAGAAGGATTCTGGAAATTCCCCCACTTCCTTATTTCTCCTTCACTCTAGCCCTTCCCTCACCTAACAAAAGGAAGGCATCAGCCTTAGTCATCCGACATCTTAATATGATATCTCCTAGAATGTAAACTTCGAGGGATGTAACGAAGGGATACATAGCAACACTGAGATTGTGACTCTCTCTAGCGACCAGGCAACAAACCCAATGACAAGCGAACAGCCTAATGACTGGGTAACAACCTCTTCTCCCAGGCAAGCAGCTCCCAGGTCCATGGTTTCCATGTAAACAAAGGAGGGCCTAATTAAACTGTAAGCAGATAGATCATTGAGAATAATTTTTGATGATAGATCACCCAGTGATTTTTAGAATTTGACGTGGAAGCTGCTCAGAGCATTGAAATACATCAGCACCCCTTACACTCTCTACCTACTTACGTCAACCAAGGCTTCAGCACTTGTGTCCTAGCAAAAGAGAAGGTTGTGACTGACGCCAGCCTGTGTGTCTTTGCTGCAATCACTAATACCCAGAGATAAAATCCTATCCATCTCATAGCAGATACAGTTCTAGCACAATGGCACTTTTTGTGTTTAATAATTATATAGGAAAACGTATAGCATAGTTATGTTTGCTTTCTCCTTGGTGTAATAGTAATAATTTGAATGATAATTCAATCCAAAGAAAAATTTTTTCAATACTCAGAGCCTTTTAGACACATGAAATATTTTAAAACATTATTTCAATTTGCACGCATGTTTCTGTTGTAGAGAAGTATGATACAGAAGTCAATAGCAAAAAAAAAACCTTCCAAGCATAAAATTATATGACATTAGGATACAACTAGAAAGTGGAATAAGAGGTTCAAAGATAAAAAGGAATGATGGGACATTTTCTGTCTACTGAAGAAAAACATGCTTGTGTGGTTTTTAGAGAATCGCATCAAATCACTATGGCATTTGAGCTTCAGGGGCATTTAAAAAAGAACAATGGAACAAGTTTATTTTTAAATGCCAGTATTTATGACATGCCAAAAATATATTCTCGGCAACTCTTGGTTTATAATAGAAATCTGTAGCTGTCCAACTTAAAATGTGTGGAGGGTATACAAATCTCTTCCAAAGGATGTGCAAGGAAGGAGGGTGTGTGCCCTGGGGAATCTCCTTCACCTTTTCCTCCGTCTTAAGTGAGTGGACACAGAAAGTAGAAGTGACACCTTCAGCTTTGGAGGCTAAAAACCATCCAGACAAGCAGCAGTCCCTTCCTGGTCACTATTAGAGCTCGACCATCTGCAATCATTAAGAAAGCAGAGGACAACAAACACTAATAAGGACTGGAGAAAAGGGCGCCCTCCAGGCAGAGAGATGGCTAGCCGCCCTTCCAAAGACCCCAGTTTGGTTCCAGCATTCCCATCAGATATCTCACAACCACCCGTAACTCCGAATCCAGGAGGATTCAATACCTTCTTCTGGCCTCTGCATGCATCACACACACACACACACACACACACACACATTTCTTCCTATAAAGGAGGACCCCTATACTCTACTGGTGGGAAGATAAACTAGTCCACCCACTATAAAATCAGTATGAAGGGTCTTCAAAAACTTAACAACAGATCTTCTCTTTTTTTTTTCTCTTTGGTATTTCTTTTTTTGCCTATTTATTTATTTATTTTAATTTATTTATTTATTAAAGATTTCTGTCTCTTCACCGCCACTGCCTCCCATTTC
>NC_022009.1:25541108-25561934 GCF_000317375.1 Microtus ochrogaster | reverse complement strand
GGTCCTGAGTTCCTTGCTCGTGCTCTCTCTCCTTCTGCTCCTGATTTGGACCTTGAGATTTCAGTCCAGTGCTCCAATGTGGGTCTCTGTCTCTGTCTCCTTTCATCATCTGATGAAGGTTAATATTCAGGAGGATGCCTATATGTTTGTCAACAACAGATCTTCTACATGATCCACACATACCACTCCTAGGTGTTCGTCAAAAGAACTGCAAGTTTTCAGGTGGTGGTAGTGGCGCACGCCTTTAATCCCTCAGGAAGCAGAGGCAGGCAGATCTCTAAAAGTTTGAGGTCAGCCTGGTCTACAAAGTGAGTTCCAGGACAGCCAGGGCAGGGCTACACAGAGAAACCCTGTCTTGGAAAAAAAAACAAAAACTGCACATCAACATACCACTGAGATCCTTGTGCGTCAGTTTTTACTGCAACACTCTACACAATAGCTGAATTACAGAACCAACCTAGGTGTCCAGCAATGGCATGGAGATGGGAAGTAAGTGTTTATACACAATGGAATTATGTTCAGTCTTAAAAGAGTCAGGTCACTTGCAGAAAGTGGAAGCTACTGGAGATAATCCTATTAAGTCAATCTCTGAAAGACAAACATGTTTTCTCCCATTTGTGGCTTACAGATTTTATACAGACACATAAGATCACATATGTATACATGACAGAAAAGTAGAGACAAAATTGTCTAGGGTTACAAAGGGAACTAACAGGAAGAATGGGGGACAGAAAGGGAAGATAGAGGGGTTGGGGATATATGCCCAACATAATAATAATAATTGTGTGTGTGTGCATACATGCACACACGAAGAGTTTTAAAAATAAATGTGAAACAGAGTTTGGGTGTCAGACACAGGTCTGCCCCACAGGGTGTATCTTCTTTGTGTCCCTGCTAAACAAACCTAGATCGTGTTGAGAAATAATATACGTAGGCAAGCTCCTTTCCAGAGCTGCCACCTTCCCAACAGGAATGACCATGTGATAAAACTCTGGTTGCTGGATCTAAGTGTAGGTCTGGGAGTCTCCTAATAAAATCAGACAGATGAAGCTGGCTCTGCCTGTCCTGTCTTCTTCCTGACTTCAATGTTGATGTAATATCTGTGGCTACAGCAGTAACATGAAAACTAGGGGCAGGAAGCATGAAGACAAAAGTCAGGAAACACTGAAAATGGCAACAGGAGTACATGGGGAGAACCTGAGCGCCGTGCGGCATTGTTGAGCTCAGCGCTGGTGCCAATGAGAGTCTATCTCCAAACCTCTGGCCACATACATCAGTGTATGTTTACACACTTCTGAAATCCATTGCTGCCTGGGTGCTAATACCTTTGCCGTGAAACCAGCTACTCCAAAAGTTGGTGGCATTTAAAGGATGCTTTATGAAGCTCGCAGGTTTTGGGGATAAGAATCCGAGCACAGCAGAATGATTTGCTTCTGCTACTGTGCCTGGGGCCTCAATTGAGGGGACCGAAATGCCTAGGAACTAGAGTAGCTGGCCTGGAGAGTCTTCTTTACTGTGACTGAGAGAACCCGGGTTCCCACATATGCAGCCTTTCCATGTGGCTTGGGCTTCGGCTTTCCCCAGCATAACTGGGTTCTGAGGGTGCACATCTTATGAAATCTAGGCAGAGTATGCATGGTCTCTTCTGATCTAGATATATACTGAAGTCTCTAGATGTATACTGAAATCTTGAGTTTTCTACAGCATTCATGTATTTATCTATGTAGGTACCAGGCTCGAGGGAAGGAATCCATCCACTCTCAGTGGAATATTTAAAGTCCTTGCCCACACTTTTTTAATATAGCAAAATGTGCAATGAAGTGGTTCGATGTATGTGTACACCATGTAATGATTGGCGCAATCATTTAACGTCCATCACCTACCATGACATGCATGAACTCCTTGGACATCCTCGTCTTATAGCCTGGGGTCTGCACCCTTCAACCAGGCCAGCCTGATCCCCTCTATCCTCTGATGCCTGGAAAACACCAGTGTTTGGGAATATTATTTTAAGGCATGTTACTTTTGTTTATGCTGTATTTGTTTAACTCTGTGAAACTGTGTTACCATTACTGTGCCTGTCTAAAACACCTGATGTTCTAAGAAAGAGCTGAATGGCCAAGAGAAAGGCAGGAGCAAGGATAGGCAGGGCTAGAAGGCAGAGAGGATAAATAGGAAGAGAAACGAGGAGGAGGAGGAGGAGGAAGCAATGAGAGAACCAGGAGAGAAGGATGTCAGATGCCAGCCACCCAGCCAGTCACAGAGTAAGAAGGAACATAAGATATACAGAAGTAAGAAAAGGAAAAATCCCAGAGGCAAAAGGTAGATGGGATAATTTAGGATAAGAAAAGCTGGCTAGAAACAAGCCAAATTAAGGCTGGGAATTCCTAAGAATAAGCCTCTGTGTGTGATTTATTTGGGAACTGGGTGGTGAGCCCCCCAAAAAAAAACAAAAGGGTAAAATACAGCATACTACTCTACCCTGAATTTATGCATTTAACTCTTATACTCCACATACATATGAGATTATGTTTGTCTAGCGGTTTATTTCAATGTCTTGATTAATTCATCCATCAATGGGTCCTGATGTCTCTTCTATATTTTGGCTATTATGAATAATTGCTGCAATAAATGCGGAGTATAGATATCAATTTGAAAAACTATTTTGATCTCCTTTGTCTATATACCCAGCAGTGAGATTACTAGATCATATCATAGTCTCCTTTTTAACCCTTTGAGGACAGTCCATGATGTACTCAGTACTACCTGGACCAATTTACATTCCCACCGACAGCATACAAGGGCTCTCTTTTCTCTAGAACATTGCCAACAATGATAGCCTGTGTTTGTTACAATAGTCAGTTTAATAAACGAGAGGTGAGTTTACTGTGTTTTTCCCTGCAACTACAAAGGAGATCTTAACAGATGCAGTGGATTATAGGCCGTACACTGGGTGTGACACTGAATAGAACAGCTATACAGTTGAGCTCAGAGCAGAAGGGGGTGATAAAAGGTAAGGTGTGGAGGAAATCCTTCATCCAAACCAAGCATATAGTGAAGGCCCATTAGTACATACCCCAGAATAAATGCCAAGGAATTGGCAAAATGCTGCCTACGCTAGTGACTGTCGCTAATGCTAGACGTGAGTCTAAATCTTCTTCTGCCAGTTACAAATAACAGGGTTTTAGAAAAGATCCTACCTGAGCTTCAGCTGGTATCATAACAAAATTGAGATAATATCACAGTTATGATGAGGTCTACATATAGAGGCCTAGCATGGCGCACAGAACCCCTAAGTGATCAATCCAGGTTGCACGTTTGTTTATACACTCAAGGAACGTGCACATGTGGGAAAATTAAATGAATATCAAATAGTTGTTAGGATCCCCCAGATGTAAGTCAGAGTCCCAACGCGCCCCAACAGGCCTGAGTCTCTTCTGAAGGCCAGTTTTCCTGCAGGCAACTTTGGGAATGCTTTAGATGCCCTAATGTGCAGGCTAAGAGTCAAACCTCCACCATGGAAAACCCATTCCCACCATTGTGGAGTCAGGAGAGAAACTATTACTTTTCACTTGAGAGATCAACCAACCCAATCTAGGTTAAGTTTCTCCATATTAGATCTGCACTGACTTATTTTGTCCCTAAAAGCCCTGGGCCACGACCATCCCCAATGGCTTCACCCAGACCTCCTATTTTTAGCCTCGGGCTCATTCAGTCGCATTTGTGTGCTATAAATATCAGAGGGTGTTTGTTTTACTATCAAGCCTTTGTGATGATTGTCCATGTCTGTATCGCACGCAGACGGAATAGAGAGAAAGAAAAGTGGGGTGCAGAGCAAGCAGATGAGACACTGCTTTGTCTTCCTTGTGTACCACTTATTATAAACTCCAAGATACAGAGCAGGCTAAAGGTGGCAAGAAGCCAAAGGTTTTGGCTCTTCTTGGTGTTTTAAAGTCAGCAGTTGTTTGGGACTCAGAGGAGCCACCAAGCCTCTTCCTTATCATCTTATCCATCATAAACTTTTATTTCAGATGCCTCCCCAAGAATTATTGGCCAGCAAGGCCCTGTAGGCTCCCCAAACAACATAGACTGTTATTGCTCTTGGCTGCACACTAGAATTGTGTGATTGGTAAGAATCTGTGGGGAGCAGAGAAAGCCCTGAGTGTGTAAAAACCTGGGTTAAATGTGTATTTGTTGGCATGTGCATGGCCATGTCAAGAACTATAGTTTCAGACTTATGGGAAAATACGAAAGCCTTGCCCCCCTCCCCAGGCTCAGAGGCTCAGACGGATTGCAAAGCCATCTACGTACAAATGTCGATAGAGTGCACAGAAAATGCACACTGTAGCCACCACCACCCCCAATGTTTACAATCTGAAGATTGCTTCTCTACAGAGACTGCTCCTGATAGTAGCTAAACCTAGTATGATCCCACTATGTGCCATAAGCCCTGCCTCCTTGTTTATCTGTATGTAATAACCCTTCCTCCTTGTTAGTTGTTTATAACAAACATGCTGAGCTTCCATGGTACTGTGGCTTTGCCATCACAAAGCCCACTCCACCCGATCCTAGCCTTTTTGTGGGTTTGTGTTTGTCTTTTCTCCATTCCCTTGCTGCCCTAGTCTGGTCTGCTCCTCAATCTATGCAGGATGCAGCAAAATCCTACTGCTGAAAGCACCTTGCAGTACACAGGGAAATTCAAGCTGTACCTAGGCTCAGAGTTTCCTCCTTGCTAGCTACTGTTCATTGTGCAGGAAAATTCTGTACAGACTGCTAGGGGAGAAATCTCATCAACAGTCTCACTTAGTTATGGACCGACCCTGTATGCTGCAATATCAGCTTGCAGTGTGGCATATGCTCACTTACCCAACAATGGCAGGACTGTTCCTGGGGTGTCCAACCACTTTCTGATCAGACATGAGGACCTCTCCACAGGGAGGAGTGTATGCCTGGAACTCTAAACCTAGTCAAAAACATGGATGAGAGCCGGGCGGTGGTGGTGCACGCCTTTAATCCCAGCACTTAGGAGGCAGAGTCAGGTGGATCTCTGTGAGTTCGAGACCAGCCTGGTCTACAAGAGCTAGTTCCAGGACAGGGTCCAAAACCACAGAGAAACCCTGTCTCGAAAAAAACAAAAACAAACAAACAAAAAAATAGATGAGGCAGTCACAGACCCATGTGGGAGAGGCATCTACTGAGGTCTTTCTAAATGGACGTGTATGTAGTCAAAAACTGACTTCTAAATAGTTATACCCAGAGACTAGTGCAACTCTCAGATCTGGCCAGACAAGCTTCTTTTAGCAGAAGGCAGCGGTTAATGCAGAAAGTCACAACTAGTTAGTCAATGCGCTAAGAGTAAGGGACTGTTGAATACTCCACCCAAAGTAGGACATCATTACGGCACGCTTCAGGGTTCGGGGGACAGTGTGGAAGAGGGGGTGAAAAGACGGTGAGAGCTGAAGGGTGAGGAGGAGTGGGGTAAAATTCTGTCTTGTGGACTCGACGGAGCTGTTGCAATCATGAATATACAGTAGCTACAACTACTTGCACAAGACCTGCGCGCACACACAAACAGACATACACACACACACACCACCACCACCACCACCACCACCACCACCACCACCACCACCACATGAAAACATGAGAGAGATAGAAAACCATGACCAAGGCGACTTATGGATGAGGAAGTTTATTGAACTTAGGTTCCAGCAGGAGAGTCCCTAACAGCTGGGGAGGCATGATAGAGGAAGATGGAAGATCATATCTTCAGCTGCACACAGGAATCGGGGTGAACCAGAAACCAGAAGGGCTGCAAATTCTCAAAGCCTGCCCCCAGTGGCATACTCCCTCCAGCGAGGTTCTGTCTCCTAAAGATCCTGTAATGTCCCCAAATAGTGTGTTACCAACCAGGAACTGAACAAATACATGAGTTTATGGGGGACAGTGTCCATTCAACTGACCACAGGGACAGTCTGGGGAGCAGTTCATCAGCAGGAGAGGGAGAGGATTAGGAGAGAGGGAGCAGGAGGTGAATATGTTCATAACACACTGTACACATACATGAAACTGTAAAGAAGAAAGTTTTTAAAGTTAAAAACAGAAATAATGGATGTTTCCCTTTCAGGGTCTCAGTCCCCTGCCTCATAATATATGGACACTCCTCTAGCCTCACTGAAAGTGACTTGGTCTTGCTACAACAGAATAAGACTTTTCTTACATAGAAAAGTTTGTTTTGGCTCATGGTACTGGAGACTAAGTACTTTATGATCCAGTCGCCACATCTGGAGAGCATCTTAGGATGCTTATTTCAACTCCCTGGGGAAGGGCAAATGAGCCTGAATATATGAAAGTAAAAGAAAGCCAAACACACGTTATGACAGGCTGCTTTTGTGGTAACTAATGCAGTCCCTGAAAGCAAGAACTCATCCATTTGTGAGGCTCCGCCCCCAACATCTCCCACCAGACCCCACCTCTCAACACACCCACCTTAGGATCAGAACTCACTGGGAAGTTTTGTTGCTGTCGTTGTTTTTTGTTTGTTTGTTTGTTTGTTTGTTTGTTTATCAAGACAGGTGTCTCTGTGTATCTTTCATTGTCCTGGAACTCACTCTGTAGACCAGACTGGCCTCAAACTCACAGAGATCTGCCTGCCTCTGCCTACCAAGTGCTAGGATTAAAGGAGTGAGCCACCATGAGAAAAATCATAATAATCAAACCAGAGTGCTAAACCAAGAGAGGCTTTTCCTCATGTGTGTTCTTGAATAAAAATAAATTGTTGTAGTATCTCAAAACTCTTTCTGGAGTCTCAAAGGGAGGAACATAGAGTTTTCAGCAAACACTGCTCACACTTGCAGCAGACTGACAGCACTATAAAGAGACAGAGTCAAACCAGAGTCAGCTGGAAATAGTTGATAGGTGCTGCCTAGAAGAGCAATAGGTAAGGAAGGGTGTGCTTAAACACTACCGAGGTGGTGCTATGCCACCTAAAGCCAGGAGATGGAGGAAGGAACATGCCGCTCAACACTCTCTTTAGGGGAAATGCACAGTGTGATAGAGTGGTACCATAAAATTATCCCGGAGCTTAGACCACATTGTCTATGTTTTCATAGTGAATATCATTTTAGGATAGCCAATCTCTAAAGCATTCTCCCTATTTTAAAGAGGAGCCTGCATCTCACTATAAAATCTGCATCCCCGCCTAGCAGCCTAAGACTGACCCAGGCTCAGTCAAGCTATTGTTTGTGGGTGAGACACGGAGTCTTTCCACATATAACAACCTAGGGAAACACAGGGTCGCCTGAGGTAGAGCACTGGTCACTGCAGGATCAAGAATCCAGTAGTGTGACAGTGACTGGAGGAACGGCAGAGGTGGCAGTGATTGCTGAGGTGTGTGTTCTGATTCTCCAGACTGCATGAGGATGTGCTCAGTGGTACCCTTTTCTGCCTAAATTACTGTTGTCTTTCAGCGAGACTGGAAAGAATGTTGTGGAAGCTGCCTCCCAAGAATGGTGGGGCCACCGATCTGCAGAGGATCTGTTTCAGGTAGGCAATAGATTAACTGGATAACCGAAATGAAGGGGGGGCGGCTTTTCCACATCCTGTCCTTCTCCACTCTTCCAGTTTTGCGCTCTTCCTCCAAATCAGACAGCTGATTCTAGCACGTATACTCACCCAAAGAAGCAGGAAACTCTCAGCCCTCCTCCACGATCCCCACATCTGTCTGCTCAGGCAGATCTCAGAGGGTTGCCAACACTCTTCACCACACATTCGCACAGCGAGTTCCAGCCAAACATCAGTGGGAAGCAGAGTCTCCTGCCCTCTCTCAGATGAATACAATCCAGATGCCTTAAGGAATTAGAGAAAGAAAAAGCAGTCATCAAATATCCTCTGAAACATCACGTACCATGACCAAGTGGAGTATATATAAGGAATAGAAAGCTGGTTTAATATTCAAAAGTTAATTAATGGAACTATTCATATTAGTGAAAAAAAAATTAATATAGAGAGATGATAGATTTGGAAAGGGTATTAGAAAATGGCTTATAATAAAAACTTCAAATAAGCTGAAAACAGAAAACTATTTCCTCACGTTGATGAGAGACATTTCAGAAGAGCCTACAGCTGACCTCACTCTTTGGGGAAAGAGAAAATACTTCCCTAGTAAGATCAAGAACACAGTAAGAATGTCTGTTCTCCAACTGATGAAATGAAGCTTGTTATCAAACCTTACAACAAGAGTTCAAGCTCTGGAGCCCACATGGTAGAAGGAGAGCCTCTGACCTCCGCAAGTGCCATGGTATACCTTCAGGTGCACGGGCACGCGCACACACACATACACACAAGCATATATATGTCAACAAAATAATCTAAATGAGTGTTTACTCTCACCTATGACAAAACATTATCATGACACTCCTAACCACTTTGATAAGGCATCCAAATTTGGGAAAACATAAAGCTACCTAACATAGGTGACATGATTGTCTACACAAGAAGAAGCCTAAGGTTACATCTAACTAATAAAGCTTCTCTCATGTCTTCTGAGCACAGTGCAAGACAGAAACAAAACTGGCACCATGAGGCCTCTTATCACTGAGTCTCACAGGAAGTTCCAGAATTTCAACCACATTCTACTGGTCAGCCATACTAACTGTGTGTGGAAAAGCAACTGGACAAGACATAAACACCACAGGGGATGAACCACTGGCGGCCACTTTTCAGACAGATTACCACAAATATCACTTTCAGTAGCATCAGAAAACACTAAACATTGTGGATTAGTTAGTAAAATGTGCAAAAATCCGTACAATGAAAAAACAAAATATTGTGAAAACATTCTGAAAAACTAAAGACCTAAAATAAAAGAAGGTATATGAAATGCCTATTCTCTGAGTGGTAGCTATAAATAGTAATATGTAAATGCTTTCCCACAGGCAGAGATCCATTGTAAATGTAAGTCACAAAGCAAGCATGTCCTTTTTTAAGCAAAAGTTGATGAACTGATATAATAAAATCTATATGTAAATGTTTGGGACTTAAAATAACTCAGATGATTTTGAGAAAAAAATAACAAATCTGCAGGGCTCGAACTACCTCCTCCTACACTATGTCCTAAAATAATGTAAGAGCCACACTATTCTAAGATTTACTATAAAGCTACAGTAATAAGGACAGTGTGCTATTAACAGAGGGGAGACATATGGATCAATGGAACAGAATAAAGAGTCCTGAAATAAACCCACTCATCTATGGTCAATTGATTTTCGACAAAGATGCCCAGGCAATCCAGTAGGAAAAGATTACCAAAAAGCTGCTGGGACAATTGAATATCCACAAAGAAAAAAATTAAACCTTTAAATTTGCCTTATACTATAAACAGAAACTATCTTAAAATTGATCATAAGCCTAAATGTAAAAACTAGACTGAAAACTTGTAGAAGGAAGCAGAAGTAAAAGTGTTTCTCCTCTTAATATAGTTTCTCCTCTTAATATAGGCATTCTTAATATCCAAAGAGCACGTATTCTAAAAGAAAAAGATCAATAAATTGAACTAGCTCAAAATTAAAGCCTCCTATTCTTTGGGATGGCATTTGAAAAATAGAAATAAAGGCAAGTTATAGACATATATATACACATATATTAATACTTATCTGAAAAACTCTTACACTTCAGTAATAAGATTAACTCAGTTCACATAGGCCAGAATGTTAAAAAGTTCACATACAATGAAACACAGCTGGAAAATATGTAAATAAGAATAGTTTAAGCATCATTGCCATGGGAAAAATGAAAATATAAAACTATAGGTTCCCTGGGATGGGGAAACAGCTGAGTTCAGGTTCCCAATATCCAGGTAGAAAGCCGGAAGTGGTGACGCATGCAGAAGCAGAGAGGGACTCGCTGAGACTCACTGACCAGCAAACCTGCCCACTTTAGTGACTCCAGATTCAGTGAAAGACAGTGTCTCAGAAAGTAAAGTGGACATCAACTAAGGACCACATACGACACCAGCATCTAACCTCCACTCATGGGCACACATGTTCATGTGCACCATATGCACAGATAGACTCATAAGACTATAGCATCTCATTCCCACCTATTACAACAGTTAAATCCCAGTATTCAGGAGACAAGGCAGGACAAGCCCCATTTCAGACCGGTCTGGGACTACATAGTAAATGTTAGGCCTGTCTTTGTATGTTAGCAAGATTCTGTCTCAAAGAAAAGTTGTTGACCTAAATCTTTAAAATACATGTTTTAATGCTATGTCTTATTAGCATAGTAATGGTAGTAGACTCTATGGGACCTCTGACCCCTCTAGCCACAGGTTCTTGACTCTTAATAACTGGTTTGGGTTCCAGCTTATGAAGTGGAACGTAAATATAATAAGAGAGTCGTTTGCTACTCTCGTGACATTCATGTCACTACTGCATGAATACTGTATGCACTGGGCATGTCTTGCCAAGCAGGTTGTTACTGCTCACAGGTGGGTAAGACCGATGAAGGCTCTTCTCCTTCAGTAGCCTGCATGGCACCGTCCAGCACTCTGACAGTTAGCCAGTAAGGACTGGTCAGTACCAGTCTCAGATCTCCATGTTTTGTTGACCCCAGTACGCAGTTTCTTCAGCAATAGAGTCTTACTGTCAGGTTCTGGCGGGTAACCAGGACCAATGAAATAGCTTACAATATTACCAAAAAAGGTCAATCAAACTTTAAGTAGTTGGCTTGCAGTTAGGCCGTGTTAACCTGCTTTATACACACGTTGTTTTAGACACTTTACACCAATATTCTACCAATTTTTCATCAGCTATTGTTTTGATATTGATTACTTAGGGAATTTCTAAACTTTTTTGCCTTTTTAAATGAATCAATTAATATATCTCTGTTCTGTCATTTAATTGGAGCTTATACAGATGTTGACAACAGGAGAAAAAAGAAAGAAAAAGAAACCAGCTTTTTTTCTAGGAAGAAGGGAGTATCAGTTTTATATGGTTATCATAACAAATATGCCAATTGTGTGGCTTAAAACAAAGACTGTTATTTCTCAAAGTTCTGGAGGCTGGAAGTTCAAGAAGGTGAGAAAATATTTTCTTTCTAGTTTCTTTCTTCAGCTTGTAGGTCATCTCTGTGTCTTCACGTGCCCTTTTCTCTGTGTTAGCTTCCCCAGGATCTCTTTCTTTTTAGGTTAGAGTCCCACTCTTCTGACTTCATTTAACCTTAATTACCCCTTCAAAGATCCCATCGCCAAACACAGACACACCGGCAGTTAGGGCCCCAGGATATAAATTTGAGGGAACAAAATTCAGCCCATGTAGAGGCTAGATAATAATTGCACAGGATAAAAGTATACCTCAGATTCATGCAAAAATCATTTGCTGGGCTTCTAGCTTCTAGATGCCAGGCAGCACATAGACACTCTAAGGTTTTCCTGTTACCTTAGAGGACTTCCCTGAACTCGCATGCCTCTCTCCTTATACAATAGGTATGCTTTAACTATTTCTAGGTCTCAATTTACAACAGACCAAGAGGAAAGAAGAACATTTTCAATGTAATAAAAGAAGAGGACAGAGAAGCGTAGATCACAAAGGCCCCCAAAATTAATATGAAACATCCATTTTCTCCACCATCAGAACACAAGAGGCCACTTCAGTGTAATATATTCAACCCATCAACTGTTTACCGAGCACCAATTATAACCAATAATCACTAAGCTGTCGTTCACTAAGGCAGAACAGAGTCAGGGTTAGAAGAGCAGGCTCTACCTTTGAAAGAATGAGGTCAGTATATATGGAACAATCTGTAAGATAATAAGTGATTTAAAAATAAGGTGAAAAGTCTTGTGTTTCAAAGGGTACCATTTGTACAAAAAGAGGAAACGTGTGTGCTTTTTATGCACAGAACATCTCTGGAAGGATATTTAAAAACTACTAAAAGTGGGGCTATTTGGGGTCATGATGGAGTAATGTGGTCCCTGCCTTGAAAAAAGGCGTTGAGTATCAGCTAGCATAGGACTGGCCTTTGAGAAAAGAGAAATAAAGGCAGGGAACTTTGAAATAACCCTGACTTACTGTCTGAAGATGACTTCCAGTCCACAAGTCAGAGAAAACACAATACACAGAAGAAATTCTGCAATTTTCAGACGTGTTGAGTCTGCCCTGTGTATTCCCTGATCTGCAAGTGTAGGCAGTGGCCTGTGGATGGGAAAGAAGCACTAAGAACCACCGGAAACAGGAAGGGAATAATTTCAGGATGCTATGTGGATCCTGAGATAATACGTAGTTACATCAGTCAGAATGGGAAGATCACACCCTATGCAGAGCACTGGGTGGGATCCTCAGAAGTGGGGACAAGCCAGCCCTGGAGTATGAAGAAGCAGTGCAGCAAAAACTTGTAAGCGAGCCCTCAGGGTGGACAGCAGGAGACATACAGAGGAAAAGGAAGCGGTGGTCAACAATTGAACTCTACCTACCTCTACCTCACACGCCTTTCTGTCCTGCTTGAATTTCTTATGTGCACATAGATTACATTTATAAAACTTTTTAAAGTCTCAGGATTCTCACCCCTAGGGTAAGAACTTGCCACTGAAGAACTGTGTAAAACTGGGAACGTCTTAGTTGCTTAACTGCTAAAATAGATTTGCTTTGGTCACAGTAAAGATTAATCGAATGCTTTAAAAAAAAATCTAGCAGTATCTGACACTTCTGGGAAAATACTTCTGCTTACTTCTGACTTATTATGTATGTTTTTGACAAAAGCACCTTGCTTTTCTTTAGGGGAAACACATCTGGCTCACCAGTCCAGATGTTCCAGAAAGGCAATGATTCCATCCCTCGATTCCAAATCCAGAAATAGACAAACTATGGAGTTGGGACCTTTCTCACCCCTAGCACAGGAATAAATCTGTCCATGGAAAATGGTGCTGTGGCTTTTGCTGAAAATGCTGGGGAAAAAAGTTCCTCTTGGCAGTCGGCTGTCTTCAGAGAAGCGGCCCTTGAGAGGCTGCCCGTGCTCCAGTAGGTGGCCCTGAACCCCTACTCACACTGACAGCTCTGAGTGGATTCACTGGGTCAAAACAAACAATATGAACACATGAAACTAGGAGAGGACAGGAAATAAGTGTGTCCTATACAAAGACACAGAGAACTATGACGTGTTCAGAGGATAGCAGTCATCGGTGCCCAGAGGAAAGATGCGGCAAGTGGCCAAGGAGAAAGAGCATCCTACATCAAGCCCAAGAATGCAATTCACAGTCTGCTCATTATGGGGTATTGTATCGTTTCCTGTTCTCGTTACTGGGACCAAATACCTGACAAAAGCAACTTAAGGACAAGATGTCTATTTTGGATCCTAGTTCAAGGATACAGTTCACCATGGCAAGGAAGTCATAGAAATAGGAGCTCGAGGCAGCTGGTCACATTGCAGCTGCAGTAAAGAAGCACAGAGCCGTGAGATTTGGTGTTTAGCCATCTTTCTCCCTTTTATGCAGTTTGGGACCATAGAGTGACCCTGCCCACAGTTAAGGTAGGTCTTACAACCCCACTCTAGAAAATCCCTCACAAACAATGCTTAGAGGTTTGTTTCTATGGTGACTCTAAATCCCATCTAGTTGGCAACTGACACGCAGCATCCCAGATAACATTCAAAGATTTAAATCCCTGGGACAGAAATGATGGTGGTTTTGTGTAAAGAATGTGTTAGAGGCTTGAAAAGATGGTTCAGCTGATAAAGTTTCAGTCACACGAGCACGAGGAACAGAATGAGATACTCAACACCCAACTCAAAAATGCTTGGCACTAGAGTACACACCCATAATCCCAGTGAGTAGAGATAAGAAGATCCCTGGGGCTTGCTGGCCAGCCATTCTCAGGGAATTGATGAGTTCTGGTTTCAGTGAGAGACCTTATCCCACAAAGTAAGATAGAATTTGACCTCTGGTCTCCATATGCACACATATGTTCACATGCACCTATACACATGCACACACACACACACACACACACACACACACACACACACGAATAAATTGGAAGGCAAGGCAGATAATGATGGGCCAATCAGGAAGAAGTCAGAGTAATTCACGTTTGAAACAGTGAGAGGTTGAATTAAGATGCTTGAAGCATGAAGAAGGATGTGTTTGCTGTTGTTTGTTTTATATGTTTTGCCTGCATGTATATCTGTGTACCACACTTGCAACTTTGAGACACATGCAAACCATAGCCGTAAGACTAAGCGCCTAGAAGAGGTGAGAGTTACCTGCATCCAAGTACAGACTCCACAGATGCCACTCTATTTCCAAGGGCTTCTTAAACGTTCACATTTCCTCAGCTGCCCCGTGAGAAAGCAGGAAAGGGATAAGCTCACCTGGGAAGGGAAGAACGCCGTGCCTATCTATGTAAGATACCAAACTGTCAGAAGTGGCTTCGGACAACGACGAGCAATTAAGAAAGGCAAAGTTACAAAGGTGCTTCAGAAGTCTGCCAGAGGTGAGATGTTTATGTATATTTTGGGACTGGGGAACATGGGGAACAGCAGTGTGTTAAGATCAGAGAGATATGTTCATCCTTTATGATCTCTAAAAATGTTTAGATTCTGGGGAATTCATAGTCAGCTCTCAAATTGTTATAGAGAAGGTGAAGAACTGTATGTCCAGGTGAGAGATAAAAGAGGGGACTTTGTTCTCTACATGCCCCCACACCTCACCCTTCCACAAACAATCGATGGCATCTTATCCAGCGAGCCCAAATCACCTCCAGCGTGTTCCTGTGGTGACCAAGTAGGGGGCTCCTCATACCAGAGAGGCACCTGCTCTGGGTGGAGCCTTCAAGACTGAGGCTGTCTCAACCATGAGAAGGGGACAATGTCTGAGTTCCCCAGCAGCCTGCTCCCCTCAGCCTCCCCTGCAGTGCCTGCCTCTCAACACCTCCCAACCGCAGAGGAGGGGCTGTGTCCCTGCTGTTGGAGTTAATAACAGTAATTATACCTGCTCCTTCTTCGGCTCTGCTTCCCTTTGTTCCCGGTTTCCTGCCCGCTCATTTGCAAATCTAATCGCTCTGTGGATTGATTTTGTTGGGTTTTTTTTTTTCTTTTTAATAGAGAACGGAATGGAGAGACAAAGATAGGAAGCAAAAAATGTGGGTGAGAAAAGATGGGAGTGGGGCCAGAAAGGGGTCTGGAAGAGACAGCCCAAGGGAACGGTGGGAAAGATGTTGCTGGGAGCCTGGAAGACTCAGGTGTTTGCACAGAGAACACCTCCCCCTGCCACCAGCCAAGACCTGGGAGGAAGAACTGGAAGATCACAGTCCCCACAGCCCTCTGACTTTTCCCCTTAGCTTCCAGCTTCTCCCAGCACAAGGCAAGGGATGGGGTTCGGGAAATACCCCCAAAACATGGCACTAAATAGCCAGTGGCTGGGGGTATAGTTCCAGGGCAGGATGGATCTCTGTACAGCATACTAGGCCCTATCTCCAGAATGAGAGAGGCCATCATTAAGCAAGGAAGGAAGCAAGGAAGAAAACAGGTTGATAGAATTCTGCTCACTTGCTTTCCCCGCTAACGCCGAGAGAACCTGGCAGATCTTCCCCTGAAATAAAGGGTCCTCATTCTAAAGGGGTCTTTTCTGGACTTTGATATGACGGCAAAGGAAGCAGCTGAACAGACCTGCCTCCGCAGGTCCCCTCCGCAGGATCGCCACCTCATCCCGCCCTTTCGTCCTCTGATCCCACCTCAGTTTTCTTCGTTGCTTTAGCATTTCTGAATGCTCCTGTGTTGTGTAAAGCGTCCATCAAATAAACGCGTGACCTTTTCCCTTGGTCCTCTCTCCTTTGTTCCAGGTACCTCAGTGTGGCAGGTGACGAATTTGACACCGCCTGAAGCAAGCAAGAAAAAGAATAAAAAGATTCCCCGCTCAAACAATACTGGTAGGTACGCTGTTCCCTTGATCTCGCCGAGGATCTGTGGGACTTGGTCAGAACTCCTGACAGATATCTGGTATGAGGCGAGTGAGAGATGAGGGAGAGATAGATCATAGAGAAAGAGGGAAGCAGCCGTTCATTTGAGACAAGAGCCCTGGGTCTTTCGCCTACTGCTCAATCCCATCCTGGAGACCCTTGAAAACAGCTGGTCCGGGACTTCACAAACACACTCTAAGATGCTCTGAAATGTCCTGAAGATCCCCCGTGGAAGACAGGTGTGATGATATCTACCACGAATCCCAGCAGGCAAATCTCTGTAAGTCCAAGACTGACCTAGTCTACATACCAAGTTCCCGAGCTGTATAGTAACACTAAGACCCCATCTCAAAAAACAAACATAAAGCAAAAATTGGGGCCCTCCTGGGGAAGGAGATAGGGAGAAACAAATGAGCAGACATCCTACACACACACACACACACACACACCACGCGCGCACACACACACACACACACACACACACACACACACCAAGATCCCAATGGTCTTTTCTGGAATTCTGCCTAAATGTTTGCTTTTAAAACAATACAACTTTTAAGAGAAATGGAAGAGCCCCGTCTATTAAAGACTGGGCAACAACTGATCTGCTCCAAATCTGTCATGGGGAACTGAGGCCTAAACAGGTCCAATGGCCTTGCATCCCTTACCACACAGCATCAGATCGCAGGCCTCCTGACTCCAGCTGAGGGAGAGTTCCACTCCTCAACACTGCTGGTCGGGGCACCAGAGGGCGCCAAGAGAGACCTAACGTTTCTGATTCTTCTTGGGTCTTGAGGAAAGGAGGGCAATTGGACTGACCGGCACCATCTTCCCAGAAGTCCTTGGGAGGCTCCTCAGTCTTCCAACTGAGGAAATGGCATGGCAGTTTCCGAAACTGACTGCTGCTCCACTCCCATATGTTTCTAGCATCTGGCCACCACCAGGACGATTTTTTGAAACTTACAACTATGAGGCTGTCACGGAGAGTTGGTATGGCAGACATGATGGTCCTGGCCGTTGACAACTCAGCGATTATCCAGACCCTCTCCTCTGCACATCCAATTAATTCGCAAGAAAAGGTGAGAGTTCGGGACAGTTTGGAAGCGGAGGTGGGAAACGGGAGTGGGTGTCGCCATCAGCCTACAAGTCAACGCTTCCAGATGACAGTTCCCCACACAGCTTTCAGCCAGTGTTTACTTAGTTCCTACCATGAGTCAGAGTCAGAACAGAGGCCCCGCCCCAGAGGAGCACGGTATAATTGGGGAGGCAGACACGTCTAGATTCAGAAGTAATTATCATGCAATAAGTTTGATGTTAAAAATAAAAGTTTGGGGAGTACTTTGGAGATAAGGATCAGCATCTAATGTTGAGTGTCCTGGAATGGAAACGGTGAAAAGGTTTCCCAGCCTGGGGTTTTCAGTTTTCAGAATCCAAATCCTTTGGTCCAAGTCCAATCCTAAGAATAAAAAGACTGCCATATGCTCTTACTTTGAAATAATCAAGGGTTTAAGAAATGTCTTTGTCTCTTTTTGGTGGGTGGAAGCTGTAAAACAGGGTCTTACTCTGTACCACTCAGACTCATGGTAATCCTCCTGCTTCCTCGTGCCTCCTCCTACCAAGTGATGGCATTACAGATGTGAGCCATGATGTACAGTTTCATTTCACATTTTATAGACAAGAATAGTCCTCAATAATCCCTTCTCCAGAATAACAACATGTGTGTGCATGCATGCACATGTGTGTATCTCTGTGTGTACATCTGTGTGTGCGTACGTCTGTGTGAACAATTTATTGGAGTCATTTTCTTTTCTCCTACTACATGGGTTCTGAATCAAACTCGGGTCCTCTGACTTAGCAGTAAGCACCTCTACTTCTGAGCCATCTTGATGGTCCAACACTCGATTTTTCTCACTGGATTCTGTTGTCACCTGAAATACCAATGTGCATCTCTCCTCTACCTCCTTGACCAAGCCATGGCCAAGTTCTGGACATTGCATATCTAACAGACGTGAGACTTTTACATTACATCTTTAATAGAGAGAAACATACATTCCCGGCGCCATTTCTTCCTCCACCCTGGCTGGAAGAAGGCAGGGTACAGAGGTATTCTGGATGGTACATGTAAAAGGAACACCTTAGAGAGAGTTGAATCTGGGTCTCTTTACCTTAGCACCCCATGCCAAACAGACTGTCACATAAGAGACAAAAGGAAAACCATAGTCTTCTTCAGGATATTAATATTTGCAGAGTTGTGTTCGCCTGATTTCTGCACAGAAACAGGAGCAAAAAGAAACAGCCATATGTTCATTCAGCTGTGATTGGGGGTCCCAAGAGCTGCACTCTGCAAATTGATTGAAAAGCTGATGCTGCACTTCCGGTACAAGCCCCAAAGCTAGGAGCCTGGGGGGCTAATGGCAACAGTTTCAGCTCAAGTCCCAAAGCCTAAGAACCAAAAGAAATAATGGTTTGGTTTCTTCAGTAAAAGGTAGAACAAGGTCCCCAAGAGCGGACGGTGTCTCATTTTGAAGACAGAGCACTTTCTCTTACATGACCATCTGTAGCCAGGCTTCCAGTGCATCGAATGATACCTGCCCACCCTGGGGAGGACCATCTGCTTCTGTCAATCCGCAAATTCAAATCATAGTGTTATCCAGAAATACTCTTACAGACAGACATAGTCAAAAAAAAAATGTTCAGTTAAATATTTGAGCACCCCATGACCCAGTGACATAAAAAAAAAAAAATAACCATCAGGAATCAAGTCAGCTGACCAAAAACAATCCACTAGCTACGACTTTTAACTTCTTATTCCCATGAGGGTCCCATCCCATGCGCCCACACAAGGTGTCTTCACATACACTGTGGTAGCACTCAGATTAGGCACTCAAAAATGACTTGAGGAGTTTGTTATTGGGTGAGTTCAATGACTTGTCTAGTCCCTGTCGTGTGGGGTAGCACAGTTACACAAAGTGGAGTTTGAATAGCTTCTGAAGACGCTGAGTGTACCTGATGTCCAGAGATATTAAAACAGATTATTGTTAGAGGTTTACTTCATGATTTGGAAAAACAGCTTTGCAATTTGTTTTCTCTCTTAAAAGGCCAGGCACTGGTGGCTCGTGCCTTTAATTCCAGCACTTGGGAGGCAGAGGCAGGAGGATCTCTGTGAGTTCAAGGCCAACCTGGTCTACAGAGCAAGTTCCAGGACAGACTCCAAAGCTACAGAGAAAGTGGGGGGGAGGGGCTTTGTCATGTACACAATTACAAAAGCCACAGAATTCATCTTTTCTGTATTAGCCAATCCCGGGTTTTTCACAAGCAGGAAATATCAATTTGTAATACGTGACAAATTCTTCTCAATGCCATTAGGAAGTCTCTGTGATACACAAGTGAATTGTGCATGTTACAGTAAAGAAGAGAGGTTGAGCCAGCCTTATACTAGGAATGTTCTAGATGGGTGCCATCCAGGAAAATAAAGGAAAACATAAAAATGAATTTGAGTAAAGCTCAATTTATTATAAGAAAAGGGAGAGAAGAGGAGCATGAGGAGGAGGAGGAGTTTCTTCCTGGTGGAACTTCTCTCCGAATCACCATTGAGAAGACCTCACGTGTGGAACTACACACAATGACTACATCTGAACACTTTCATGATGGAGTGCTTCCAGTGAACTCACTTGCCTGCCCTCTTATACGATACAACTGTGTTCATCGTTAGTTGTGTCTACAGAGGAGAAAGAGGAGCATATTTGTAACCCATTAATTTCTAAGGAGAAATACGCCAAATTTCTATTCCCTCCAACCCATTGCCCTTTTATTCTCTCATCCCTGTGTGATGGTTGGCTTGACTAGGTGATAGCACCCAAGTATTCAGCCAAACACTACCCTTGGTGATGCTGAGAGTGTATCTTATGGGACAGTTAACATCCATGACCAAGTGACTCTAGTGAAAATGTTATCCTTAATAGTATAGGTGAGTCTCGCCCACTCAAGATAAAAACCGTAAGAGCAAAACCAACATTCCTGTCAGAACTTCTGATCGTTTCCCAGTCTTCCAGCTTACCTAAAATTTTGAGGCTTACTTAGCCAAAAAATACAAGCATGTATGTCTAGTCTTAGGAGATATAATAGATATAAATAAGTAAGCAATGTGTATATGTTTGTGTGTGTGTGTTTCTGTGTGTGTGTGTGTGTGTGTGTAGTCAGCCCTAATACCTGCACGTTCTATATCCACACTTTATATCAGCTGCAAACCAAAATAGTGTAAAAAAAATCCAAATCAAAACAATTTTTTTTCACATCCTGAGAACCTTGCTGAATCTAAACAAATGAAATGATTTGCAGGCCCAAGCTGCTGCCCCCTCCCCACATCCCAGCCTCTCTCCATCATTCATTGTTTGAACATTGATCACTTTGCATCTTATTTGTGTACTGTGCAGTTAAGGGATGACACAGTTAAGATCCTGAACACGTACGTGACTGTTTTCCCTGCCATTAGTCCCTAAATGAGACAGGACAGGAAATAGTTGTATAGCAATTATATCATAATAAGTATTATAAAATATTTAGAGATGACAAAATACACAGGCAGGTGTGTTAGGGGCTAGAGGTAGATACTCTGCCATTTTATAGAAGGAGTTTGGACAGCTGTGAATTTTTGAGTCGGAGGAAAGTGTATCTTGAATGTGTTCTAGGAAATACCATGTGTGGGTGTGGTGTGGTGTGTGGTGTGGGTGTGTGTGTGAGTGTGATGTGGTGTGGTGTGTGTGGTGTGTGTGTGGTGCGGTGTGTGGTGTGTGTGTGGTGTGGTGTGTGGTGTGTGTGTGGTGTGGTGTGTGGTGTGTGTGGTGTGGTGTGTGTGGTGGTGGTGTGGTGTGTGTGT
>NC_022009.1:25539597-25540458 GCF_000317375.1 Microtus ochrogaster | reverse complement strand
GTGTGTGGTGTGGTGTGGTATGGTATGTGGTGGTGGTGAGGGTACACATATGAATAATGAAGCCATAGGCAACAGTGATGTCAGAGATATCTGTATCCTGCTGGCTCTGTTCCTCTAGAGGAGCCCTGACTAATGCCCCATTCAAGTCGATCAGGAAGCGTCATGCAAGAATTCTCCATCAATCTATCCTAAAGTTGGAGACTTGGCACTCTTAGTGTCATGGAGGAGGTTATGGTGGAAAGAAGTCTGGGCAGTGATGAAGAATCTTGGCCCAACACAAGAAGTGGGGAGGATTTTTCAGAAATTATTGATTGCCTGGGGTGGAGTAAATGAAGAATAAATCAATGATTAAAGATGTATTTGGAGCCTTAGAAAAGAAAAGACCGGTGCTCAGCTTCCTATTCATGACAGTTTGTCACGTCACGGCCTCAAAGAGCTTTTGTTGTTATTCCTGGCCACTCATGAAGAGTCTAGTGCTTCCAAATCATTTCAACTTCCTCTATCAATTGAACCATACCAAGTATTTTTGTTTGCCAAAGTAAACCAAAACCCAACCCCACACCCCACTGAAGTGAATGCCCTAAAGACTGAAGGTTCTCAAAACTATGAAACTTTTCATGTCCTTTCAAAGTGTGGTGTGGCTTGAGACCCAAAGCTTGGACTGATAAAAATCTGCTAACTTGAAAAATCAAATATTCAGAACCAGAACATTCCACTAATCATCTAAGGTGGGGGTGTTCATGGTACTATTTTTTGGACTGCTGTCAGTGATGTTGACAGTGAAGCCCTCAATCTCAAAAGCAGAAAGATATAGTATTTAGACAATGCTATATGAGTCCACATGTATGTATGTGTATATAT
>NC_022009.1:25523643-25539497 GCF_000317375.1 Microtus ochrogaster | reverse complement strand
AGAACTTCAGTGTTTCTAACATGGGAAAAGCCAGGGCAATGACTGTATGCAACTGTTGCTCTCTCCTGGGGCAATATTCAAAAACCAAAAGTAAACTCTGAAAGAAAATCTCCAAAATTTCTGCCCCAAAAGAAGATAAATGTTAGCTAGGATCAATACAGTGAAACGCAAAATCAAATAAGCGAATCTAAACATCACGTAAAGCCCTCTGTGAGGTCAGCCTCAGAAATGTCTGGGAAAGTGGAGCTCATGAGAAGAGAGTAAATGTAGAGAAACCTTGCCCTCTGCATAGGCATCCTAGTCTGTCTCCAGATAAGCATCCAGGGGCTGGAGAGGTGGCTCAGAGATTAAGAGCACTGGCTGATCTTCCAGAGGTCCTGAGTTCAATTCCCAGCAACCCATGGTGGCTCACAACAGATAAGCATCCATACCGCAAAGGTCACCCTTGTTCAACTCATTTACACAGGTAGATGTCAATGCACTAAAAAATTAGGCCTGAGCCATTTGTCTGAAAACTCTGATCCAATTTAGATCTTTTTATTTTAGTTCTTTTGTTAAAATAATGTGGATTTCTGGGCAGACTCACTTGAATGTGGTATGAACACAAAATTTCTTCAGGGACTTAATGAAATAAAGTATCAGCAGCAAAAGAAGAGATAAATCCTTTTTGTGCCATAGAATTCCAAAATGGCAGCCAAGAGAAGAAATGGAATTTTCTAGCATGATTCAGAATGGCTCATGAGCCAGTCTCAAGAAAACCAGTGAGTAAGAAAGTAATTGATTTTCTGGATTCCTAAGAACTCTCACAGTGTACAACAACTTAGAGAGATGACCTAAGACACTGAGGGATATATCTAAAACACACAGCCCCTGAAAAGAAGCCTCTCCGCCATTCCCAAGGGGCAGAAGCAAGAGGAGACTGTTGTGGAGTATTAGTTGAAGATGTTCTATATTTGTTTGTGCTGTGGGACATTTGTTTAATGATGCAAAAAAATGTGTTGCATTCTTTTATATTGCGTTTGTTTAACTCTGTGAGGCTGTATTATTTTGCCTGTCTAAAACACCTGATTGGCCTAATAAAAGAGCTGAATGATCAATAGCAAGGCAGGAGAAAGGATAGGTAGTGCTAACGGGCAGAAAGAAGAGTTAAAAGGAGAAAAAGAAAGAAAAGAGAGGATCTAGTAGCAAGAGGAGGAGGACTCCAGGGACTAGCCGCCCAGCTACACAGCAAGCCATGGAGAAAGAAGTAGAGAAAGATTTACGGAAATAGAGAAAGATAGAAAACCAGAGGCAAAAAATAGACAGGATAATTTAAGAAAAGCTGGTTATAAATAAACCAAGCCAAATCTTACAAAAAGCAACCTACAGATTCAATGCAATACCCAGCAAAATTCCTCACAGACCTCAAAAGAACAATACTCAACTTCATATGGAAAAGCAAAAAACCCAGGATAGCCAAAACAATCCTGTATAATAAAAGAACTTCTGGAAGCAACACAATCCCTGATTTCAAACTCTACTACAGAGCTAAAGTACTGAAAACAGCCTGATATGGGCATAAAAACAGACAGGAGGACCAATGGAACTGAATCAAAGACCCAGATATCAATCCACACACCTATGAACACTTGATTTTTGACAAAGAAGCAAAAAATATAAAAAGAAAAAAAAAGAAAGCATACTTAACAAATGGTGCTGGTATAACTGGATATCAACATGTAGAAGAATGAAAATAGATCTATATCTATTGTCATGCACAGAAATCAAGTTCAAATGGATCAAAGACCTCAACATAAAACCAACCACACTGAGCTTCATAGAAGAGAAAGTGGGAAGTACACTTGAACACATTGGAACAAGAGATCATTTCCTAAATATATCCCCAGTAGCACAGACACTGAGAGAAACAGTTAATAAATGGGACCTCCTGAAACTGAAAAGCTTCTGTAAAGCAAAGGACATGGTCAACAAAACAAAACGGTAGCCTACAAGATGGGAAGAAATCTTCACCAACCCCACATCAGACGGAGGGCTGATTTCCAAAATACACAAAGAACTCAAGAAATTGGCCATCAGGAACAAATAATCCAATAAAAAAAAGTGGAGTACAGACCTAAACAGAGAACTCTCAACAGAGGAATCTAAAATGGCTAAAAGACACTTAAGGAAATGCTCAACATCCTTAGCCATCAAAGAAATGCAAATCAAAACAACTCATCTTATACCTGTAAGAATGGCCAAGATTAAAAAAAAACAAAAACAAAAAAAAACCCACAGATGATAACTTATGCTGGAGAGGATGTGGGGTAAAGGAGACACTCCTGCATTGCTGGTGGGAGTGCAAACTGGCACAGCCACTTTGGATATCAGTATGGCGATTTCTCAGAAAATTAGAAAACAACCTACCTCAAGACCTAACAATACCACTTTTGAGTATATACCCAAAGGATGCTCAATCATACCACAAGGACATGTGCTCAACTATGTACATAGCAGCATTGTTTGTTATAGCCAGAACCTGGAAACAACCTACATGCCCCTCAACTGAAGAATGGATAAGGAAAATGTGGTACATTTACACAATAGAGTACTACACAGCAGATAAAATAAAGACATCTTGAAATTTGTGGGCAAATGAATGGATCTAGAAAACATCATAATGAGTGAGGTGACACAGACCCAGAAAGACAAATATAATATGTACTTACTCATAAGTGGCTTTTAGACATAAAGCAAAGAAAAAACAGCCTACAATTCACGATCCCAGAGAACCTAGATATCAAAGAGGACCCTAAGAGAGACATACATGGATCTAATCTACATGGGAAGTAGAAAAAGACAAGATCTCCTGAGTAACTTGGGAGTATGGGGACCATGGGAGAGGGTAGAAGGGGAGGGGAAAGGAAGGCAGGGGAGTAGAGAAAGATGTATAGCTCAATAAACAGGATTTTAAAAAAAAAAGAAAAAAGAAAGAAGCCAAGCTAAGGCTGGTCATTCATAAGAAAGAATAAGACTCTGTGTGTGATTATCTGGGCTAGGTGTCAGGCTGAGAGTAAAGAGTAATAAAACAACCAACAACAGGAGGCATCCATGTTTGCACATTTCCAGGGAGAAATACAGAAGAAAGGTTACAAGCCCCATCTGGTCATCTTAAATTCTAAGAAAACAACAGAACTGATTCCTTCGTGGGTTTTATCCTCTAGAACTTAATAAAAATATACAAAATAGGTAGAAATCATAAAACAATAAAGTATAATGATAAAGAATTTAGCAACCATACAGGAACAAATTGTAGGCGAAAATTAACTTACTACAACTCTAATAAGGAAGTTAGAAACATCTGAATGAAATACAATAGACCCAGATGCAAAGCAGACAGGCTTAGGGGGAAGCATGATGTAATCACAGTGAATGGGAACACAGTAAGGCAGAAATTAAGGCAGTTAGACACGGGATGGCAGGCGCAAAGGACAAAGATTGCCAATCATAAGGATGATTGGTTCCGCAAAGTTTTTTTTTAAAAAAAAAAGGATCAAATATTCTGAAATATAATATAGAAAAATCCTTTGGTAAAATGAAGGGAAAATCTAAGTGGTTGATCAAATAAACCATGAAGAGCTATTCCACAATAGCAAACATCAGAAGATACAGTCTATGGAGAAAGAAATTAAAGGGAATCAAACAGAAGTCAAACTACTGCTCTTACTTGTGGATGATATTATACACAAGAAACCCCAAAATTTCTACAAAAATAAAAGGTTTTAGGAATGACTAAGAATTTCAGCAAACTAGCCGAACCAACTTAGAAAAGGAAACAGCTTTTCTATACACTAACAACAAATGAAAGAGAGAGAGAGAGAGACGATGGGCACACTCCCATCCACAACAGCCTCAACAAAAATAAAATATCTAGGAATAAACCTAACCAGAGAGGTGACAGATTTCTACATTGAGAACTTCAAACCTCTGAAGGCAAATAATGAGAAAGACACAAGAAATCAAAAGACAACCCACACTTACAGCTTGGTAGAACCAATGATGTGAAAATGACCATTCTACAAAAGCTACTCAATGCGATCCCAATCAAAATCCCCACCCCATCCTTCAGAAACGTAGAAAGTAAGCCATACTAACATTCATCTGTAATCACAAAACACCCAAAATAGCCAAAACAAACCAGAGAAAAATTAACAATGTCAGAGGGACCACCATTCCAAACTTCAAGACCAGTGGAACAAGATGGACGACTTAACCTGAGTCCACATAACCACAGCCACATAATACTTGACAAAGATGCCAAAACCTACACTCGAGTAAAGACACTGTCTTCAACAAATGGTTCTGGATGTCCGCACAGAAAGAATGAAATTAGACCTTCTTGTATCACCTTGCACAAAAACAAGCTTCGAATGGATCTAAGACCTAAGTGTGAAACCTGGCGCAGTTAAACTGCTAGAAGTCATAGACAGTACCCTACCAGATACAGGAGTAGACCTGCTGAGTAGAACTCCATTTACCCAGGAATTAAGGCCAACAATTGACAAATAAGACCTCATAAAAATTTTAAAAACTTTCTATGTTTATGAGGGGAAAAAAAGCAAAATAAAGCATTCTTGTTTTGTTTTGTTTTTTGAGACAAGGTTTTTTCGTGTAGCCTTGACTGTCCTGGAATTTTGTCTATAGACCAGGCTGGCCCCCAACTCACAGAGATCTGCCTGTCTCTGACTCCTGAGTGCTGAGATTTAAGGCAAGCACCACCATTGCCTGGTTGCAAAATCAAAATTTTAAAGACTTATTTTATTTATTATTTGTGTGTGTGTGTTTATGGATGTTGTGTGTGTGTATGTGTGTGTGTGTGTATTTATGGATGCCGAGTGTGTGTGTGCATGTGTGTGTTTATGGGTGCTATGTGTGTGTGTTTATGGATGCCATGTGTGTCTGTGTGTGTGTGTGTGTGCGTTTATGGATGCTGTGTGTGTGTGCAAGCGTGTGCATGTGTGTTTATGGGTGCTATGTGTGTGTGTTTATGGATGCCATGTGTGTCTGTCTCTGTGTGTGTGTGTGTTTATGGATGCCATATGTGTGTGGATGCCAGAAGAAACCAGAAGAGGGAGTCAGAACCTCTGAAGCTGGAGTTACAGGTGCTTGTGAGCCACCTGATATGGGTGATGGGAACTGAACTTGGATCCTCTCTAACCACTCTAAACCACTGAATCATCTCTCCAACCTACAAAATGAAGTTTTACTTTGGATTTTTATCCTAAGTTCCCAGTAACTGATGAGGACATTTTCATTTTATGGGAACCATCGTGCTGGGAACCCTCTGTCTGATCCCAGCTACTGCTTAACCAGCCTGGTTCCTGAGTTCAGGGCCTTTCAGACACAGAGTGCTAACCACTCTGTTGACACGATATTTTTGTTTGTTTGATTGTTTTGAGGTGGGGTATCACCGTTTAGCTCTGGCTGTCCTGAAACTCATTATGTAGAGCAGAAACTCGCATGGATCTCCTGCCTCAGTTTCTAGAGCGCTAGGATGAAAGGCATGTGTCGCCACGCCCAGATGCAGACCTGGTTTGATGAGAACAAACCGCAGTTGAAGTCTTTTCCTTCACATCTCTGAAGCACTAAACCCCCATCTCATTAGGAGAAGAAAAGAATTACAGCATACCGGGCCTGAGAGAGGGGCACTGTAAGTTAGGGTGCCTTTCTGTGCTGAGGGCAGAGACAAGACCCCAGAATGTGCCTCTCAGATGAGATGCATGGGCCATTTAATGTGCCTGTGTTTTTTGATCACTAGGATGGGAAGGAGCCAAACATAATACAGTATAGTGACTAGGATGGCCCAGGTTTCCATTTCATCTGACTTAGGCAATTTCCGTTCATCAACGCTTCCATTTCCACACCTAAAAAAACAAGGCTAGTCCTACTAACACCTGACCTCAGTCATTGGTGATTGAAAGAGAAGAAGCTGTCGTATGTAACGTAAATTCTTTTAACTGCCAATTAGGACTTACTGTTGGAGTCATTTGGCCCTGAGTCCCTTGAAGCCTAGAAAACGACTTTCCAGCTTCAAGATTGAATCTTTTTCTCTCCCCATAGTTGGGAACAACCGCTACCCACTGGGCAGAGAAAGGGCGCCACCTCCTGGAGAGATTCAACGCTAGGGCCATATATCTCCCTGGCTTTTGGCCCGAGACCTTGAATATCAACAGGCAACTAAGTCATGGAACCGTGCCTCTGTTCCCCAGTTGGGTTGAAGAAAATCCTTGTCCCTACAGTCACGTTTGAATGCACAACTGACTGAATGTTGTACTGAATTTGCCATATTTTTTTAATCACTTGGAAAGAAAAAGAGAGGGTGAGACGGTGAAAATGCAGGAGAATGGGAATCAATAGTAAAATTATCAAACCGTCTAAAGAGGGAAGTTATTAGAGACTTCACTGCTGCCACCCCTGACCCCGACCCCAGATTCCTTAGCCGTGTTCAGCTGTGCAAGAAAACAGTGGAATTAAAGTCGTTCTGTGGTGCTAGAAATAGAGCAGCAGACGTTGTGTCTAAAAGGCAAGATGTAATTAGGGATTATATAATTTGACCCTTAATAACATAAAAGCCTGCGGTTTGGCTTTCACACACTCCTGTGCCTTCTTTTTTGAAGTGTAATGTCGCAGAAGTAAAGGCGGCAGCCACTCTGGCCCATAGCACAGGTCACACAGGAAGTGCTTAGACCCCTTTCCCAAGGCACTGATAATCGTGGGACCCCAGAATGGCACGATTCGGAAAGGCTATACAGGCAGCTTGTGTCCCATGAGGTTAACTCTTGGGAGCCCACGGTTTCTGATCCAGACCTATCACAGTCTGCAAAAGCATCAAGTCCCCCGCCCCAGCAGAAGCGCCACAATACTCCCTGAAGAGACGCACTGGCAACAGCTGCGGATGCCCCGTCAAAAATCACTGAACTGTCGAGAAAGCTAGATCTGTGTCCTTAGCTAGCTGAGACTCGGTTTCCTCTTTAAATGTGACTGTGTGTGAATCTCCCTGACATACCCTTTCTTCATTCTTATTCAGGTTAAATGAAAGACTAACCACCTCTTCAAGTGGAAAAGATGGTAAGAGGAAATGAAGAAGCTGGGAGAGGAGAGAGAGAGAGAGATGTTACAATGTGTCAAAATGCTGATAGAAATGCTTTGTCTTAAAAGAAGTCATCCCAGGACTGGATAGTTGGCCTAGCAGTTAAGAGCACTTGTTGCTCTTACAGAGAACCTAGGTTCAATTCCCAGCACCCATGTGGTGGCTCACAACTATCTGTATTTCCAATCCCAAGAGATTCAATGTCCTCCTCTGGCCTCTGAGGGCACTAGGCACACATGTGATACATAAAACATGCTTAATAAAAATGCAGAGATAGATATTCGGGTTCCATCTGAAGACCAGAAAAGCAAAGCAGCAGCCAGTCACTGGTTCTTACCTCTCCCTCAGTCTGAAAATGGCGTTCCTGCCTCCAGGAATCCTCAGAATGAGACTGAGGCTGAGAGCTGTCTCCTCCCATTTTATAATCCTCTCTAGTTCTGGAATTAAGGGTATACGCCACTAGCACCTGGTTTCTACAGCAAACTCGTGTGGCTCCTGGGATTAAAGGTGTGTGTCACCACTGCCTGGTCTGTGAGGCTAACCAGTGTGGCTGTTTTATTTTTTCTGATTCTCAGGCAAGCTTTATTTATAAAAATACAAATGAAATGCCACTACAGACACACATACATTTACTGACAAGCAAACCACTCATACACACAAAATAATAAAATAAACAAATATAAAAATCGTTGTTTTTAAAAAAAATAAACCATCCATATAAGGAAGGATCAATGTATACTGTAACTTGGATACCTCTAAAAACTTTAACTGTGTGAAGGAAGCTGGACATAAAAAAAAAATCAACATTCCGGATGATTCTTCTGATATAAATATCTGTTTCCGTGTATGTGTGTGCATGTTTGTATGTGAAGGTCCGAGCACATGTGTGGCGGTCAGACCATTGAAACATCTTTTCAACCCCAATTTCGTTTACCTAAAATAGCCAGAAAAAGCAAATGCCCTGAGACAGAAAGCATATTACTGTTTGCCAGAAGCCAGAGGCAGGGTAGAGAATGAGGAAAGACTGTTTCAAGGAAACTAGACACTCCCAGGTAAGATGGCAGAATAGAAGCCCTACCTGCAAGCAGATAAAATTAAGACAGGTACATCCGATTGGCATACGAGAAGAAGGACCTAAAGGCAGCAGAAATAAATGGAACTCAGAATTTCCCCACAGAGAAGGGGCCAGTCCACTCTCATCACCTGGTCAGAATAAGCTGTTCCTGCCAGCCAGCATCAGCTAGAGCCACCAATGATATGTTCCCCACGGGCAGGCGCCATAAGAGCCAGAGAGAAAATGCCCAGACTGTGGGAAAGAAACCAAAGGCTGGATAAGGCCAGCTGGATCAGGGAGGCAGTGGAAAGAGAAGCCAAAAGTGTGTCTCAGAAACCTGAAGCTAATACCAAAATGCATTTGCCAAAGAAAATAACCATGTCTCCCTGCCATTATCTAGGTGAGCGACACAAGATTGTTGGATGTGTGCTGTGGAATGCAGCATCCTCAAAAACCAAAAGGTAACAGTAGACCATCCTCCCGCACCTCCTCTCAGCCTCAGTCACAGAAATCTCTGAGCACAGAAAGACCAGCTCCTCCAACACCAGACACCAAGATGGTAACAGGGACTAGGGTGCAAATCAGCTGATTGTAGAAGAAAGTGGACGAAGTCACAGAAAAACTTCTTGTTTAAAGGAACAGAGTGACTTAACTTGGTCAAAGTGCTGAGCATGGCAGCCCCCACACACACACATACACGCACACACCTATGGGGACTGATGTAAAAGACAATCCAAGGCAAGGAAGGACCTGCATCATCCCTAGGAGGAAGAAAAAAGAGATGCATATTTGAATCACAACAAAATAGATATAAGAATTGCAAATGTGTATACACTGAATCTTCAGGCTCCCAATATCATTTAAAAAAATAAATTACATGGTATAAAAGGTAGATTAATCCTGATACAATAATGTGGAAGAACCCGAACCCCAGTACTTCACTCTCCTCTTAAGATAGATGTCATATCTATCTTAACAACAACAATAAAAATCAGAGCTAGGTTATACAGTACATTGACTAGACCCAACACATATCTGTCTATTCCAACCCCCCAAAAAACAAACAAGGAATATACATTCTTCTCAGCAGTGTATGGAACCTTCTCTAAAACAATCTCTTTAGAGTTAAGCCTAAACACACACACACACATACACACACAACAGTCCCTTGTATCTTATCAGATCTCAGTGAAATAAAACTAGAAATCAACAGCAAGAGGAACTATATGATCGAACAATACAGTTTAAACAAACAGTGGGCCACTGAAGAAATCAAGGAGGAAATTGAAAATTCCTCAAATCAAATTAAAATCAAAGTACAATCGACCAGAACCTGTATTAGTTTTCCACCGCTGTGGTACAGCTGTGTGACCCAGGCAACTTATAGAAGCAAGTTATTTTTCTCGGAGTCCATGATGTCAGGGAAGCATGTCAGCAAGTAGCAGGCAAGGCAGCTGGAAGGGCAAGCTGGGAGCTCACAACTTGAACCACAAGCATGAAACAGAAAGAGTGACTGGAAATGGTTCAAGACTAAACAGTCAAAGCTTGCCTCTAGTGTCATACTTGCCGACAAGCCCACATCTCCTAAGCCTCCCCAAACAACACCATCACCAAGGACCAAATACATGGGCTCATAAAGGACTTTCTCGTTCAAAACAACACAGAACATATGAAGTACAACAAAGAGAGTTCTGTGAGGAACATTCATGGCTATAAATGTTCACATTGAAAAAAATCAATAAGAGGGGCTGGAGAGATGGCTCAGCGGTTAAGAGCACTGCCTCTTCTTCCAGAGGTCCTGAGTTCAGTTCCTAGCAACCACATGGTGGCTCATAACCATCCATAATGAGATCTGGTGTGCTCTTCTGGCCTGCAGGCCTACATGCAAGCAGGACACTATATAATAAATAAATAAATAAATAAATAAATAAATAAATAAATAAATAAATAAATAACTCTTTAAAAAATCAATGAGTTCACAAATAAGTGAATAAATGATACTCAAGAGCAAAGAGAAACAAGAAACAGACAAACTCAAATGCAGTAGAAGACAAGAAATAAAAATAATTAGGGCAGACATTAATGAAACAAAGACTGAACGAACAACACATAGAATTAATCAAAGAATTAGTTTGAAAACATTAACAAGATTGAGCAACCCTTAGCCAAACTAACCAAATGAAAGGGAGAGAGGGCCCAACTCAATAAGGTTAGAGATGAAAAGGGATTTAGTACAGCAAACTGCAAGGCAACCCAAAGACTGGCTAGAGAATACTTTGAAAACTTGCATTTCAAAAATTGTAAAGTCTAAATGAAATTAATTCACTCCTAAATATATGTGACCTACCAAAATTAAATCAAGAAAATATAAACTCAGACAGATCCATAGAAAGCAAAGAAATTTAAGCAGTAGTTTTAAAATCTCCCCAAAAGGAAAAATCCAGAATGAGATGTGCTTACTGCTGAATTTTACCAAACGCCAATATTTCATGGACAAAATACAAAGAGAAGGAACAATATAAAACTCATTCTACATCTGGTGGTAGTGCACATCTTTAATCCTAGGGAGGGGAGGGAGGTGGATCTCTGAGTTCAAGGCCAGTCTGGTCTACAGGGTAAGTTCCAGGACAGCCGGGGTTACACAAAGAAACCCTGTCTCAAGAAGAAAAATAAATCTACAAAGCCATTATTATCCTGATACCAAAACAGGATAAGGATACAGCAGAAGAAGAAACTATAGACCAATTTCTCGAGTGAACCTAATGCATTCATTCTCAATGAAATACTTGCAAACCAAATTAAAAAGAACCGTACATAAAGCTTTCATTCAGTAAGTAGGCTAATGAACTGAATAGGCAGTTCTCAAAAGAAGAAAAACAAATGGCTAATAAATATTTTTGGAAAAGTATCCAACATCCTTAGCCATCAGAGAAATGCAAATGAAGGCTGCTTTGATATTCCATCTCACACTAGTTAGAACGGCTAACGTCATAAAAACAAATAACAACAAATGCTGGTGAGATGAGGGGACATAGGGGCCCCTGTTAACAACCGTGTGAGTGTGGACTGCTGCAACCATCACAGAAATCAGTGTGGAGGCTTCTCAAAGGGCTAAAATTAGAACTGCCATGTAATGCAGCTATGCCACTTCTGGGAAGGTACCCAAAGACTGAGTCCTACCAACATACTTGCACAACATCCATGTTTAGCGCAGCCCTGTTCTCCGTGGCTAGGAAAAGGAACCAGCCTAGATGCCTGCCAAGAGATGAACAAAGTTTTTTTGATGTGGTCCATATATACAGTGCGATTTTATTCAGCTGTAAATAAAACTGGAATTGTGGCATCTCCAGGGAAATGGATAGAGCTGGAAATCATTATATGTAGTAAATTAACCCAAATCCCAGCAGACAACTACTGCATCTTTCTCCTCTTACGTATGGATCCTAAATTTTAATTTTAACGTACGTGCACATGTGTGCAGGGGTAGAGGCCGTAAAACTAGAATGTGAGAGGCATAAGGGAGGTCATAAGGGAAGAAAGGGTTCACACACGCGACATGAAAGTGGAATAGAGGGTTCTAGAAGAGGAAGGCGACAAACTACAGGGGCAGTGGGACTGGAGAAGGAAGCCACAGAAGAGGATCGGCCAAAGCAGAGTATGAAAAGGCCATTATGAAACCCCTCTACCCTGAATGCTAATTTTAAAAGAAATTGAAATAAAGACTAAGGAGAATTTGGCTGTTCTTCAGAAGACAAAAGATTCAGAAGCTAGAGGAATTGATTTAACATTGTGAATGTATGTATACATGGGTTCATATGTCATGAGAAGCACCTCAACTTTAAAAAAAAAATAATGGAAAGTATCAGTAACCCACACTAAGGAGTTATCTGTGCTGCTGTGTGTTTGCTGGGCATGGATAGCCAACCCTACAGCTCGCCATTGTCCCTGATCTCCAGAGTATATCTGGGGCAGCAAAGACAGGGCTAAACATTCCAGTTCACAATCCACACCCAAGAAGGACATTTTCACAGACTCTCTTATTAAATACAACCATCTAACGTAGCAGAGACAGTAGTTGTGGGGAAATAAACAGGGTCACAGCAAAACACTCTATGTGTCCATTCTCAATACAAACTCTGTCCCTAAGTCTGCCCACAATCTGCTTGGGAAGGACTGACCACCTACAGACCTGGTACAGTAGACGTAGCTCTTTACAAGATGCGTCGGTAACACCTGCCCTCAACTCTCACCCCTGACTCCTCTGATCCCAGGAGACCCCAGTCCAGCAGTAAACTGCCAGTCTTTCCCAAGCCAAGAGCTTGTGTTGTATTTGAAAGCAGCAGTCTCCATTTCCCGTTCCGAAAACCTTTCACCGCGATATCCTTTGAGTCGGGGATTCCAACACAAGTCAACAACTTCTTCAGTTGAAGAGCTGTTTGATTTTCCAGTAGTATTTCATTCATGTTGGCACCAGGGATGACTACTTTAATCTTGTTGGCTACTGAAGAAAGACATGTGTATGTATCTTTGTACAACAATCCTCTCTTTATCTTCATAGGATTCATTCTAAAATTCTCAGTGGATACCTGAAGGTCTTGGATAGTACTGAATTCTGTACATACTATGATTCGCCTATACAAAACTACCTATGATAAACTTTAATAAATTAGTAAAGCACAATAAGAGACTGAAGTAACAAGAGAATCATAATAATGTACTATAATAACATTTATGGGACTGTGGTCTCTCCCTGGAAAGAGTTAAGGCAAATATTAGTATTTAAGACTATAGTTTATTTGAAGTAAAGTCTCAGAATGCAAAACTATAAGAGGCAGGGCACAGTCAGCATGTTGCAAGGGACACAGAGTTAGTGTCGTGAATGCTGATGGGAGTTAAAACAAGCCAAATGGTGTTGTAGCACACTGTACTCATGGAAGCTTCTGGGTGGTACAGTGCTAATACAGAGAAACAAGAAAGAGAATGGAGCTGCCATGCACCCCCAAAAGGACCCACACCACAGTCATGTACTATAGCCCGCGGTATGAAGAGTTGGTTTGTTTCGATACCCATTATCAGCCACAGGAAACAGATGAGATGAAGTCGCAATGTTCTGTTCTACACTACGTTCACATTTAGTTTACAAACTGTGCTGGTTTTAGTGTTGTTTCAATACTGTAAGCTCAGCTTAGACTTAGTTGCATGCTGATACATATTTAAAGAACAAAATTATAAAAATCATAATGAATTTAAGCTCTGTAAGTCAGGGAAAGTGTAACTTGCCTTTTGAAGCAGGTTGTACGTGAATCAAAACGAAAAACACGGGACAGGTTAAATGGAGCATTCAGAATGGTGTATAGAAGTGGGGATTACCTTTCCATCTATGAGACAGCACTGTGTCCTGGCTCCAGTAAGGTGGAATGCGTTCACTCACCTTCTTTCCCTACTGAATGCTGCATCAGCTGCCGGCAGGACCCAGGGAACTGCTGTCCTGTCTCTTCTCTCTCAAACATAATTGTCAGCTTGCTGTTTCTTTCCAGTCCGGTCCCCCAGCCTGAGCTCAATGCAGCTCCAAACTCAGAGGAGGCGCTGGGGTACAGAGGCTAAACCATAGGAAACACCTCTTAGTCTGGCTTGGAGATCGAGAAAGAGGGCTCCCAACTCTTAGAAGCAGTGTACGAATTCCTAAATGTTGAGGTTTTCCCTTCCACTTTCTCACATTTCAACTCAATAAACAAATAAACCAGTTGTAGTTAGCAACAGGTTCCCACAGAAATCAAGCCTTGGAGGAATAGCAACCTTCCTCCAGGACTGGTAGAGATAAGGCCCAGGAAAGTGGAGTAAACACCAACCACTCATTTTCTCTGTGTGCCCATCAACTGCTGGATCCCAGATATGAGCATGCTTGTTGAATGGGTAGCAAAACGGCATAAAGTAAAGATTAGCGATCTAGAGACCAGAAAGCAATATCAGAGAAAGAGAAGGTCTTCCTTAGGCTGATTATGAACCCTTAGAGTTTGGTTACATGAATCTCATTCCAATCAATATGTATGTCTAAGTTGTAGTCACTGAAGGAAAAGACAGGCCACCAGGTCCAATATGTGGCACACACATAATGAGATTCAATAGCACATAAAGGATTTAAAAATCAAATTGACATGGGAACAGTAGACTATGAAGAGCTGGGTGCATGGCTCAAATGGTAGAGTGCTTGCCTAGTATAAATAAGGCCATAGGTTCAGTTCCCACCACAAACACACACACATACACACACACACACACACACACACACACACACACAAAGAAGAACAGGGAGGAAGATAATGTGGGGACAGTCAAAAGAAAGGGAACTAGAATTTACACCTTGAATTTGACCTCGCTATTAATTGCAAATTTTTGTAAAAACAAAAGCATTTTCTATGAGGTTTTGAAAGGTCCCAAGTCTCAAAATAAAATGCTTTAAACATTGAAAATTCAATCCAAACTTATTTAACCTGTGAGGAATCAGAAAATTTTCAACTCACTTGAGAAAGACAACCAATTAATCTGAATATTTACATGGTATAAATGACAGAATAGTCTGAAAATTACATGAAAGCAACAATTAATATGAATATGTGTCACCAAATAATTACTAATACTTTGAAAATGAAGGTATTAAGAAAAATCAAAAGGAAAGTTGAAAACTATAGATGTGGTATCAATTCAATAGGAAAACCCACATGACAGAGAAAAGAGACAACAAACTGAAAAGTAGAAAGATTTTTAAATATGCAAAATCAAGAACAGAGATATATTTATAACTTGTTTTCAATAACATTAATCTTCAAAAACCCATGGAACACTAAACATGTGGCATTTGTGCTACTATGTAAAACTAACCCAAGGCTGGAAAGGGGTTAAAGAAATGGCAAGAAAATCCCCAAAGGATAAATAAGCCTAAAAACTCAAAAAGCTCAGCAAATCCATAACAGAATGAACTCAAAGAAACATGTACTTAAACATAGTCAAAAACTAAAAAGTAAATGTAAACTGTAAGTCTTAAATGCTACCAGATGGGGAAACAGACATTACAGAAAAGCAATGGATCAGACAGCTATGGATTTGGTACTGGAAACCATAGAGGCCAAGAGGAAGTAGCATAGTATATTTGTGCTTCGGATTGAACCCAGGGCTTCACACATGATAACCACACAGGTTTTCTATCACTATCACACAGACTTTTAAAGTGCAGAAAGCAAAATGTAGTCAATAGATTCCATACCAAGCAAAAACATTCTTCAAGAACTAAGGCAAAATGAAGCTCTCCAATAAAATAAAAGACAATACATTGCCATAAGATCTGTTCTAAAGGAATTGTTGACACTAGTTCTTCAGACAGAAAGAAAAAATACTAGAAGGCAATCTGAGGAAGAAGGATGAGGGCAGCAGAAAGGGTGACCATCTGGTTGTGGTACACTCTGCTGCTCGTCTCCTCACAGGTCTGAGGACCAAAGAAAAAATCATCACCTCACCTGGTAAGGCATTCAGTGCAGGCAGAAGTTCAGTATAAGACAAATATAGCAGGCCTTGTTTGCGACCTGCCCATCCAGCACAGAGGCCTGATCTCTCGGCGCCAGGAGACCCAGCATTGGGGTGAGTTTCTGGCCCAGCAGCGCCAGCCTGGGACGGGGA
>NC_022009.1:25515981-25517653 GCF_000317375.1 Microtus ochrogaster | reverse complement strand
AGGGTGGGAGGAGGGGGGGGAAGGGTGGGAGGAGGGGGAGGGAAATGGGAGGCTGGGAGGAGGTGGAAACTTGGTTTTTTTTCCTTTTCTCAATAAAAAAAAGAATTAAAAAAGGACCTCTCTCATATTCATAAAATGCATTTTAAGTTATTTTTAGTTGTAATTAAAATATTTTGGAATATTCAAAAAAAGACAAATATAGCATAAAAGGAGGCACAGAGGGTCTGATGTACTGAGATTTCTGAATTCTACCTGAAACAGTGAGGTTGTGATTCTAAGTAATTTGTGGATGCTGAGTGTGTGTGTGTGTGTGTGTGTGTGTGTGTGTGTGTGTGTGTGTGTAACACTCCCTAGAGCTTTAGAAACTACATAAAGGCATCTTAAAAAGTAAACACACTAAAAATATATCCTTTTTTCAAAAACTCAAATAAAAGCAAGAAAGAAAAACTAAAGGATCAAAATCAAGAAAGTAAAACCAGAAAACAAATAATAAGATGGCAAGCATATAGTGTAACATATCAGAAATTACAGAAGAATGGTCTTATTACACCAATTAAAAGATAAATGATAGATAGATATAGTTTTATATATCTATATTCCAGCAATCAAGAGGCTAAGGCTAGAGAATCACAAGCTGAAGGGAAACTTAGTCTTCAGAGTAAAATGTTTTCTCAAAAAAAAACAAACAAACAAATAAAGTCGGAATACATTTTTTAAACCTGTGATCCAACTATATGTTCACCATAAGAAATTTGGTCATGTAATGAATGGGTAGGTTAACAATAAACACAATGAGAAAATATACCATAGACTAAACAGAAGAAAATTCCAGTGACTATATCAATATTAGACAGGAATTATATCAAAAATGAAGAAATTACAAGGGTCAGTTCACCAGGAAGAAATGACAATCATAAACATGACAGAACAGCAGATCTTCAAACCACATGAATCAAAAACTAATAAGAACTGAAATGAGAATTAAGACATTTTCTAATTATAATTAGAGACTTCAACACTTTTTTCTTAAAGATAACTAGAACTAATAGACAGAAAATAAATAAGAAAATAGAACAGAACAACACCACCAAATGGGTTAATTAGCATTTCTACAACACTCCTGCCAAAAATAGCAGAATACACATCTTGGACCATCACAAAGACAGAACACATTGTGGGCCATAAAATAAACCTCAACCACTGAAAGTAATGGGGGGGGCATACAAAGCATAGTCTCGGATCACAAAATAACTAGGGTAGAATATAGTAAAGAAAGATAAAAGGAAAATCTCCTTTGGGAAGCTAAACAAGAGATTCCCAAGTAATCCATAGGTTAAAGTGAGCATTTCAAGGGAAACTGGGAAATAGCTTTAGAAAAAGTGGAAACAAGCCCTATGCGGTTTTGAAGCATTAAGGCAATCCTTCCAGAGAAATACACAACACTAAACATTGATCTTAGAAAATAAGCAAAATCTAAGTTAAAAAAAAATCTAAGTTTCAACAGTGAGAAACTAGTTAAAAGAAGAGCAAAATAGGGGCTGGAGAGATGGCTCAGAGGTTAAGAGCATTGCCTGCTCTACCAAAGGTCCTGAGTTCAATTCCCAGCAACCACATGGTGGCTCACAACCATCTGTAATGGGGTCTGGTGCCCTCTTCTGGCCAGCAGGCATAC
>NC_022009.1:25514061-25515486 GCF_000317375.1 Microtus ochrogaster | reverse complement strand
TTGATAATAAAAATGAGATGAAATGGGTCATCAAAAAAACACAAAGTATACAGTCATCCAGGTTTAAATCATTCTAAAATTATTAAAGAAACTGTATTTTTAGTTTAAAATAGTTTTCCAAAGATGTCATCAATAGAACTACATTGTTTAATTGGCAAACTCCACTAAACATTAAAAGTATCTATTCCTTAAAAGAGGAGCATTTCATCTCAGTTTATGAAGCAAGTATTGTGCTGACATCAAAAGCAAAGATGGAGAATAAAATTAGAAAGGAAGGGAAGGAGGGAGGGAGGGAAAGGAAGGGAGGGAAGAAGGAAGGAAGAAAGGAAAGAGGAAGGGAGGGGAGAAGGAAGAGATGGAAAGAAAGAGACGCACATCAACATTCCTCAGGAGCAAATTGACGTAGGATAATAAAAAAGAATGATATACACAAGCAAATGCAGATAATTCTGAAAAGTCAGTGATCTAAGAAAGAAAACCACATGATCCTATCAATTGATAAAAAGCCCCAGTTGACAAAATTCAAGATTTAGGAATACAAGAGAACTCCTTCATCAGGTCTCAGGGCATCTACAGAAAACCGGGGAACATCACATACTCCCACTCATATATTAAATATATTCGATCAAATTTCCAGTGAGATTCTTTTCTGTATATTTAGGTGTGTGTGTGTGTGTGTGTGTGTGTGTGTGTGTGTGTGTGTGTAAAGGAAATAAATTACAGCTCAAGCAATTTATCGATTAAGAACAGGATTGGAGGAATCATACTGATTTTAACAACGGCTATGAAAAGACAGAAGTCAAGACCCTGTAATACGCAGAATGAACAGTTAAAGGAAGAATTATTTTCTCACACAAGTATCAATGAAAATGAACAGAGTCTAAAAGTAGGACGAATGTGGCCAAATGAGTCTTGACAAAGATGCAGACACTCTCCTGTAGGGGACAATATTTTTAGCAAACAGTATTGTAATAACTGAATATCCATGTGCTAAAAATATCAACTTAAATTTTATACCACATGTAAAAATTAACTCAAGTATCTCAGGCTCCAAACATAGAATGCAGAACTGCAAATGTTATAAGAGATATGAATGAGAATCCTCAAGTCCCAAATTTCAGCCAACATCCTTAGATTTGATGCCAAAGGCATAAAGTTACTTTTATAAATCTGAAAAGTTAACATCTTCAAAATGTATTATCTGCAAAAATAATAATTATTGTTCAGAGGATGAAAAAGACAAGTTACAGACTAAGAGAAAATATGTCAAAATCACATATTTAACAAATGACTTGTGTTCAAATATGTCAAGAGGAAAAACTATACAATAATGAAACCGCATACCTTAAAGTTAGCAAAAGAGTACAACTAACACCTCTCCAAAGGGAATATATGGATGCCAAAAAGGCACACACATGCATTCCC
>NC_022009.1:25511877-25513961 GCF_000317375.1 Microtus ochrogaster | reverse complement strand
CTCTCTCTCTCTCTCTCTCTCTCTCTCTCTCTCTCTCTCTCTCTCTCTCTCCCTCTCTCTCTCTCTGCCTGTCTGTTTCTCTCTCAACATCATTAACCATCAGAGAAAGACAAACAAACACCATGAGGATACACCACTGAAAGTCTTTTAGACTGAGATAGTTAGTCTAAAAATAACTAAGAACAAGTTGGTCTTAAGAATGCCAGGTATTGGGAAAAATGTGGAGTAGCTTGAATTCTGAGACCTCACAAAATGATAAGTCCACTCTGGAAAGCAGTCTGGAAGTTTCTTATGAAGATAAGCATGCCCTTTAGCATATGGTTTAGGATTCCCATTTCTAGTTCTTTACCATGGAGAAACAAAAACTTATGTTCATACAGAAACCTGACCACAATATTTATAGCAGCTTTATTCATAACTGCCCAACTGAAAACAACCTAAATGACCTTCATTAGGTGGGTGGGTAAATAAACTACGGCAAAACCATATAATGGAACACTCCTCCATAATTTAAAAAACAACACACGACTTAAATGAATCTCACAGGCATCATCCTGAGTGAAGAAGTCAGTCCCTGATGGGGACATCCTCTAGGACTCCATCTACATGATAATCTCAAAATCACAAACCTAGTGTGATAGAGAACAGACAACTAGGTCCTAGGGGCCAGGGGAAGAGGAAAGAATGTGGCTGCAAACCAAACACGAAGAAGCTCTGTCCTTACTGTGGTAGCATGCTGTCACTGCGCATTAGATGCCAAAGGTCGCTCCACAAGAGACTCACATATGGGAGGATTGAGTCTAAGATACTGGTTAGGCATTGAGAGGAGATTCAATCATGAGGATGCTGATTTCATTCCAGAGTTAATACCCTGATAAGTTCATGCCTGGGCTGCTAGGAAGTGCGGCCTGGCTGGAGGAAGTTCCTCACTAATGGCATGTATCTGAAGGTATTGCTGGCCCAGCCCTTTCCCGTCTGCCTCTTTCTGCTTCTTGGCCATATGAGCTGAGTGGCTTTGCTCAAACGCACACCCCTGTTGCTGTTATAGTCTATAGGCTTCATGGAGGCCCATAGCAATAGGACAAGTCAGCCATGATCACAGCTCTGAAATCATGACCCTGAATAAATTTTTCCTCCCTTAAAGTATTTTATACCAGATATGTTGTCACCATAAGGGACTGATCACGACATGTGGTTACACGAACCCATTTATGTGTTGAAGTCAATATAGATGTATACACACAAAAGGCCAATTTTACAATATAATAATTTTTATTTTAAAGCATGAATTCTCAACGTGTGGTTGCATATCAGATATTTATATTACAATTCATAACAGTAGCAAAATTACAGCTATGAAATAATTTTATGGTTGTGGATCATCACAACCTGAGGAACTGTATTAAAGAAAGGGTCACAACATTAGGAAGGCTGAGAATCACTGAAGGGAATATGAACCTAGCTGGATGTGATGGCTCATACCTTTAATCTCAGCACTCAGAAGACAGAGACAGATGGATCTCTATGGGTTTCAGGACAGTCATGGCTACACAGTAAGGCCTTGCTTACAAAAATGTGTGGGCTGCCATCATAAGCCAAGTGTCGAGGTTCAGAAGCCATTGCAGAGCAGAGGTCTCCCTCTGTGGAGAATCTAGCCACAGCTACTCACAGTGTGGTTTGACTTTTGGTTTCTCTAACTCACAGTGGCCTGAGAGTGAGAGGCATTTAATAAGAACTGCACTTCAGATATAGAATGTGGATCGTTTCCTAACTAAATATTTATGGTAGAATACTCTCAATACTGGGCAACGGCAGTGAGCAGCTCCCAGTTAGTCACATGATCTCGGGGGAAACATCCATGTCCTACAATTTCGCTAAGTCATGGTGCTTATTGGGTTCTATGTATTCAATGTATTTTTTTTACTTACAAGTCTCATGACAAGAAAAAGGGGAAGATATAGGTTATAACTTTGTGACAGAGGACCTGATGAGCAGGCGTTCGGCTGTGGATTCAATCTCCAGCACTGAGAGAGAGAGAGAGAGAGAGAGAGAGAGAGAGAGAGAGAGAGAGAGAGAGAGAGAGA
>NC_022009.1:25498344-25511777 GCF_000317375.1 Microtus ochrogaster | reverse complement strand
AAGAGAGGGAGGAAAGAAAATGCATGTGTCTGGGGGGAAATGTTCCATCTTCTTTGTCTTATCAGGAAAGGATAAACCTTCAGCAAACTTTCTTTTCCATTTACTTGATCAGAACCGTCATATATGTCAACACCTAGCCTGGACTAGAAGCTGGACTGCTGCCCTCGAGATCCTCCACATGACACCTGGGCCTCACTGATGTTAGGTTGGCAAAGAAGAAGGGAAGCGGTGTACACACTGCTTCGTGGTGCTGCTTCCTCCTTAATACAGATGAGAAAACTTGGCTTATAAAAGACAAATCACTTTCCCAAGTTCATCCAAGCAAGTAAGAAGACCCACTGACTACCCAGCCTGGGTGAAGCTCTGAATCTCAATGCCTCTCTAGGACGAAGCTGACCCTATGATCCATCCCTGTCCCAAAGGAGCAAGCCACCAGAATTTGGAAAGCTAAGGGACATGCCAGTGCCGATGAGAATTCAAGTCCTAGAAGACAGATTTAGACAAGAGCCTCAGGGGCATCCTGCCACCTGCTTCCCTGGAGGTGGGCACAGCCTGCCTGTGAAAACTGTGGTTTGCCTTCCCTGCCTCTCTCCTGACTTCCGTTATCCTTCTTGGACAGGCCCATCTCATACCTGTAATCACAGCACTCGGGAGACCAAGGCAGGAAGATGGACATGCATATGAAGCCAGTCTAGGCTACAGAGTGAGAGTCTATCTCAGAAATAATAAATACATACAAACATGCATATATACATACATGCATATATACATACATACACACATCATTAAAAGTGTCCATGGGCCAGAGGTAGTAAAGAAGCTAAACTGGGAAATTGTGCCCCTCCGGCTCCCTCCCCACCCCAGCCACTCTAGGTACTTCCTTAGCTTTAGTCTGTCTATTCCTGTTTGTTTTCCCAGGGACTATTGCTGTGGGATAATGCTCTTCTACCCTGTAAAGATTTGTCACTCATATTGGTTTAATAAAATGCTGATTGGCCAATAGCCAGGCAGGAAGTATAGGCGAGGTGACCAGACTAAGAGAATTCAGAGAAGGGGAGAGCTTCAGTCTGCAGTCGCCACCTGGACAGCAGAGGAAGCTAAGCCACTGACGTGGATGGGAGCTGGGAGCTCTAGTTTTTCTCTGAACCCAAGTGGCTAGGGTTGGGTTTGAACTTAGAGCTGGAATTCCAATCCCAAATCTGGCCTGGGCTAGTGGCTAAAAAGCTTCAGGCAAACAGCTTTTTGGTAAATTTGTGCCCCCCCCCAAAATTGGGTGCCAACAGGAAGCATGATTAAGAAAAACTCAGGGATAGAAATTGGGATTCAACCTAAAGATCTGAAATGCAAAACAGCCAGCCATTAGCTCTTACCTCTACCTCAGTCCAAAGTGGTGGTTCTGCCTCCAGGAACCTCAGAATGAGACCATGTCTGAGAGCTGTCTCCTCCCATTTTATAATCCTCTCTAGGGCTTGGATTAAAGGTATGCACTCCTGGGGTTAAAGTCAGGCACTGTCCAGTTTCTATGGCAACCAGTGTAGCCACTGGGATTAAAGGTGTGTGTTACCACTGCCTGGTGGAAGACTGACCAGTGGGGCTGTTTTATGTTTTACTCTCTAATCTTCAGGCAAGCTTTATTTATTAAAATGCAAGTGAAATGCCACTATAGACTATGACACCCTGGTAACTCTGTGTTATGACACTGTGTAATGGCACTGTGTTTATGACTCTATTGTTGACCTAGCCTCTATAATAGTTAAGGCTGCAGACTCTACTTCCAGGAGGAAATAAATTATCAGATAAGGGGCTCCTTTTTCTCTGTTTCTAGTGGGCTTGGAGCATAGAAAGAACCAAGTGACACATTCATTTCACTACTGGGGCCAGCACCACAGGTTTCATCAGAGTTCTCCCAGAAACCAGATCCAATGGAATGAGTTGGAAGTAAACAGTCTGAGCTCCTGGAATGGGCCTGACCGGAAAGAAAGTAGGTCCGTGCCATGAGGAAGTCACAGATGATGATGTACTGTGGGCTTGTATTTTGCTGAGTTGCTTCAGAACAGGGCAGATCTGGGTCTTGAGGGAGTCAAAGGTGCAGGGACTTGGGACAAAGTCTAGTAGGTAAAGAGCTTGCCTTGTACACATAAGGACCCGAGTCCAATCCCCAGAACCCACATTTAAAATAATGTTTAAGAAAGTAAGAGTGATGGCTCACATTTGTAATCCCTGCACTGGGGAGACCCACAGGCTCTCTGGGTACCCAGCCTATCCATGAACCCCCAGTCTCAGTAAGAGGTGTTATCTCAGAAAACCAAGGAGGACAGCACCTGGGGGCTACTGAGATCACCCTCTGGCTTCTGCACAAATACCTGCTTGTGTGCACATAATTACACAAACAGAGAGAGAGAGAGAGAGAGAGAGAGAGAGAGAGAGAGAGAGAGAGAGAGAGAGAATCTCAAAGGAGGAGGTGGGGAGATGGCTCCGTGGATAAAAATACTTGCTGCACAAGCATGAGAGCCTGAAATAGATGCCTTGACATAAAAAAAAAAAAAACACAGGCATGGCCAAAGTTAGCCCTGGTATTGGAGGACTGACCTAGCAAATTAGTCATCTCATGCTTCAGTAAAAGATCCTGTCTCTAGGGAACAATCCAGAGAATATTAGATAGCAGATATCCTCCTCTAGTCTCCATATATATATATACATATATATATATATTCACCCATTGTACCACACACTCACACTCACACACACACACTCAAGCCAAAGGAATAGTGTTGTGGTTTAGGTTGTGGGCAATGAACAGATTTTCTAATACTTTGGTCATGTTACCATGCTACTAAGTGTCCTGCTTGTATGCCCATCCCTCTTTCAGAATGCCTTGTGGGCAAAGAACACCTTGTTCCATCTATAAGTGATGTTTTCCATGATCCAAAAGAGTTTCTGTAATATTACTGAGTGAGACCCTCTTGGCAGATGAGGAAGGATTAGCAAGTCCAAGGATCCCTTGAGAAAGAAAGATATATTGCCGTGGGTCTTTTCATTTGGACTTCAGTCTTGGTCAATATCAGCATCTTACAGCAAGTCGATAAATCCAAGTATCAATCGTAGTAGTAGTGTCAGAGCTGGCTGCAGGCAACGTAGTTTATGGACAATCAAGACCTCGGATGAGGTTTTAAATTTGCTGGCTTTCCCCCCGTGGGGTTTGTCATGGCTTACCCAGCCAGATCGATTTGATGCATCACCCTGGGGAAGGAGGAAAGGGTTGTGGTTCTAAGAGCGAGCTCACTTCATGCTAGTGCTATGACAGAGGCCAAGGGAAAGTTTGCAGAAGTCACAATCACCAAGCCAACTAGTCACCCACAAAGGACAGAAAAGAGGGGCTTGTGACTGGCACTTAACAGGGGGATCTCTAGCATGTCTTCTGGGGGGAGCATGCATGATTTGGGAGTCCAGAGGATTTCCCAGGGGCTACCATAGAATGCTCTCATGGACCACAAAGAGGGTCCAGGCATGGGCAATGAAAGCTTTCCCTCAAGTCTTCAAAAGCTTTTTGTAACTAAGAATGTCTTCTCCTCCTAGAGCGTTTGTATCAGTTTGACTACAAAAGACACATAAATTATCCATCTTCTCCCCAGCCATCTGCAGTGTACCCTGATATCTCCTCCCACCCAGGGCTCCAGTTCTGTTCTTTGAGCTGTCTTATACTTCTACAACCAGTGGAGATCAACAGGACGCCATTTCCATGACAAGACCTCAACACCTCTGTCTACTTTCTCTCCCTGTGCCTCATCAGAAGGGAAACCCAAGCCTTCATGAACCAGTGCAGAGAGAACAGCTGTGCCATCCAGATGGGGTTATCCTACCCCATCAGCCTCCGACTGGTCTGCTTGCTGACCACAGATGCATGAGAAAAGCCATGCCCTGCACTGGAGACCAGCTCAGATCATCAGGGCTGGCTGATCCACCCCAACCACAACTGCAGTCATTGTTTTAAGTCACTGACTTTTTGGCCCTGATTTTTCTATAGAGTGGTATTGTGGCCAAAGACAACTGATACAGGATTATTTGTAAACTGAGAAATGCCCAGGGGAAAATCACCCCAGGTAATGAACTTTGAGGTTCTTGATTCTCTGAGGACCAAAATACTATCAGATATTGTTAAAAGCCAAACTTATACAATATGCACACACAATAACAACAGCAAACAACAGGGGCAGTTCATCCTCTGTTCAGATCGATTGCTAGCGAATGAAATCACTGCTGCCATTCACTTTTGTCCAGTTTTAGCTCACGATTTCCAAAACTATCACCTACCTTTAGCTTCAGAACTCTGGACAGCACTTGGGGGGGGCGTGTTTTGTTGTTGGTTGGTTGGTTGGTTTTTTGCTATGATAGAGGTGACCTCTAAGTTATTGAGCCATTTGTGGCAGGGAATGGCCATTCCAGCAGGAAAATATAGCCATACATATATTTATTTTGCTGCTGCTGCTCTAACAAACCACCATGAGCTTGATGTCTTAGCTAGCACAGATGTATTGCTGGACTATCATCCTACAGAATAGACGTTTCTTTAAACTAAGAATTAAAACATCAACAAGGCTGTTCCTCCCTGGAGACCCTGGAAAGGAATCTTTCTCCTTTGCATTACAATTCTCTAGGTTGCCTGCTTCCCTTGGCTCATGGCTGCCTCGTTCATGTTCAAAGCCTGTGACAACAAACCAAGTCCTTGCTATATCTCTCTGACCTAGTCTCTCACACACACCCCCCCCACATCCACTTTTAAGGACTCTGGGGATTAAATTGGATAATCTAGAAGTCCATAACTCTAACCATAGTTGCAAAATCCCATTTGATTTATAAAGCGCTTTTATAGCCCAAGATTAAGAGACAAGGTACTATTATTTCCTTGTATATCTCTATAAAATTGACATACATACACCCCAAATTCCATAAATGGGCTTGCATTGGACAAGAAAGGAGAGAATGAACCATACCAAAGGCATCCTGTTATTTTTCTGTGAAGTCTCAAGGTATGTGTCTCTCTGAGATACATCTTCCCTGCTAAGGAATGGCCTCTGGCCTCCAGTTCAAGGGTAGGATTAGATGCCCTCACCGTAGCAGGGGTATGGCTCTTCATCATATACTAACATTACACAAACTTTCCAGGGGCTACTGAGGTCCTCATGGTAATTCAGGAGAGCCAGGAAGAAGGTACCTCACACTCTGCAAACAGCCAAGCTATTTCCTGATTCCCCTTCTGCTGAGTCTCGAAGACACGTAGGGATGGCTCTAATGAGATTCTACCCTGCAAGGGTTTGCATCTGAGTATTATGCAAAACAGACACATAAATAAATGACTACTTGAAATTTTAGAGAGCGAAGAACATCAAAGAAACAAGAAATGTGATGAGAGTTCAGAGCAAGAATGACGGCAGAGTCAGGGAGCGGAGAGGGAGAAGAGGAAAAATAATCTCGAAAGGTTTTCATAAGATTTCAAGGACGCCTGCTATAAATTTAAATGCCAAATTTTACGGTTTAAGTGAGGACAGATGTGTCTTTCTTCCGTAAAGGAGCAAATAGGTATTTTAGACTCTGAAGTTCACATGGCCTCCATTGCAACTTGGTTTTTCTACTGGAGAGAAAAGCAACCACGGACTGTTAGGACATCAGCCTGCTACACTTTGATGCTATATCGCACAGCCTGAATCTGGCCATTGCCCCTCTGTGAGACAGAGTTAAGAAGCAGTCTGTGCTGTAACTTGACAGCTCTCAATTTATGGTACTGAGCTCTCCTGTGATCTTTGTTAAGTTCGCTACCTTGAACTAAATCACATGATAGAAACTTCCCACAACCCCTGGCGGGTTCTACAAGGTCAGGTCTTGCCTTTGTCTGCTTCTTTGGTCTGGAGACTCCTTGGGGTAGATTATTCTAGAGAGAGTCTCTGAAGGCTTATCTCTCCTGCCTGCAACCATCCTTTCAAGGTTTCGGTTCTCTCTGTGTGTGTCTGTCTCTGTCTCCCCCCTCTCTGTCTGAACGAAGCTCCTTTCCAGGCTGTAAAGGGAAGTTTCCTCTCTCCTATAAGGTCCCATCATGTTTTAGCTCTTCATATATTATATTGTTGCTATCAATTTCTCTCCCTCCCTCCACGAAAACCAATCATAGCCCCGAGACGTTTTCATTCTAATAAACCTCACTGAAGGGAGGTATGTGTCCACTTCCTTTCCAGATCTACTGCTGTTATCTTCTGGTCATCTATCTAACATACACAATGTGTGAGTGAATAAACACAACTGTGTCCCAATAAAACTTTATTTGTAAATATAGTTGATGGTCCAGATTGGGTCTACAGACTGTAGTTTTCTAATTGCCATTTGGGGCCATGCTATAGACATCCAACAAAAGCTAGAATAACCATGGAAAATGCAGTGCTTTTGATGAGCTGTGATGGGCAGGTAGAACTTGAATATTCAGTAGGAATTATCAAGAAGAATGTGAATTAACAATTTTCAAAAGACATTGCAGAAATCAGCCCTTACAGGTTTTAAATAGAGAATTTTAAATGGGAGAAATTCTTAGAATAGAGCTAGTTTGGGTAGGCTTATTTTAAAGAGATCCTTCCTTGATGAACAAATAAAGTAACTGAGATTGAGACAATGGGGATGAAGGATCCAGGAACTATTTTTAAGCTGAAAAGTGATTAACATGGAAATATATTTTGGATCACTAAGGGTGAGAACCATGAAAATTGCAAAGCAGAAGTCTTGAGGGTTTTCCTTGTAAACCAAGGCAAGACGGTGCATTGCTTCTGTTCCCCCACCCAGCAAGTGGCCATGACATCACCTGCTTCCAAGGCCCCCCCCAAAATAAGAACCCTGTCTATATCCCAAACATATAGCAGTATCCAGTACGTTCTGTTTGACTGCCTTGCCAGACCCAGGACCGTTGCCCTGCAGTCTCTGCAAAGAGCCTCTGCCTCCATCTCCCTTCCTGCTCTCTCCTGGGCCTCCCTGCCCCAGAGCTCCCCCAACCAGTGAATCAAATGTTGTAACAAATGAGTTACCAAAGGCTCCAATATGCTTCTCATCATTATCCTGGACAAGAGAAAGGCAGACCCGACTTGGAGCTGGGACCTTGTTAGAGTTTGTAATGAGCTAAGGGGAAAATATTTCTGCCTGCTTAGAATCCCGAATGAGCTGCTGACTGTGGCAAGCAGGAAAGGCCAGCTTCCAGCCCCCAGCCACCCCACTCATACCTCTGCCTGCTCTCCCACAGAGCTCTAGACAGGAAAGGGCTCCTTGTCAGCAGTTAACATTCGTAGAAAACCAACACCGAACAGCTCCAGCGGCTCCTGAGGGTCCCCCTCTGCCCTAAGAAGATGCCTCCATCCTCTTGACATTTCGTGTACAGAGACCTCTACCACCTGCTAACATCCTAATGATGCCACTTGGACCTGTCTGGAATTAGTCACAGGTGCCACATAGGTCCTGGTGATGTCATCACTCAGAGAAATGGAAAAGGAAGAGCATCGGACCAGCCTCCCAGAAACATAAGACCACGGGCCAAATTCCCACAGTGACCAGTTAGGATGAAGTTCCAATTACCAAGTGTTTTGCTCAGGTTTAAGCCAGAGAATATTTCTGATATCCCCGCTTCCTTCCGGTTGACTGGTTTCAGAGACATCTGGATTAGTTCCAGGGTAAATTGATTCAGCACAATGATGAATCTTAGAAGGAAAATGAAAACTCACAACATGTTTTAGAGGTAGTTCATGGTCCAGTAAAAAAATATATATGGATTCAGTCTGGGATTCTGGTTCTACTTATGTGCAGATGGACCTGAACTCTTGAGAGAGCAAAAAGAAATATTCTGTGTTATGAGAGCAGAAAAGAAGATATTTTGTGGTTGCAGGAAAAGAAAGTAGTGCAAGATTTGGTGAAAATTCCCTCTCAGGGTCCTTGTGGGCTCCATCCGTGAGACCTGGGTCCAAAAGGGCAGTTCCTACTTCATTTCCACCTGACCACCCAGCACCTCGAGAGAATTCCTCTGCTGTGTTCATCACAGAAGCAGGTTTCCACTCTACACTAAATACAAAAGCACGAGACCTCTCAGCGGCTGCATCGACCAAACCAAACCAGGGTAGTGGGTCCTAGCAGATGCTGATTCTGTGGGTCTACCATAGGCCAATCAGCTCCAAGGACATGCAGGTACTGCTGGTCCTTGGACCATTTGAACATAAAGGATCATGCAAAAGTGAGAATACATGCATTGGACATTGCATGGGCTAGGACTTTGCAAATTAATGTACTAGCCATTAACAAAAGTGGAATGGTCAAAAGAAAGAACTTGCTAGAACAAATAAATGGGAAGCCCAAGGATGGTTCTAGGTTTAGCTCCATGCAGCAGCTCAAATTTTGCCACTAGGAAAATCTCTCCTTTCTGTTCTATTTTCCCTTGAGTTTGCTCCATTTCCAGGCAGGTTTTCCCCCATGGAACAGCAACGATTACGGTGGGTCCCAAGCAATTCCAAGCTTACTTAATTGAGCCCCTTGTGATATCTCGCACCTGTAAGCCCTGCACTCAGGGAATGAATGCAAGAGGATAACCATGAGGTTGACGCCGGTCTGGGCTACATGGTGAGGTCTAGGCCAACTTGGGATACACAGAATGACCCTGACACAAAAAATAACAACAAAGGGCAGCCTAATCTATGGAATGAGTTCCAGGCCAGATAGTTCAAGGCAGTACCAGGTCTACACAGAGACCCTGTCTTTAAAAATGAAAAATAAAAATAAAGCAAAGAACAGTCTCTATTGGCTGGGCAATGGTGGCACACACCTTTACTCCCAGCACTGGGGAGGCAGAGGCAGCTGAATCTCTGAGTTTGAGGCCAGCCTCACCTACACAGCAAGTTAAAGGAGAGCCAGGGCTACACAGAGAAACACTGTCTTAAAAAAAAACAACAACAAAATAAATACACTTACTTTGTGTGCTTAATAGTTTTATGTCAACCTGACACAAGCTGAAGTCCTTTGAGAGGGTGGAACATCAATTAAGAAAATTGTAGGCAGGCCTGTAGGGTATTTTCTTAATTAGTGATCGATGGGGGAGGGCCAACCCATTGTGGGTGGTGCCATACCCAGGCTGGTGGTCCTGCAGTCTTTAAGAAATCAGGCTGAGTAAGCCATGAGGAGCAAGCAAGTAAGAAGCACCCTCCATGATGGCCTTTACATGAGCTTCTGCCTTCAGGTTCTGGCTCAGTATGAGTTCATGTCCTCACTTCTTTCAACAACAGACTATGACATGGAAGTGCAAGCCTTTTCCTCCATGTCTTGCTTTTGGTCGTGGTTTCTCATCACAGCAATAGGAACCCTAACTAAGACACCTGTTCACACATCTAGTTAGTCCAAAGACCAAAGGCATCCCCCTCTCTCCTTCTCTCAGTGGTCTCTAAAAATGGCTCATTTTCTCCAGCTTGGTCACATCCCCACCGCTGAACGGAGATGGGGGAGCTCCATGCTGAACAGTTTCACCTGAAACATAGGTATCAGGGACAAAGGTCTTCCTAACAAAGGATGCAGAGCAAACCACAAAGGAGCCATGTTCCTGCATGTCAAATGTGCACGCATCTGTGTACCAGCATCTGTGTACCCTTCTTCTCATGTCCCTCGGGTTCAGCCTGCATTACTCTCTCCTGCCCCTCACATTAGGAGCTAAGGTACTTCCTGATGCTGGGCAATCTTCCCCTCCAGCCAGATGCCACATCCGGGGCTGCAAAAGCCAAAAATTTGGACCTTAAAAGTCCAGCTTCCACTTTCTTTTCTGATCATCATGACCAGGAGATAGGATGGGCAGCTCTTCAAGATGGAAAGAACTTGTAGAGATGATGCGGTTCACCCCTCCATCTTACAGCTCAGACAGTGATGCTCAGAGTGTCCGGGGGTGGGGCAGGGTGCTACTCCAGCCATGATCTCCTAAACAATGAGAACAGAGCTGAGCTAAAGGCAAGGCCAAGGCCAGCACTTGGCTGTGGCTGTATGTTACCTCCACCTTCATGTAACCTGTCCAAACTAGGCGCTGGGCTTCTTGCAAACTCAGAAACTCATCTGAGATACAAAAAAAGAAGTACCCAAACGGAGCTGTCCTATGCAGCTTGACCACAGTACTAGGCAGGGTATTGATCTACTTCTAACACCGCTGATATCACAGGGTCAGAGTATGACACCAACATGATCTGTGTGTGTGGCTGGGACAAGAAGAATCCAAGCCTTGAGGCAGTTTGGATTCTGAACCTGACAGCCATTCTTTATCAGGCCACTTGTCAGCCGAGCTCCTGAGTCTTTTCTCAGACTTCTCTGTAAAATTCGGTTTCAGCAACAAACTCGGCCAAGTCAATGTGGTGCCCCACCTACTCCCTCTCGAAAGCACATCCCTCTGGATGTCAGATCAAACACCAACTCCCATCGTCCTCCTGATGATGTCTGACCATCCTGGCATTCTTCAGTCAAGAAGCCTGTTAGGTAGGACCAGCCAAATGTTCCCTAAACCCTAATGAGTGTTCCGCAATTTCCCATCCAATGAGGCTGCTCTACCCCTTGGCTACAAATTCCCATTTGCCCTGCTGTATGCAGGTTGAACCCAATCTGTACCCCATACTGCACAACTCCATTGCAGCAGTCCTTCAACCTATCAAACTGAATGAACCTTCCTGCCTGTGCCTTTACAAGTATCTCATTGAATAGCTTTTTTCTTTAACAGCACCCAGCAAGGAGGGAACACTGGCAGATTCCTATTCAGCAAGGCTCCTCGCAGCCACCCCTCCCCAGCTCCTGAAAGGGATCTCGAAGCCGACAGTTTTCTCACCTCTTAGTACAATTTATAATAACAACAGTAGCTAACATTCTTCACGCTCGATAAGTGGCAGGTCCGTCCTAAATGTTTAATACACTAACACACTTAATCCTCCAAAACCTCTGTGAATTAGGAGATGTTATTCTTCCCGTCCCACAGGTGGCAAAACTTGAACGTACAAAGAAGTTAGGGTAATTGGCCCGTCTACCTGATGAATCGATTGTCAAAGTTCTCTTCTGTTTCCGTGGTCAATTATCTGCTGCTCGGCTTCCTGGGTTAAACGAAATGGGTCACCTTCATGATTTTATAACCAGAATGATTTATTGCCCAGACTTAAGAGATTTGCTCAAGGCCTCCCGACTGCCCTGGCCCACAGCTAGTCCTGGAAGCTGCTGTAGCCATAAGGGGTCAGCTGTGCCCCAGGGCCTATCTCCAAGTCACAGAAAGGGAAGAGCATAGTAGTTGCGAAGAATTAGGTCGGCATCACTGAGAAAGCAGGACTGTCTAGAGGAGCGCTTCTCACCCTTGCCGTGACCCTTTAATACAGTTCCCTATGTTGTGGGGACCCCCGACCATAAAATTATTTTCGTTGCTACTTCATAACTGTAATTTTGCTATTACTATAAATTGTAATGTGAATCTCCATTTTTACATTAGGCGGTCTTAGGTGGCCCTTGTGAAAAGGTCGTTTGACCCTCCAAAGGGTGGTGACCCACAGGTTGAGAACAGCTGGTATAGCACATGAAGGAAGGGAAAGGTTTCACTTAAGTGAAGGACACAGAGACAAGGACACATTCAGTATTAGCGGTGCCTACTGTGTCTGTGAGCACAAAGTCAAATTTGGCTGATACAAGAGACAGTCTGTGTTAGGAAATAATCGTACCACTGATGATAAGATCCATTGTAGGTGTAGTACAAACATTTTACTCCTATAATGACTTCATTATCCCATGGAAAGGCAAACCTTTTTCCTGGAATCTCCATGGTTGATGAAACTGGCTCACACTGGCTCACGTGGGATGAGGTGGCTGTGTGCATCTCTCTCACCCCACAATGAATGGAGCTTGAACTAGACCCTGCTGGAGAGAATTTATACCCCAGAAATGGACAAACACTTGGTGGTTAGATGTTCACCAGCCCGACACTGCACAGCTGATGAAAAACTGAAGCCACGGCTTTCTCATGCGGGTTGTGCATTGAGTACACTGTGTTGTCCTCGGGAAAGCGCAGGGCCAGAGAAGCCCAGGAAGGAAGCTCAGCCCTTGGGACTTGAAGGCTCACAAACTGTCTCCCTAACGGTCAATATGACATCCACTTGGGAGCTCCTCATGTCTCGGTGCCCTTATTTGTAAAGCGGGACTCATATTAATGTCAACATCCATAGGCAGTGGGATAAATTAACACACATAAAATTTTAGGAGAATGTCCAGCCCGTGATAAGCCCTGAATTGGTTACTTTTCTAGCTGCTATGACAAACTACCTAACCAAAGCAGCTTAAGGAAGGGTTTCTTTAGGCTCACAGTTTGAGGGTACATATAATCTACTGGGGAAACCACGATGGCAGACACTTAAGGCGGCTGCTCATATCGATCACATCCATAGTCAGGAGGCAGAAAGGTCTTCCTGTCCCTAACTCAGCACTCTGTGCACCCCTGGGAGCAAGCCTGGCTCAGAAGCAGCTCAGGAAGATCTCTCCAAGCTGGGATCTCAGTGAAATACAAAGGGTCTGAAGCACGAATTCTGTACAAAGTTACTCCACCATGGATGAGGAGCGACTCACAAACTCCCACCCTGACTGAGGAGCTCTTGGCCATTAATGGTAGCTGTGGGAGGGAGAGTCAGTTTTCATCAGGTATGTGGTCCCTGAGAGGCTAGCCTTGCTCCAGGAGACGCTCCTATAGCAGGCCCATACAGGCAGCACTGAGCAGAGTCAGTGGGTTTAAACACAGAACACAAGGAACATAGCAATGACAGGACTCCTAGCGACATCCACTATCCTCATAGATCAGCGTTCAGCCATCATCAGAGAAGCAAGCTTTCTCCTGTGGTAGCACAGAAACAAACGCAGAGACCCACAACTAGGCAATGTGCGGAGTAAGAGACTTTGGAACCCTGAGTTCTACATGGAAGTCTCCATCAAACGCCTTCCCTCAGATCTCAGGAAACCCTGATTGTAAGAACCAGATGGGATGGAGGGCACCAAGGAAACAGGCTTTCTAAACACAGCAGGACAGACACACACAGGAACTCACAGACACGGTAGCAGCATGCACACAACCGACTCAGGTCTGTACCAGATGGGTCCTGTGCTATAAAGGGGAAGTGGACACATTCCTAACCCAGAAGCTAGCTCCAATTGATAACTACTCACAAGTGAAAATCTAGTTTTCTCTGTCGGAGTCTCACTAAGATATGCAAGCTACTCTTAAGGGCTGGGGCCATGCCCAGCAATAGGTGACAAAAAAACAAAAAACAAAAAAAAAAACGAGGTCAACAGCATTTTTGGAGGTTCTTTGCTTTATAATGTCTTGGCAGGGCTCTTTTTTCCTTTTTAACTTTTCATATCATTATTGTTTCTGGTTTTGC
>NC_022009.1:25495845-25498244 GCF_000317375.1 Microtus ochrogaster | reverse complement strand
CAACAGCATTTTTGGAGGTTCTTTGCTTTATAATGTCTTGGCAGGGCTCTTTTTTCCTTTTTAACTTTTCATATCATTATTGTTTCTGGTTTTGCATTTTTATGAGGTTCCTGTGTGTGTCTCTGTATCTGTATGAGCTTCTTGTGCTTTTGACTCTTTTTTTTCTGTTTGTTTCTGAAAAAAGTAGGCTGTAGCTTCTGGGTCTGCAGGTAGACTGGAAACCAAGAGGTCTCAGCATAAATTCCTCACTGGAGGGGCAGAGGCTGCCCCTAAATCCTGGACTGCGCTGTGCAGGAGGCGACTCCCAGGGAATCCAGTAAGGAGCAGGCTGTGCTACCCATAAAATGTCAAGGTCAGCTTGCTCCGACTTCCAGGCCTCCGCTACTGCCTCTGTCCCTTAGTCTTTATTTTGTAGCATTCACTGGGCTAGCCCTATTGACCTTCTGTCTTGCCGGTCTCAGTCCCTGACAAGCTGACTTATTGTCTTGCTCCTATCGGCCTTCTCAGTCACTGCTTTGCACAGCAGTATGGTAACCCCTGGCGTAAGCCTGTTAGAAAAGGGGACACTGTAACCCTGGGAGCCTTGGAGGAATAGAGCTGCCTGGCTGAGCACACACACCTTGAAGGATAAATTCATATCCTGGGATTCACAGAGGCTCCACAGAGAACCACTTGGAGAGTGGGTGTGGCTCTGGAATACCCTGGGACAATGATTATTCCCTCTTTGCTGGCTTTGGCAGTGGTCCCTCCTGCTCCTCCTAGGGACACCTCAAATGGCCTGCAGGATCAACTCCACCTGCCTGCATCCCAGAAAGCCAAGTCACAGTAGTAAAGATTTGTGTGATAGAAGGGAGGGGAAATCACTTTGTTATCCCAAAAGCACCTCAAACTTGTCTTCCCTTCACATCCAGTGCCGCTGCCACCCTAAAGTCAGAAGCGCTTGCATTCCGTGCTCCATGTTGCCTCTGCAAAAGGTGTCATGGCTACCCACCCTATTCTCTCCACACATTCTGAGCTCACTGACAACTGTGGAAGGTGTCCAACGAAAACTGGCAGCCCTTGTCTCTAATGCTCCACTTCTTGGGGGCTTTTTCCAGCTCTGTGGGAACATGCTCAGCCCCTCAGGAGGGCAACCACAAGTACCAGGAATGTAGCATCCCAAAGGATGCTCCCCAACCGATGAGCAGAATGGGTAAGCAGGCATGCCCTTCCTTCATTCCTTCAGCATGACGCTCCACAAAGTGGGATCCAACTCTGGCTGCTCTCAGTGCTGACTCGCTCAGCTCAGATCTCAACACGTCTTGCCTCTTCCCTCTCATTTCCCTGTGCATCCCAAATAACAATGACCTACAGCCAAGCCTTTGTTCCAGTACCTGTGGGTGGGTGGAAGGCAGATTCAAACTACACCAGCCACTTAGAAACCTTCCCTACGGCTATTCTTGCTACTCTGAGACTCTGAAACAGCACAGGCACGTCCTGGCTGTCTTCCAGTTTCTTTGATGCCACAGGGATTTGATCTCCACTTGCTCTCTCAACCAGTTGTTGCCTACCTGGTATTGGAGGTTGGGCTATAGCAGCAGACAAGATCTTTGCCCTAGTGGAACACCATCCCTTTCCCCCCACACCCCCAACAAGTCACTCCCGCTTGCTGCTGAAATCTCACCTTCATTGCATCATCCTTGAAGCTTCCTACATCTGCCCATGTCCCCATTCGACTCTGTCAGCCTCTCCCATCATACCTGTCACAACTCAATAGGTAAGAGGAGGTTTGAGGAAGACACCCTCATCGACTTCACGGACAACACAGGCCAAGCATGCACAATGGCCATCAATAATACGGCTGAGGGGACTGCAAACTTCGGAGCTGCCCACTATGTCACTGCATTAAAAATGACTCTGGCACTGAAAAGAGTGGCACGGGAAGACACGGCGATGCACAGAGTACGGTGCTGTTGTTTAGATCTTCCACTCCTCTTAAAGACCGGGTGAGTCACAGGATTTGCCCCTGGGGTACCATAAAAAGGTGGTAAACTCTAAGAGGTAGAGTTTGGAGGGAAGCCCTTCTAGGTCATTGGAGGCAAGCGGCTGAGGGGGACAGTGGGACTCCAACCCCTTCTCTCTCCTTTTCATTAGTTGGTTACCACAAGCCTTTTGTTATAGCAACAGTAAGCTGACTAACAATAGCAGATCACCAAAACCAGCATTTCCTCTACATTGCCATCCACCAGCCAATAGGATATCAAAGAAAGAAAAGCCCTCAGAAACTATCTTTTTGTCACCAGGGAGAAAATCGGGACTTGGAAAGGTCCCTTGGCCTAGTAAAAATCTTAAGATTAGCCACAAACACCCAAACTCTGAGTTCATTGCTTGAGGCTTGCTAATCTAAGAATCATGCCATC
>NC_022009.1:25487259-25495730 GCF_000317375.1 Microtus ochrogaster | reverse complement strand
GATAGATAGATAGATAGATAGATAGATAGATAGATAGATAGATAGATAGATAGATAGATAGATAGATTAAAGGCCTGGTTCTAATGTGGTAGCAATGCAAAGACAGACCTTTGGGGAGTGATTGGATTGGGCTATGAGGGTGGAGCTCTGATGCATAGGAGCATTGTCCTGATATGAGGTTGCCCTGTCTAGCTTTCTTCCTGCTGTGGAGAGCCACTATGAGGACAAGTTTCTGCCACCTGAGAGCAGGCACTTGCCAGAACCTGACTGTCCTGACCCCCTGCCCTTGGTCTGCCATAAGGGATCACCATGCATTGTTCAAGCCCCTAGTGTGTGACTCTGTTTACAGCAGCCCAGGCCAAGAAATGCACAGCTATGGACACAGATCTGCCCTTCCTCTGGCACACACAGCCCCGTTTCAGAGAAGAGAGCTCGAGGCTGTGTCTCAACAGCCAGAGACTGCAGGAGGAAGGGCTTGTCCCTCTTCTGAAATGAGACTCTTGTGCCTGACATTCTCTACCAAAGGACGTTCTGTCTCCCGTTTTTTACAACCCTTCCTTTGGATTCCAGCAGCCTCTCTGAGTTAATCACTTACCTTGTTCCAGAATGTTCTGTACTCAAAGAAGCAGATTATTCCCCAGGATGCACCCCAGTTGTGACTTAGAGAGCAGTGCTCCCTGGTGGAAATGCATCAGGGTCTGCCTGTTCGTTTTAGGTTCTGTTCCAATGAAGAGACTCACCCAAGCTGAACGTGGAGCTATCGATGTTGACCAGGGCATAACCCAGGCTAAGTCTTTTATGCCTACTTCAGTATATGTGAAAAAAAAAGCAACATGCAGGTTCAGGGGGAGCTCACCTTTATTGACAGCTACATTATATGCCAGGGCCTTAACTCAATAGTGTGATGTCACTGTGGTGGTTGTAGGTTATTTGAGGCAGGATTTGCTATGCAGCCTTGGCTGGCCTAGAACTCTCGATATAGAGCAGGCTGGCCTTGAACTTGTGTCATCTTCATGCATCTGCCTCCTGAGTACACAGCTGTAGCACAAACACCACCACACTCAGCATGGTCTCAATACAATAATTCTATGCGGTAGCTACTTTTGTTATCAACCCCATTTACTTATGATAACACTGAGGCTCCAGGAGGTTTTGACCTAAGACCACCCAGCTAGAAAATGGAAGAACTGGAAATTAAGTTTCGTCTTCTTTCTGGTACCCTCAACGATACCTTCCTCCTGACTGTCTCTCTGCCTTTCTCTTATGAATGTGCACTAGAAATCTCAGAGCCCTCATCACGCCTGACACCATTCCATGGTTATCAGAGGAAGATGGAGAGTTAACAGTGTGCATCCCCTCAAGAGCACTGTTCTATAGTGGCTCTAGAGGAGGCAATGCTACCCCAAAGGAACAGCTGCAGCTGTGTCTCTCTGCCTGTATCTCAATCAATTATGTGACAACCCATTGCTCTAATAGTAAACCGAATAAGATAGTAAATAACAAATGAAAAATGAAAATGCAGCGCTTTTCAGAAATCTAGACTAAATTCAAGGTCCTCCCTAAAGCAATATCGCATTCATTTGAACCTGACAGGCTTTCCGGGGTGAAAGAAACAAGAGGGCCTGACGGACCCGTCACTGTGACCGTGAACTAAAGCACAATACGATTTTACTGTGCCACAATCCAAGAGAGTAATAATGACTGGGTTTTATTAATAGTTGTGGCATTTAGGAATTATTATAGCATTTGCCTTCTCCCAATTTATTGTGGACTTTATCAAAATGTGACCATCCCCATGAGAGACTTTTCCCCAACATGGGAACTTCATCCATCATGAATGCAGCAGCTGGCAAAGGAGCACTCACAGACACAGAGGACTCTTTGCCAAGACATATGGAGCACCCTGAAAGAGAATGAGACTCTGTCTGTCTATTGTCAAGGAGTATTCCACTACTTCCTCCAGCTGTGTGAAAATTCTCATCTCATAGGCAAGGTCAGGTAGACTAGCAATGGCTTGGGTCCTCAGAGGACCGGTGTAAATCTTATTCATTCAGCCATTCGTTCATTTGCTCATTCATTGAGTTACTATTTATTGGCACCTGCTATGGGGTTACAGAACTGAGCCAAGTCTTCACAAAGACTACAGTCTCAAAGATGGCCATGCCCGTGATAACCATATCCTATAGGGAAGAGGGTACCAGATGTTAGCCTAGGTCACTACAGGGCTCACTCGTTCTTTTCACAAACACTTAGTGACCACGTGTGTGCTGTGACAGAGAGTTCACAATCAGGAAAGTGAGGCAGGATGGAAATGTGACATAGGAAGGTTCCACACAGTTGAATCATGTGACATTTGGGTATGTATTATATAGCAATAGAGAAGAGGATAGAAATTCTCAGGTGAAACAACACAGATTCAAACACCATCCCTTTCAATAGGCAATGTCCCAGCAACTGACAGAAGCAGGGGAAATAAAAGCAGTGAGCCATCAGTGTACACAGCCCCCAGGGGGCCCTCTTGGTGTAATTCACTGACATTCATTTGCTGCTAAAAATTCACTTTTTGCTTCACACTGGCTCTCTAAAGTCAAGACAACAGCTCATCTGGCAAGCAGTCAGCCAACAGCCATGAGTCTACTTAGTTTCATCCTGGCTGGATTTGAACTTATGTGCAACAGGGATCAGACAACTGGACAGTAGCGAGTGAAGTGAAACACCACTGGTGGCCACTCCAGAGCAGGGGACATAAGGTGAAACACATGGGGCACGCCCATCACTGGATGACCTGGGCGATCTTTATTATTCTTTAATCTGAAAAGAGAACATATTTAAGGGAATCATATGTTTTGTTCTATAAGTGTCAAAATGTGAGGGCGTTTTCTATTTCCAGGTTTTGTTAATAGATTAAAATTCCGCACGATGGAGCTGGGTGTGTAGCTCAGTTGGCAGAGTGCTTGCCTAGCACACACAAAACCCTGGCTTTGATCCCTGGCACCATAGAAACCAGACAGGGTAGCACAGGACTGCAATACCAGCACTCAGGGAGTGAAGGGAGAAGAACGGGAAGTTCAAGATCACCCTTGGTTACACAGTAAATTCAAGGCCTCCTAGGTCCATATAAGACCCTGTCTCAAAAATTAAAGTGAATAATGCACATGAATAGTGCACACTCATAATCCCAGGACATGTGAAACGGAAGCAGGTAGATCTTGAATTGAGACCAGCCTGGGCTATATAAGGAGACTTTCTTTCAAAAAAAAAAAAAAGTCCATGTGACATATATGACAGTTGCATAGCTTGGTCTACTTAACAGTGGGAGCAGGGGCATCCCTAATGCTTTGGCTGGCTTTGGGGAACCTATTTCTCATACTGGGTTGCCTTGCCCAGTCTTGATACATGGGGAGGTGCTTAGTCCTGATGCAACTTGATATGCCATGTTGTGTTGCTATCCGTGGGAGAGCTGCCCCTTTCTGAACAGAAACAGAAGAGGAGTGGATTGCAGGTGGATGAAAGGGAGGGAAGGGAAACTGAGGTAGGGATGTAAAACAAATAAAGTTAATTGTTAAAAGTTCATGTGGTTACTCAAAAGAAATACAGTGGAAACACCTCCTCCCCCTCCTCTCCCAAGTCATTCAGTTCCCCTGAGACACCAATTCCTATGGGTCCTTGCAAAAGCATTTTATGCATATACAAGCACACACCTATGCCTGTGCAAGCATCATTCACAGGGCTCTCTATTTTCTCTTAACAACATCCATTAGAGATCATTTTACACTGACGCATGTATTTCCCCCAATGCATGTGTTTCCTCCAAACACGCAATGCCTGCTATATCGCTATGGATGCCCATAATTTATTTAACCAGTCCCCATGGAGGGACACAGATTGCTTCCCGTCTTTTGCTGGAATGAATGACCCTGGCCACACATCATTTTGCACAGTGCCAAAATATCTGCAGAATGAATTCATGAAAGTGGAATTGCTGAGTCAAAGGGCAAAGGCATATTTCAGTTAGAATTCTGTTAGATTACTCAAAACAAGAAGAGCCAAAATAACAGGCACTTAAGATAGAGATTTATCTCTCCCTCAAATAAATAAAAGCAGTTTGGTGGTAAGCTGTCTGGAGCAGCCATAGGGCCACAATGCCATGAGCAGCCATGATTCTGTCCTCTTGTCTCCACCCATGGCTTATACAAATGCAAAAACCTTCTTTTATTAAGTCAGTTCAAAATCATAGCCAGGCGTGATGACACAGATTTGTCAAACCTAGCACCTGGGAGACTAGAATGGGGATCATGAATTCAAGGTCAGCTTAGGCTACATAAGACCGTATCTAAAAAAAATCTAATAATTTGGAATGAGGCAGAGGATGAATCACAGTGTCTTGCAAATTTTAAATAGCTGAAGTTATACAGAGATGGGGAAAGATAATGTTACAACCACCAAAATGCCCAACATACCTCCATGAGGGGTGTTTCGTGTGTGTGTGTGTGTGTGTGTGTGTGTGTGTGTGTGTGTGTGGTGTGTGTGTTGTGTGTGTGTGTGTGTTGTGTGTGTGTGCAATGTGCTACTGGGCTTCACATGTGCAAGGCAAGCACTCTGTCACTCAACCCTCTTTTTACTTTGCATTTCAATAAGCTTTTTATGGTGGCCTTGAACTCACTTTATAGGCCTTGAGCCAGGGATGTTCTTGCCTTACCTTCTAGAGTAGCCAGGATTGTAAGTACATACCAGTAGGCCTCCCTAGAACTTATTTTTCAGTATTGATAGTTGGTATGCATATAACATAGGAGACAGACTCATTATTTGCAGTAAGACCAAAGGTTTGTGTCCTAACAATATAAAAATATAGAAAAACTCTGTGCTTTAGGATACCCACTTAAAAAATTATGTCTTTTTAAGTATATAAGCTAAATTGTTAAGCATATTCCTCATAGGCTAAATAGTCTGTTTAGAACATACATTAACAAGTACCCAATTCTCCAAATACATTCTCCCACAGTTAATAGACAGGGAGTGATTATACAGACTAGCTTCTGGCTATAAACTTTAACTTTGTTTTCTTCTCTCCACCAAAGTATTTCTCATGTTGGACATTCTTATGACCTTTGGCCCAGAAGCTTTGTGTCACAAAGCCAGGCAATCAGTACTGGGTGCAGTAGGGATATTCATGGAAGCCCTTCCAACCACAGGATGATCAGCAAATGCCAGGAAACATGCCACCAAATACCAGCTGAGCACACCACAGATTCGCCTGCTCTCAGCTGGATCCCCGAAACTTCCTATGGTCATCCCAGTATCATCCATCCTAAAGGAAGGTGTCATACAGGGTATGGCAGAGTAGAAACTGGCAGCATTTTAACTGCGTGCAGTTGAGCTATCTTACTTTTGAGGCAGACAAACAAAGACAGTTACTTTTAAAGCCTATGATCCTACGATCACATAGACACTTGGCTTGGCTGTGGCAGGTCCATTACCCACATGGTAATGCCTCTGGCCAGCAGGGTTCTAAACAAACCCTTCCTCATGCATGCACGCACCAAAGAAAACAGAAGTGGCCAGAGGCCCTTCCCCTCCACAGTGGCGCTGGCAGAGGCTGCTTTCAACAGATGTGTTTCTACAGCAACCATTCAGCTCCATATTCCACAGTCCATCACCCACCCCAGGGCTACAGGTTACAGTTAACTGCAGGCCCAGGAGCATCTTTCTCCTGCTGCTTGTTTGTTTCTCTGGAATTTCAACTTTAATTAGAAACAACTTTAATTTGAAAGAGGAAAAAAAGTGACAAGATAAGCAGCCGTCTACCTAGTTTCAACAATTATACTCCTCTGTCAGCCATTCCATGGTAAATTAAAAACATCATGACAATTCATCCTTTCAACATCTACCGCCAAAAAGAAATTTTCTCCCATTAACAACCTCACATCTAACAAAAACCTGCACTAATCTCTAATATCATCTAAAACTCGCTTCATATTCAAATTTCTACCATTTGTCCTAAAAAAAATGTCTCAGAGCTGGTTCTTTGCAACAAGACTCCAACAAGGGTCAGGCAGTAAATTGATTGATTGTGTCTCTTACGTCTGATCTAAGACAACTCCCTCATCATTTTTTCCCCCATGACATTGACTCATTGAAGAGATCAGGTCAACTGTCAGGAAGGATGTCCCACATTCTAAGTATGTCTCATTCTGTCACTTAAGAAGCCCTAGTAACTTGTAGAAATTGGGGTAGGGCTAAAACCTTGGTGTATTCATTTGCGTGCTTGCGTGCGTGCGTGCGTGCATGTGTGTGTGTGTGTGTGTGTGTGTATTTTCATGAGTGCACACATATGTGTATGTGGAGGCCAGAGGACAACATCAGGCATCTTCCTCTGTCATTCTCCATCTTGTTTCTTTGAGACAGTATCCCAGGTCCATTACCCACATGGTAATGCCTCTGGCCAGCAGGATATCCCACTGAAGCTCCCCAGTTCAGCTAGGCTGGCTAGTCAATGAACTCCAGGAATCTGCCTGTCCCCGCCCCCCACCAGCACTGTTGTTACAGACAAGTGCCAGGAGACCAGTGTGGTGATATTTTCTTTATGATCTAACAAATAAAGCTTACATGAAGATCAGAGTGTAGAGCTAAGCCACTAGTTAGCCACAGAGGCCAGGTGGTGGTGCCACACACCTTTGATCCCAGCACTCGGGAGACAGAGACAGAAGGATCTCTGTGAGTTCAATGCCACCCTAGGCTACACAAAATTGAATCTCTCTAAATGAGAAACAGAATTCATACAAAGGTAATCCCAGCACTTGGGATCACATGCCTTCAATCCCAGCACAAGGGAGGTAGAGACAGGAGTGATATGGCTGGGTGGAGAGAGAAATGTAAGGCGTGAGGAGACAGGAGCTAAAACGCCGTCTGAGGATTCAGTCTAAGCATGCAGTGTGAGGACTCTAGAAACGGATACAGTCTGAGGATTTGTAGAGACAGGATCACCCCTTTGGTCTGAGCATTGGTAGAGGTAAGAACTCACTAGTGGCTGGCCACTGTGCTCCTCTGATCCTTCAGCTTCCACCCCTAATATCTGACTCTGGGTTTTATTATTGAGACCAAGTAGAATTCACGCTACAGACCAGCTTTTACCTGGGTACTAGGGTTCAAAACTCAGGTCCTCGTGTATGCACAGTACACACCACCAATTGAACCATCCCCCCCAGGCCCTAAAGCCTTTTCCTAAAAAGACTGACTGAGGCAGAATTATTATAGACAGTGAACATCTTCTGTTTTAGTTTCTAGTTCTGTGTTTCGGTAAACACATAAATCACATAATCTAAAAGCTTGGTGTGACTCCAGTTTAACACATGTGATCAAAGTACTGCAAATACTGCTGTGAACTTCCTATCTGGTTTTGTCATACTAGTAGATACATAATACTTAGTGTTCTACTATTGACAACACTAATTTCGGACATTGGTTTTCCATAGTATTCTGACCTCTGAAATGCATTTGCCTTCTCTTGCTGTACAACACATTATTTGATGGGTTAACAGAATGCACAACCCATAGACCTGTGGGTCAGAAGATTGGCCTCTGTGAAGGGCATCACAAGACTAAATTCAAGGTGTGGCTCTGTCCTCACCTGGCACCTGAAGTCTTCTTCCAAACTCATTAAAGGTTGTTGGCACCATTCGGTTTGACAGCTGCTGGTTGTCAAAGGAAAACAAGACTGAAGCTGCTTGCTGGTGGGCTGGGAAGAATAGATCTAGAATCCAGGGTGCCTACGTGCATCTTTCGGTGATAATGTTATGTCAATGTCACTACAGAAAGGAGGATCCTGTATGATGCTATTTCTGGGTGTGTCTGTGAGGCTGTCTCCTGATGAGGTTAGTGTCTGAACCTATGAACACAGTCAAGTCGATGACCTCTGTGAGCGGGCTCCATCCAGCAGAACAAAAAGGAAGAAGACAAAGAATCTCCTCCTGGCTTTCTGCCTGCCTTGCACTGAACCATCTTCTCCTGCTCCTGAACTGAAATGTGCACCATCAGTGATCTTGGTTCTCAGGCCTTTCAGACTGGGGCTGAATCTCACTGCAGGCTTTCCTGGATGCCCCGGTGAAGATGAGCTTGTTCAGCCTCCAAAACAGAGCCAGTTCCTCATAATCTCTGTGTGTGTCTCCCCCATTCCTCATGCTTCTCTCATTACATCTTCTTTATATGTATATTATATTAAATCATAGATTGGAAAGTCTTAATTCAAAAATCTAAAATTCTTTGAGTTTCTATTTCATGCTCAACAAGTTGAATTTCAGAGAATTTAGAATTTAGGATTTTTCTCATTAGAGACACTCAACCAATAAAATCTCTGAAAATATTCTAAAATCTGGAACACTCTTAAATTTGAAACATTTATGGCTCCAAACATGCTTGGGTAGGTAAGATAGAGTGTGTGTGTGTGTGTGTGTGTGTGTGTGTGTGTGTGTGTG
>NC_022009.1:25480572-25487115 GCF_000317375.1 Microtus ochrogaster | reverse complement strand
TTGAATAACTATCTCTGTGTCCATGACTTCACCAGTATTCTACTGCTGTGAAGAGACACCATGACCAAGGCAACTCTTACAAAGGAAATCTAACTGGGGCTTGCCTACAGTTTCAGGATTTTAGTCTACTGTCATCATGGCAGGGAGCATGGCAGCATGCAGGCAGGCAGTGTTGAAGAAGTTGCTGAGTGTTCTATATCTGAATCCACAGGCAGCAGGAAGAGAAGGAGCCACTGGTCCTGAGTTGAACTTCTGAAATCTCCAAGTCCACCCTCAGCGGCACACTTCTTCCAACAAGGCCACACCTACCCCCAAGGCCACACCTCCTAATCCTTTCAAATGGTGCCACGCCTTGGCAAACAAGCATTGAAATCTATGAGCCTATGGAGGCCATTCTTATTCAAACCATCACTGTCCATTAGAAAAAGTTAGCTGAAAATGAAAAGAATCTTATACACAGGCAGAATCTCCAAGAGATTATATCCTTTAGGAAGGAAGACTTGGTCACTTCACCACATAATGAAACCCAAAGTGTTAAAAGCTGACTGAAAACTAAGGGGACAGGTGTGTGCACAGCAGGAAGAAGTTAGGGATGGCCAACAAAGGCACATTATAAAATAGAGTAGGCATGCATATATCTTCCTGCTTTGTATCTCTGTTCTGTTTCTTTATCTGTTATTATTATTCCATAGGGAGCGTGTCAGTGGCACCTAACACTATAATTTCTTCTTAATCATACGGGATGGACGAAAGCTCAGTCAGTAAAGTGTTTGCCCTGTAAGCACAAAAACCTACATTCAATTCCTCAAAATCCATATTAAAAAAAAACAGTTCAGGAATGGTGGCATGTTTGTAATCCAAACTATAAAGAGGCAGAGGCAGACGTCTCTGACTAGCCAGCCTAGGCTATTTGGCAAGTTCCACCATGAGAGCCTCTGTCTCAAAAAGTAAGGTTGACAGTATCTGAAGAATGACAGCCAACATTATTCTCTGGTCTCCACATGCACACACGCACATGCACACACACACACACACACACACACACACACACACACACAAAGGAATATCAAATGTAACTACATTTCCTAATTTTTTTCCCAACTGGAATCTGAGTACAGTTAGTGTCTGATGATAAGATGTGCTCACAAGAGATGTGAGCCTAGAGAGGTGTTTCTTTCTCTATTCTAGTGGCCACTCACAAGCAACTCTTGGTCACTGTGACTTTTTAACCATTTGTCACTGGCTTCATGGCTACAAGGCAGATATGACTTGGGCTGTAGCTTCCTAATATCTGGGTGATAATAACAGCTTCCTAACTTAGGTTCCTCCTGACCTTCCAACACATTTACTGTTACACTGTCCCCTAGATCGCAGGCCTTTCTGCTGGAAAACTTTCAGATGCCTCCTGTCGTCTAGACTCAGACCCCTCCATAGCCTTCGCACCGACACACAATCTCACAGGCAAAGTGGGCTAGGGCTCAGAGTCTCATTCAGATCCATAAGGAACAGGTGTCCTGACGCATTTCAATTTGGATATCGTTCATTATGAGTGACAGTGAGTGTTTTGTCACATGCCTAGAAACCCTGGGGATGTCCTTCTCTATAAATGCTGTGCCCAGCTGCAGCCACAAGGCTTAGACAGACTCCTATATCATGCTGGTCACCAGAGATCTCCACACCACCAGTTCCAACCAGCCAGCTGCAATGCTGTTTTCAGCAGCACTTAACTAAACTCACCCATGCCTCTCCTTACACACTCCTGGCTTTTGAGTCCTGCCTCTCTGTTACTTCATTCTGTCCCATCAGACGTCTTCAGTGTTTTATCTTTCATCTGCTGCAGACCTTGATCCTCAGCCCTCAAGCCTTCTCTACAACACCCATTCCTGCATGGTGTGGGCCAATCTCTTGGCCTTCACCTATTCCTATACCAAGGGTCTCACATTTCCATATTCGACTCAAGCCTGTCCTCTTGGAGGCTTGAAGCTCATCTCAAACTCATTGTGTCCAGATCAAACTCCCAACTACACACACACACACACACACACACACCTCAAAGGCTTCTCCATTTTCAGCTCATTGCCCGCAAGGATCCACTGACTGCGCAGACAACAACAGTGCCAACCCGCCTCTTTTTACCACTCCTTTTATCCTAGAAATGTATCATATATCCCTTTAAGGTCCACCTGAAACACGATGTCTGAAGATACGCCATGGCTCCTGGTTTGGTACAATGGCCTCTAACTGGTCTCCCAGCTTCCATTCTTGTCCTATAAGTCTTCCTATAGACAACTGTTGGGATGACTCCCTTAACTCATGAGTCACATTATGTGACTTACATGACTTAAATGAGATCTCTGTGGGGGGAGAGGGGAGGTAGGGTTCCCAGCTTTAAGTAGTAGCCAGTTCTGTAGCAGCTACAAAGCAGAGGGCAGACATGAAGATGCACTGTTAAATAGAAGAGCTGGAGATGGGAAATACCAATTTGTACAGCCAGGCTGGGAGTCTGGAGCTGGGAATGTAATTCAGTCAGTAGAGCACTTACCTCCTATGCATGAAGCTCTAGGTTCCATCCCCAGCATCACATAAAGGAGGTGTTAGGGTAAATGATGTCTCTAATTATGGCATTTTGGAAGTAGAGGAGGGAACACCAGAAGTTCAATGCAATCACTGGCGACATGCCAAGTTCAACGCCAGCCTAAGCTACATGAGATCCTATCTCAGACAAGCCTGGCATTCCATGGAACGCGGCTTCACAACTCGGGAATTTAGCCTGGACACTCCTCACAGGCCCATTCTATCTTCACTGTGAAGAGGGAGCTGACTCATGCTGTCTCAGGGGGCCCTTTTGGCTTGGAACTTCCGGTCTCCAATCACAGCAGTACCTCCACATGGGAGATAGCAGCATATGACAGACACAGGCGCTGGACCAATGTACCAGTGCTACGTTATGGGGGCGGGGGTTGGGGGAGAACAAGCCATTCTCACTTTTTTTCAAAGAACTAGCTCTGTGGATGGTCGGGGACTTTATAGAGACCAAAATGTGAGCAAAATTCGGACTCTGTGAATTTTCACTGCTCATCCTGAATATGTGATTATAGCCAGGATTCTTATTCTTTGAAGTCTAATAATTATAATTCTAAGCAAAAATGGAGACTTCATAATATGGCAGAGGAAAACTGGGCATAAAAATTCTTGTACCTTGTGGAGGCCCCACTTCCCAAAAGAAAGCATTTAGTGTTCACCCTGGGATCTCTAAGTTGGAGCTGTGGTTGCTTTATGTACACAGCTTCCCAAACCCTTGTGTTTATGTGCATATGTGTGCACACATCGACATATATGCATTTCAGAATTTACATACACACACACACGTGTGTGTGTGTGTGTGTGTGTGTGTGTGTGTGTGTGTGTGTGTGTGTATTTATGCTAGGAATGGCCAGGTATAGGTTTATATGTTAGAGACTGGCTCTTTAAAATGGGAGATAATGACACTGAAATTATTCTAAGCTTTTCAAAGACCTTGGTGACCACACTGCTGCCTGACTCTGAATTACATTACCAGAAAGAACTTAATAACATGCTATTATCGCTTCTCTGCACTGACAGGATCTCTGGGCTGAAAAAGACAAACAAGGACCACATTCAACGTCAGCACAGTCACCTCTGCTGAGCAGGGACAGCTGCTAATTCCAGGTAAATGCTGCCCCAGAGGGGAAAGCCTGGGGCTGGTAACGCCACTTGGTCCTTGGCAACGGTTACTACTGCCGTAGTCTGTCATCTGAGAGGGGGCTCCAGGGAGGCAGCAGAGAGTCCCAAGGGGTGAAGGACAGTGGAGAGAGACTGCATTATGGAAACAAAAATAGAATTTCTCAGTTCAATTGAGATAATGGAGGTGAAATTTCTTGTAAACTGTACAACATTCCTCAAATAAGACTGAAGGGAAGGGGCTAGCAGAAATCAGTCCTGTTGGGCACTCAGGTCCACCATGCACAGCTACCCAGGTTGTACACTATTCAATTTCTGAGTGTGTCATTAATAAAAGAGTGAATGGAGCCACATGGAGGTCAGCACCAAGGGAGACTGGCTAATAGTGCTTACAGTTCGATGGGCACAATCTGACATGCTCCCCAATGTATCCCTTTTGTAGGAAGCCGTTGTGAAGTTGTTGTGAGGGCCATGGGTATGTTGTAGGTTCAGCAAGGGTCTGTTCGGGATCTGTGATGAGTCTGGTCCAGTGTCAGATGCCTTGGAGATGATATAGATGATAAACAGAGCATGAATCTTGGTTCTTGCCATTATTTTTTTATTTATTTATTTATTCATTCATTCATTTATGATTTTTTGAGACAGGGTTTCTCTGTAACTTTGGAGCCTGTCATGGGACTAGTTCTTGTAGACCAGGCTGGCCTCAAACTCACAGAGATCTGCCTGCCTCTGCCTCCCAAGCGCAGGGATTAAAGGCATATGCCACCACTACCCAGCCGATGTTCATTTTGTTTTTGTTTTTTTTTTTGGTTTGGTTTTTTTTTAATTTATTTATTTATTAAGGATTTCTGCCTCCTCCCCGCCACCGCCTCCCATTTGCCTCCCTCTCCCCCAATCAAGTCACCCTCCCTCATCAGCTAGAAGAGCAATCAGGGTTCCCTGACCTGTGGGAAGTCCAAGGACTGCCCACCTCCATCCAGGTCTAGTAAGCCATTATAAATTCATGGATTTATGAGGGATAAGTTCATTAAAATGTAAAACAAACCCTAAAACCAATGACTAGAAAGACAAAACCTGTTACAGAGATCAGACTGAAAGCACAAATCTGTCCTACTTCACATATCTGAGCAAATACAATGGAGGAGATTTTATGACAAGTGTCCCCATTTATTTCCTCAAATTGAGGAAATAATTATGTTCAAGGTTTGTAAACTGATGATTTTAAAAACTAATGTATTTAAAGTTCAAAGCTATGAGCTGGAGAGATGGCTCAGCAGTTAAGAGCACTTGTTGCTTTTGAAGTTGACCCAGGTTCAATTCCCAGCATCCACAAGGTAGCTGGCATGTGTAACTCGGGTTCCAAAGATCCAGCACCCTCTTCAGACCTCCATGGGTGATGTGGGATTCTCCTCTGTATGCTGTAAATACCATTTGCTAATAAAGAAACTGATTTGAGCCTACAGCAGAGCAGGGCAGAACAGAGCTAGGTGGGGGAAACTAAACTGAATGCTGGGAGAAAGAAGGTAGAGTCAAGGAGACAGGGACTGGACAAAACTTTACCCGGTAAGCCACAGCCTCATGGAAATACACAGATTAATGGAGATGGGTTAATTTAATATATGAGTTAGCCAGAAATACGCTTAAGTTGTTGGCCAAACAGTATTGTAAATAATATGGTTTCTGTGTGATTATTTTGGGGCTGAGCTGCCAGGAACAAACAAGTAGCCTCTTACTACACATGGGCATCAGATATACTTGTGGTACACATACATACAAGCTTGCTAACACTCATACACATAAAATAAATATAAAAACTTCTAAATTCATAGCCCAGTGCCTGACACATGATACACATTTCTGCAACATTGACTTTTATACAGGATTCCACTTTAGGGTCTGCAGGGATGGCTCAGCAGTTAGAGCCCTAACAGCTCTTACAAAGGAGCCAGATTCAGTTCCCAGAGCCAACAATAAGGAGCTCACAACCACCTAGAACTCCAGTCCTGAGGAATCCAGTGCCCTATTCTGGTTTCCACATACATGTGGTGTACACAAATTCATACACTTATACTTCTTCTAAAGAATTCTTTTTAAGATACAACTTTGTTTTATAAAAGAGGGAGAGGATTTTCTTTGTCCTGTGATCCCAGAGTGCAGCCACAAGTAAGTAGGTTTGAGACATTGCAGGACCTGGGAGCTCACTTGTTGTCACCAGGCCTCCATCTCTAGCATCACCCTTCACAAAAGAAGAGCTTTCAAAAGAACAATACTCAACTTCATATGGAAAAAAATATCCCAGGATAGCCAAAACAATTCTATACAATAAAGAAACTTCTGGAGGCATCACAATCCCTGACTTTAAACTCTACTACAGAGCTACAGTACTGAAAACAGCCTGGTATTGGCATAAAAACAGACAGGTGAACCAAAGGAATCTAATCAAAGACCCTGATATTAATCCACACACCTATAAACACCTGATTTTTGACAAAGAAGCTAAAAATATAAAATGAAAAAAAGAAAGCATATTCAACAAATGTTTTTGGGATAACTGGAAGTCGACATGTAGAAGAATGTAAATAAATCCTTACCTATCACCATGCACAAAATTCAAGTTCAAATGGATCAGAGACCTCAACATAAATCCAACCACACTGAACCTCATAGAAAAGAAAGTGGGAAGTACCCTTGAATGCATCAGCACAAGAGACTACTTCCTAAATATAGCTCCAGTATATCTCAGACACAGAGCAACATTTAATAAATGGAACCTCCTGAAACTGAGAAGCTTCTGTAAAGCAAAAGACACAATTAATAAGGAAAAACGGCAGCCCTCAGAAT
>NC_022009.1:25475087-25477312 GCF_000317375.1 Microtus ochrogaster | reverse complement strand
AACTCACAGAGATCCGCCTGCCTCTGCCTCCCGAGTGCTGGGATTAAAGAAAAAATCTCTTACACATGCACTCAGTCGCTTGGGTTTTAGTTATCTACAGATGTAGTCAAGTTGACAGCCAAAAATAGCCATCAAACCACCATTTGCCTCTTCCTGCCTGTAGATATAATGTGAGCAATTCCCTCATGATCCTTCTTGTCTTGATGGACTGAACCCCCAGACTGTGAACCCAAATAAATCTTTCATGAGTGTAGGGAGTGGAAGAAGTCCTGAGTGGAGAAAGGCCATGTCAAGGACACAAAGGCCTTTGAACCATAGGAAAATAGAAAAGCCTTCCCCAGGCTAGACTCAGGGAAATGGAAACGCCTTCCTGCTGCAAATACTGACCATGTATGCATAAAACGTCCACATAGCTTCCCTGCCCAAGTATTTACAAACTAGAGACTACTCCCTTATAAAGGCTGTTCCTTCCAGCATTCTGTAAGCCTGTCTTCTTGGTCCAGCTGTATAAACCATTAGCACTGCCTCCTCATTTATCTGAATGCAATAAACAATCCCACCTCCTGGTTCAGCTGTGTAACAACCCAGTCTCTCAGTTCACCTGTATAAACGAAACACACTGAACTTCCAGGTGCTGTGGTTTCTCCATCTAAGAGCCTAGGCCACCCGACCCCAGCATATGTCTGTCCGTCTGTCTTGCCTTCATTCTCTCCCTGACTCAATCAGGTCAAATCCCAGAAGATGTGCAAGGACATGTCAACGGGCACCTGATCAGGGACAGGAACAGGGACACTGTTCTATAAGGAACTCTCACTGGCCAGATGAGGGAATGCTCCCAAGAGATGCACACTGCACACCAGTCAAAGAAGAAAAAAAACATTGAAAAAGGAAGAAACAAAAGTCAAGAAAGAAATAAAGTAAAACAAACAAAGGGGTGTACAGTTCTCAAAGCTGGGCGTAAAATACTAGAACAAGTAGAATCTAGAGGTAGACAGCTGTCTGTTAAGATTTGGGAGTAATCAGAACCTAGAGATAGGCAAATTTCGTGGGGGTGCTTTGAGGGGGGCTGGGGAAACCTTCGATGTGAGCTGGATGCATGGCAGCTTCCCTGGTTCTTGGACTGAGTTTGGGAAGCATGCCCTTGGTTTCAGGAAATGGGTAATGAGTTTGGTTAAAAAAATTAAAAACCTGAGGAATAGATACACAGCCCATAGGCCCAAACATGTTTCCATTTTTGCTTTCCATTTAACAGCCTTCATGTTACGTTTAGTGAGAAAAAAGAAAAAGCAAGCAGCGTACAAGCAACAGATGCAAGGGACATGTGATGTGTGCAACAGGCTGGCTCAAGCTAGCTCTCGGGGGCTGCGGTGGCAGGTGCTAAAGAAAGAGAGCAATCAATAGTCCTACCAAGCTGTGATGCCAATGAACCACAACAGTGACCAGCATGGCCAGATATCCCTAAAAGTACAACAGTGGCCTTTGTATATTGGTGGTAACCAACAGCTTAATGGGCGGGAAATCATGTCTGGTATGGAGACCTAGCCAACTACCCAGAACAAGTAAGGTCATGGATCTAAAGGAAGAGCCTACTACGGCAACTTTTCTAAACAACTTAATTCCTAACTGCATTCTAAATGTTTATCGCCATGCCCACAGATGAGGGTAGCTCTCACCCCCTCAGAGCATCTTTTGGCAACACAGAGAAAGCCACAACAGGTCAAAATTCAGGGCACGATTGGTAGGGTTTCCAGCCCCATTCAATACATCTACAGCACAACTCCTGTACCCAAGGCTCAGGGGACTTTGCAGAAGAGGAGCGGAAGATCCAGGAAGTCGAGTGTAAGGATGGTTTCTCCTAGGTATGACAGGGAAGTTCCACTCATGCAATCCCAACAAATGACTGACTAAACAAGACCTGAGCCATCCAAACACAAGTTGACATCCCAACACAGACGGGAGAAATCTCAGGGGGATCACTGTTAGACGAAGAGCTACAGGCAGCTAACAACAGCTGAGAGAGGGAGAATAGGTCTTCTCCAGGGATGAAGGCTGACTAATTGGTTATCCAGTACCAAGTGGTCAGACCTAAGCACATATACGTACGAGTAACAGTAAACAGACTCAGCCGGTTGTATGTATACATCTATAAATATGTAAAATGTATTTTATGTATTTATATATTTAAATGATATATTAAAATAGTATATATTTACTATATTGTATCT
>NC_022009.1:25428789-25474152 GCF_000317375.1 Microtus ochrogaster | reverse complement strand
TGTGTGTCTGTGTGTCTGTGTGTCTGTGTGTGAAGACCTAGTGTCTTTTAAAATCATATGATTGACAAATAGATACAATTTGACTTCTCCATTTCCTATTTGTACTCCTTTTATTTCTTTCTCTTACCTTGGTTCTCTGGTGTTGTATCAAGCAAAGTAGTGAAAGCTGAAGCCCACATCCCATTTAGAGACGAGTTTTCAGTTTATGATACACGGTACACTGTTAGATTGTCAGGTGGTTTTCAAAGCTGGTTCTGGAGGCAGAGTTTGCTCTCCCCTTCCTACTTCAGGCCCAAGTATGCTTGTTTCAAGTGTCCTCCAAACCCGAGGGAAGCTATCCCTCTAGCCCTGTAACAGGAACAGAAGAAAAGGGGGAACAACAACAAAACCAGCCCAAGAATAAAAACACAGAGCCCTTGAAAACAGCCAAAAGGTAAGCCATTTTCAAAAATAGTTACTATTGTTTTTCCCATGGTGTAGAAATGCCTGCAGTGGGAACCAGATGCCAGAAGTTCATCCATATAGAGAAAACTCCCAGTTGGGCATTTCAGCCAACTGCCTCCACTCATTTTCCCTCACTAAAATCTGACAGTGTTAGCTTTATTTGCTCTCTCAATGCAGCTATGCCTGTCATCTCTGCTAGATGTTGTACCAACTTTGATGTTTTGTTATCTATCTGCTACAGCCTGCTACATGATTAGTAAAATCATTTATTGAAAACCAAACATGAAGCTATCAAAAATCATTCTCCAACCATACAGAACACAACTTCCCACCCCACCCCCATTCAGTACAATATTGATTATTGGTTTGTCTTACATACCATTTGTTAAGGTATAAGCCTTCTGTCCCTGGTTTTGCAGGGTTTTCACCATGGAGGGATACTGGGGTTTTTTTTCCAAAGGCTTTTTCTGGCTGTTGAGAAATGATATGGGTTTTGCCCGATTGTATTTACACACTACTTTACATTTATTACTTTGCACATACTAAACCACCCTTGCATCCATGGGATGTAAAATGCATTGTTAAATTTAGCTTTTCAAATCCTTTGTTTAAAAAATTTGTGTCTGGCCCTTTTCGTCAAGATGGCGCCGAAAGCGAAGAAGGAAGCTCCTGCCCCTCCCAAAGCCGAAGCTAAAGTGAAGGCCTTGAAAGCCAAGAAGGCAGTGCTGAAAGGCGTCCACAGCCACAAAAAGAAGAAGATCCGCACATCGCCCACCTTTCAGCGTCCCAACACCCTGCGGCTACGAAGGCAGCTTAAATACCCCCGGAAGAGCGCGCCCAGGAGGAACAAGTTTGACCACTATGCCATCATCAAATTCCCCCTGACCACCGAGTCAGCCATGAAGAAGATAGAAGACAACAACACACTTGTGTTCATTGTGGACGTCAAGGCCAACAAGCACAGATCAAACAGGCTGTGAAGAAACTCTATGACATCTATGTGGCCAAAGTCAACAACCTCATAAGGCCCGACGGAGAGAAGAAGGCACATGTTTGGTTGGCTCCTGATTATGATGCTCTGAATGTTGCCAACAAGATTGGAATCATCTAAACTGAGCCCAGCTGGCTAATTCTAAATATACACTTTCACCATAAAAAAAAATTGTGTCTGAAGCTGGATAGTGGTGATGCATACCTTTAATCCCAGCACTCGGGAGGCAGAGGCAGGTGGATCTCTGTGAGTTCAAGGCCTGGTCTACAGAGCTAGTTCCACAGAGAAATCCTGTCTCAAAAAATGAAAAAAAAAGTATCTGTTTTCATCAAGGAAATTGTTCTATAATTTATCTGGTATATTTATCTGGCTTTGGTATTAAGGAAGTACTGACTCTGTAGCATGAATTTAGAAGCTCCCCGTCTCTTTCTATTCTATAAAATATTCTGATGATCATTGGTATACTAGTTCCTCTTTAAAGACTTGGTAGAGAACTGGGTGGTAGTGGTGCCTGCCTTTAATCCCAGCACTCAGGAGGCAAAGACAATAGGAACTCTGTGAATTTGAGGCCAGCCTTGTCTACAGAGAAAGTTTCAGGACAGCCAGAGCTACACAGAGAAACATTGTCTCAAAAATAAATAAATAAATAAATAAGCAAACAAACAAACTTGGTTTAGATTTCATCAGCGAATATATCTGATTGTGGGCTTTATCCATTCTAATTCCCAATTAAATAGAATACTATTCTCTAATGATCCTCCGGATTTCATTGGTATCTAGTCTAAGAGAATGTGTGAGCAGTGAGCACTGAAGTAACTCACTACTATCTTATCTGGACCTAACTGTCCCTTTACATCCAGTAATGTTTGTTTTATGAAATGAGGGTCACCAATGTTGAGTGTTATATATTTACGATTATTATATCTTCTTGATTTTTTTATTAAAAAGCAATAACCCTATTCATTCCTTAACATGTTGACTTGACATCTACTTTGTCATATATGAGTATAGCTACTCCTGCTTGCCTGCAGATTCTGTTTTCTTGGAATACCATTTTCCATCTGTTCATTTTTGGTTTGTGCCTTTGCCTCACAGGTGAGTTTTTTCAAGATAGCAAGCTATCTTGTCTTTAAAACATCTGTTCAGTCAATCGGCATCTTCTAATTGGAGCGTTGTGACCATTTACAATTGTTGTTACCATTGGATGTCACATACTAATTTCTTCCCTCTATCTTAGAAGCTTGCTGGTTTACTGAGCCAATGACAACTGCTTCTTTCCTCCTTCTCATGTGTTTGTCCTTGTGAGATGAATGCTCACATTTCCAGACACACATGCTTCTGTATATCTTTCCCTTTTTCTGGTGTAGTATTCTTTTAAGTGTTTTCCCAGCACTGGCTTAGTGGTCACAAATTGCTTTACATATATATGCTTATCATGGAAGGTCAGCATTTCACCTTCAGTTTTTAAAGGATCACCCTGTGGAAGAGTCACCGTGCATGGCGTTTGTTTCAGAGCTTCAGACATATTATTCGGTGTTGTCCTGCTGCTAGGGTTTCTATTGTGAGGTCTGCAGGTATCCTGATAGGTTGCCTCTTATGTAACTTGGTACTTTTCTCTTACAGCTTTCAAGATTGTGTCTTTGGTCTATAATCTTGGCGTTCTACCTATGAGATGGAGAGGGGTTTTTATTATTTGTTTTTATTGGGGGGGTGGTTTCGAGACGGGGTTTCTCTGTAGCTTTGGTTTGGTGCCAGTCCTGAAACTAGCTCTTGTAGGCCATGCTGGCCTCGAACTCCCAGAGATCCACCTGCCTCTGCCTCCCGAGTGCTGGGATTAAAGGCGTGCGCCACCACTGCCCGGCTATTATTTGTTTTTTGTTTGTTTGTTTGTTTGTTTGTTTTATGGTCACATCTACTTGAAGTTTAAAATGCCTTCTGCATTTAGGTGTCCTTAGCCTACCCTGGACCTGAGGGATTTTTCTACTATAGATTTTATTCAATAAATTTTTCTGCGTCTTTGGTCTTACCTCTGTTTCCTCTTATACATCATAGGTTCACAGTTTTAATCATGTCTCAGAGATCTTAAATGTGCAGTCATATTTGTTTTTTTTTTACTTCTGTCTGACTGTAAGTATTTTTCACACATGGTCTAGTCTATTGGTAATGATTCCCTTTCCATTTTTAAATGTTATTTATTGGACTTTTTATTCCCAATTGTTTTTCAGAGTTTCTACTTCTGCTGAATTTCTCATTTGTATTGCTGAACTTCTTGTCCAAGTCTTAGGTGGGTTTCTTTAATTCACTTCTGTATTTACTTGAATCCTCTCTGAAGTCGTTGATATTTTAGGATTACTTTTGAATTCTTTTGTTGGCATTTTATCCATCTCTACACATTTGGATCCAGCTATTGAACACCCATGAACCTTTGTAGATATTATGGCGCCTTCTATCCTGTGACTTGTACATCTAGTTGCCTTTTTTTTTTCTAGTCAATGTTCCAATCCAGGATCCCATACTATACTTAACTTCCAATGTGTGATACATTCTCAGTCTTTCTTTATGGCCAAATCTTTCCTGACTTGAACAAGTTAGAGAAAGCAAGCCATTCACTTTGCAGAACTGCTCAATTTGAGCCCATGATGTGTCCTCCTGACTAAATTTATATTGTGCATTTTGGGTAATAACCTCTCAGCACCAGTGTTGTGTCCTTCTATGGACATCCCTATCAAAAGGCACAGGTGTACATATGTCTCCTTACTGGTGAAATGATGATGGTGACCTAAATCACTAGGGTAACATGATGGGTTTCTGTGCTAATATAACTTTTTAAATTTTTTCATAATATTTTATAAGATACCTTGAAAAGAATCAGATATCTATTTTTCATCATTCATTCCCTGATAGTAATACTCATCAATGCCTTCAAAAATTAATACTGTTTGCCAAATGGTGATTTTTTTCTCTTTTAAATGCATAATTGTTACAAATTTATGAAACAACACCTGGATTAAGACATAGACTGTTATGTGTATTCCAGAAGCTTCCTTCCCACCCCACCCCCCGACTCCTGCCCAATCACCTTTCCCCTTCTCATCTTCCCAGGGTAGCTGTTGTTCTGACTAACGTTTCCATACATTGGTATTCTCCATCTTCTCTCAGTTCACATCACTCGTAAGATTATCCAAGTTGTAATGCATCAGTTGTTCGTTGCCAAATAGTGACTTTTTAAAAATTTCCACCATTCCTTCTATATTCATGTCCAAGTTGTTTCTGGCTGCTATAGTAGAAGAGCATGGACCAGATGGCTAAAGAAACCATTTACTTCTCACAGTTCTTGTGGCTCAAAAGCTCGAGACCAAAGCACAGGCAGATCGTAGGTGTGCTAGGGGCTTTCCTGATGTGCAGACAGCAGTTCTCTTATTAGATCCTCACATGGCAGAGCAGAGAAAAGCATCTTCAGTCTCCCTTCTTATACAGCCAGGAATTCCATTACTGGGCTCCACCCTCGTGACCTCGTATAAATCTGATTACCTCCCAAATGTCCCATCTCCGAACACCATCCCCTGGATGTTAGGTCTCAACATTAAATTTTAAAATGATACAAACCTAGAGTACATATCAATTAAAATTCTACCAGAAGCTTCTCTCATTTATTTGCTCAATCAATTATTTATGACCTGGAATCACTATTCTCCTGCCTCAGCCTTTGAGGAGCTGTGATTATAGAGTGGGGTTTCATTACTTCGAGGTCTCCTTAACACAATTAGGAATTCTATGTGCATAAATGCATATGCATAGATTAAGCTACTTATCTACTTAAGTATTAACTATTAATTACACTGACACCCATAATCAATTACAGGGTTCACTTTTAATATCCACCTTGCCTCATTTGTAACATCCTTCCCTGACAATGAGGAACCTAACTCTCTTTATCCACAGAGTGTTTTCTTATTCAGTTATAATGGCTTCAGCATTGTTAATTCAAACTCCCTATGTAAAATTAAGTTACCTACTAGAGCATAATATTTATGGATAGTTTTTATCTGTGGCTTTAAGATACATCATTCAATTCTGTTTTTAACCCTTCTCCCCTCTGTCCACCACCCTTCAGTGTGGTCATATTATTTGATGGTAGAGTAAGATTCATCGGTTGCTGCTTGTATTCCATTTTTACTTCCCCCACATTCTAGGATAATTCTAATTTGAATTATCCGGGGTTATATGAAGTGTTGACATGATCCCCCAAATCAGGGCTATAAAGAAAGATCCTCGTTCTGACAAGCTTTGTTCTTAGCTTTTGAGTTTTTATTTTTATTCCTTGTGGGGAGTTTTATCCTCCCATGCTGTCCTGAGGCTGTTTAATTCAATGTGCAGAAGTATCTTCACGATTTCTTCTGACTCACGGTACTTATTTAGGGAGTCATTTTTATCCACTGAGGCATTCTGGATGGATTTTTGCTAATTTTGATAATAATTGTGTGAGTTTATTCATTGTGACCTGTTGGCTTTGGGAGTCTTAGTACAAATCAACAGATTCCTAACTCAAAGGAGCCTTCTTCTACCAGTGCAGTACAGCGAAAGCGCAAGTGGTGGTGGGAATTACATGTTCTGTGACTGGGGCTCTCTTGTTTGGTGGGATAGTGAGTGAATAGCCCCTTTCTGTTTGCTACCTCTACCCCTGCAGCTCTCCCTTCCATTTCCCAACATGATGGTGACGTCACATATTCTACATCCTCAGTGTCACCTGAAGATGGATGATATCAAGTTTTCAAAATAGCTAAAAAGTAAGGCAAATGGTAAAAATCCCAGTTAACCTGCTCACACATGCAGCCTCAGGCCAAGGGCATCGCTGGGCACACCAGCCGGTCTGGGAAGACTGGGGACACACAAAAAAAGGGACAGCCATCCATACAGCTCAGATCTGTCCGAAACAAGCCTGAAAGAGTGGGAAAACAGAAGAGAAAGGAAAAACAAAACAAAAATCAGTAAGACCTCTGCTAGACCCAAGCAGAACATGGTTTGCAGTGGAGCCAGGGAAAGAAGAAAGCAGGAGACACAGTTGGCATCTGACACTCCCCCACGTTGGAAATACCTCACCGGAGCAGCTTCAGCAAATGGGAGGTCTTACGCATTCATGTCAGACTAATAGTTTTTCATCATTCTGGGATGAAATTCGCCCACTCTCTCACCTTTTCCATTTGCCTCTTCCCTAGCCAAGCAACCAAACCAGACTTTCTCCACATTCACTTCCGGGAAGAGCTGAGACTGTGATGGTGTGGGAGGTTCTTCTGTTCATGTGTTGCTTTCATTGGCTCATGAATAAAGAAAACTGCTTTGGGCCTGATAGGGCAGAACTTAGGTAGGCAGAGTAGACAGAACTGAATGCTGGGAAGAAGGGCAGAGAGGCAGATGCCATGGATCTCCTACCTGAGATGGACATAGGTTAGAATCTTGCTCGTAAGCCACAGTCACGTGGTGATACACAGATTAATAGAAATGGGTTAAATTAAGATTTAAGAATTAGCCAATAAGAAACTAGAGCTAATGGGCCAAGCAGTAATTTAATGAATACAGTTTCTGTGTGGTTATTTTGGGTGTAAGCTAGCCAGGCATCCAGGACAGAACAAGGGCCTGCTCTCCATGCAATACTGTGAGATGCAGATGCCAGGGTAGAATGGAGGGGAGCAGTTACTGGCATTGGGCATCAACATGCCAGGCATTTTGGCCTTTCTTAAGAAATTAAAATGTTTATAAAACATAATCAAAGAGTCAAGAGAAAAGCATCATAAGTAAGAGTACCATTTCCTTCTACCTACCTCTTCTACCACCTCATTCCAGTCTGAACTGAACATGCATAAATAGATGAACGATAGAGATAGGTAGATGACTGGCAGGTGATAGGAAGATATGATAGACACAAGATGGACCTGTGTAGACTTCTGACTATAGACCAGGACAACAAATAGTCACACAGCTCGGATGAGTTTGGGATCTCAGAGCCTCACAATGCCCCAGCATGACTCAGGCGTGGTAGATCCTGAGACTGCTATTCACAAAAGTCAGGATCTACCAGAAAGCACTGAATGGAGAGAAATGAGAACCACCCCCCCAACACACACATGGTATTAGAGGTTTACCCTGGCAATTCTTCAGGACAGGTAAAGGGTAGCTCCAAGTGATAGAGAACTGGAAACATCCAGTTCACAACTGGAAACATCATGAGCAAGACCTGTCTCCAAGGTAACTCTCTGGATAAACTATCATCCAAGAAATGAGCTGGCAGAAAAGCTGATGATGAAATCTCTCCATTCAACATGCTTCTGTGGAGATCCAGGGGCCACTCTGAAGGACCTCCACCTCACTGTGAGGTACTGGAACAGGAAGGGGACATAGGAGAGAAATACTCTGGGTAAAAACACAGTGGTGTTTATGCTGTGGAGACTGATCAGGAAGGGAGACAGCAGAGGAAGGGCCAAAGCTATGGGGTTCTCGGTCTGATTGAGGAGCCTTGTCAGACTCACCAGTAGTGACATCACAGCTGACTTATGCTCACCCTCTTTTTTCAGCCACCAATCCTTCTCGCATTTTTCAATGCCCAGGAGTTACCTTCTTAGGTTTTGTTGAAAGCAGAGGCAAATGGTGAGGCTTAGGTAGAAGAACTTGTAGAATAAAGGGCTCTCTGTTGGTTTGAGGGGTCTGGATTCCAGGGAGCCCTCTGACTCCCAAGCAGACCATGCGACCAGCATCCCTGATAAAGGGATGGACCACTGCTGGGTGTGCTCTGAAATAGGAATACACATCTTATTCCCCGGACAGCGCTGATAACAGCAGGAATAGCACAGCCGTCTGCCTTTTCATCCCATTTTATCTTTGTTTTTCCATGTGTCTCCTTCCTTTGTAGGGCCCAGTTCTTCAAGGGTGGACAGAAAGAACAACACAAATAGGTCACTCAACAAAGGTATGAGGTAAGCCTGCTTCTGGAACACATCATCTTTCTTCCACATCCAAACTCACTCAAACTTTGGTGAGTTGCTTTGTACAAGTACTACCAAAGAAACAAGGCATTCCCTGCCCTCAGATAAGAACACAGGTCAAGGAAGTACTCCCCCAGAGCAGTAACTGTTACAATCTGGGAAGCTATGGCAGGGCAATCTTCTTGCCAAGCACCATGAGCAACACTCAGGTATATGGTTTGAATGTTTGTGCCCCTTACCCCTCCCACCAAAAAATAATGCGAACGTCCTAAGTCCCAACATGGCTGCCTAAAAAGTAGAGGCTGCTCCACCCTCATGACTGAAATTCATATCCATACAGAAAGACCTCAGAGTAAGTTATAATGATCCACATCTGTAAACTCAGCAGTCGGGAGTGCTGGCTTCCAGATTAGCATGGGAAGGAAGGAGAGGGGTGGGGAAGAGGGAAAGATAAAGAGCCAAACACAAGAGAACAAGAAACCAGAGTTTGTGAATAAGGAACAAGACTCTCACCAGCAAATATGCCGTCACCTGATCTTGGACTTCTTGGGTTCCAGAATTGAGAAAAACAAGTGTCCGTGTCATCTCAGTCATTCCGTTCCTGACACTGTCACATCCCAAACAAACCAAGATTCAGCACTTGGTAACTTTGCTCTGGCCTCTCCTTTAAGAAACAACAGCTAAAAGAAGCTCACAACTTCACCTACCACCTGACGACTTCAAAATGCTTCCGGCAGGCCAGCGACACCAACACCAGCTGGAAGGTGGCTGCAGATGAAAAAGGCTCTCGGGTGGAACAGGAATCCAAGTGCATGTTCAGGTTGGAGAACAAAGAGAGAGGGTGCAGTGTGGTGATGGGAAGAGGTAAGAGAGGTTTAGGTGACGGAAGACTGGAGGAAAGACCCAGGACATCTGGTGTAGGAAATTTTTTCTTTTTTTTTTTTTTTTTTTTTAAGACAGGGTTTCTCCGTAGTTTTTGGTTCCTGTCCTGGAACTAGCTCCTGTAGACCAGGCTGGTCTCGAACTCACAGAGATCTGCCTGCCTCTGCCTCCCGAGTGCTGGGATTAAAGGCGTGTGCCGCCATCGCCCGGATGGAAATTTTCATCAAATATTAATTTTGATGGGGTTTTCATTTTGGTTTTTTATTTTGTTTGGGTTTTTTGGTTTTTTGAAATATGGTTTCTATGGCTAGCCTGGAACTTGCTCTATAGACCAGCTTGGCCTCGAACTCAGAGATCTGCCTGCCTCTGCCTCCCTAGAGCTGGGATTAAAAACATGGATTACCATGGCCAACAGTTAATTTTTGCTTTAAATCTTGGGATAGCATCTTACCATTTCATCCGGGGTGGATTGGAACTTCAACCTCAAGTGGTCCTCTTGCCCCAGGGCCCTGTGTAGTTGGGGCTAATGTACAAGCAACACATCCAGCTTGTGTCTCTTAATATTTTAGCTAATTGAGTCAGCAAAAATGAAGACCAAAAAGACCTGGATTATATCACATAATATCTGATGCCAAGACCAGCCTGCCCAAACCCAGAGTGTGGTCCACATGAGGATTTTAGTGTATAAATATTCAGAGGTGATGGCTAGGTCCAGCAGAATTTACCCAGCTCCCTCCTTCCCCACCAAATCCTTGACTACAGCCAGCTGTCCCTAGATGGCTTTTCTCAACAACCCCCCCTGCTCCCCACTCTCCCTTCCCATGAGAAATTGACCAATTCCTACTTTATTCCTGACACAGAGTAGGCGCTCAATAATTGTGTGCCAAATAATGAAAGTGTTGTGCTAGCAGGGTTGGATCAATTAGTGATTGTAATTGAAGTTGAATGTAATTAATTATATAATTTGGAGCTGTTCAAGTTTAATTCCATTCAAATTGCATCACGAAAACAAGGCATGAAGAAAGACTACAAATAAAAGGAAAGGGGCCACAATGCAATGCTTCCATGTGTAGATGGCACATGTATAAACTGGGCGTTTTGCTGAGGTCAGGATATTAAAACAAAAATGCCATAGACTGAGTAGAAGAGATGTGCTTCTCATGATGTTGAAGGTTAAGAGGTCCAAGATCAAGGATTAGCAGTACTGGGGGAACCTGTTTCCCTGGCTCACAGTCACTTTCTCCTGTGTCCTTACAAGACTAAGAGAACTCACCTCTGTCGTTAATAAGGGCACTGATCCTATTGACAGGGTCTACATTCGTGACCTAATTATTATAACCCCAACACCGCACATCCAAACACCATCACACTGCAGATTTAGATGTCAACATACTGGAGCCTTGGGCAGAAACATTCAGTCCATAACACAACCATTTTCAATAGCAATAGAGTGCTTAGCAATTAAAAAGAATCACAGTTACACAGCTAGTAGGTTCTGATCCTGATTCCCATTTGCAGTCAGAATCCCAAATTAAGTGTTTCTCTTCAGTACCTGGGCTGTACAGCAGGGTTTGTCTTGGCAATGAACACTGCTCTGTTTTGACCCATTTCCACGGCTGTGTGTTTTCAGTTTTTCATGGTACCTACATCCCCTCTCGACTCTCCCAAACTGAGAAGGTTCTAGAGCTAAAACAATAATCCCTAAAGATTAGTGGTTTTAGGACTAATAAAACCTTTTTACAACAAATATTTGGTAATGACCCCTCACCATCCTGAAGTGAAGTTTATAAAGATTACGAACCACCCACATACATAATTTTTAAAGCCATATTGATAGAGATGGGTTACACTGGCCATTCAAATGTGGGTTCTGTGCAGTCACTAGTCTCCCTAGATAGTGAGCAATGATTCCCCAAAGAAACAAACCAGCCCTCTATCATTGCACTCATTGAATTCCTGGAAAACTCAACAGGTATTAAAACCATGCATGCGAATTGACGGGGCCCAGCTCACTGTGGGTGCTGTGTTCCCCAAGACAGAGGTCCTGGAGACCAATAAAAGCAGGCTGAGCAAGCCTTGAGGAGCAAGCTAGTAATGTTTTGCCTGTAAATTTAAAACAAAGTTAGGTCTGAGTGGGATCTGGTGACAGGAGAGCGCTAAGTGGCATCTGAGAATCACACTTGTCACACAAAGATGAACACAGAAAGATGTTGAGTGAGTCCAAACCAACCACAGAGAGACATCTGGCATCTGTGATCCCTGACCTGTCAATGCCAGTAGCAATTGTCAAATAATTGTGGTAAACAAACATGTGCCCACAATCTCCAGAAAGCCCCTAAGGCGACTCCCAGCTCCACTGGGAGCCACTGATGCAATGCGGGCTCCTTACTTGACAGGTAAGAAATCAGAGGAAGGCTGAGGTGCAGGTTTTCCCTACATTGCCAGCTGATCAACACCCACAAATTTCAACTTCCATCGACGAGCCTCCTCAGCCCCCCCCAACTGCAGGCTTTCAGAATTCCTTTGGCCTCCAGTGCAAGTGACTCAGAATGCTGTCTTAGTTACACTGCTACTGCTGTGAAAAAAAATACCATGACCAAAATCAACTCGGGGTGGAAAGGGTTTATCAGCCTACAGCTTTGTCTCGGTGTCCATCACTGAAAGAAGGCAGGGCAGAACCTGGAGGCTGTAGCTGAAGCACAAGTCACAGAGGAAGGCTGCTTACTAGCTTGCTCCTCAAGGCTTGCTCAGCCTGCTTTTATTGGTTCCCAGGACCTTTGTCTTGAGGAACACAGCACCCACAGTGAGCTGGGCCCCGTCAAGAAAATGCACGGCAGTCTTACCCACGGGCCAATCAGGTAGGGGCATTTTCTCAACTGGGATTCCCTCTTTAAAAATGACTCCAGCTTGTGTCAAGTTAACATAAAACTGGATGGGGCAGGTGGACCCTCGCATCTCAGAAGAGCTAACTCCCTGCAGAAGACACAGCCACACAGCAGTGGTGACAATATTCTCTAAACTAGGGGATGTCATCACAGTGCTTTTAAATCAATCTCTTCTGGGGAGACTGACTGTCTCATCGCAGAAAGACAGGATTGTTCTGGCACAGTGGAGAAGTTAATCAGGTCATTGTTCTTTCATTGAGGGCCCCAAGTCTATCCCCAAGGCTCCAAGTTAGGAAAGCCTCAGTTGGGCACAAGGGCCACACTGCTCCATCAAAAGCAGGGAACTGACATGCTGTGTTAAAGATTCCGGGGCTACATCCCAGTGTGGTATAGAAGGATACAGTCATCAGTCTCTGGAGTCACCATCAGTCATAACGGGAAGGGGCACCATGCCAATATTTGTCATAACTGTTTCAGAGCCTCAGACAAATGTGGTCTACATCCCTGACCCAAAAGCTTACACACGTTCTCACTGCTAGTAGCCTATTTCATTCCTCCCATGCCAGGATATAAAACTTGAGGCCACCTCCTTCTTTACCGTTGTTGCAGCCCGGTCATCTCTTCTTGGGTCAGTCCATATAAGCTGAACACAGAGGCGACCCCAGTCACTGGCTAACAGAACAGTTAGCAAACTGTATCAGTCACAAGAATCATCATTTTCAGGGTCTCTAAATCATGCCACAGTATGAGCCACAAACTCAATGCTGACACTGATTCCCTCCGTTGGAAATTAATGTGCCCTTAGTTAAGGGACTTTGATGACACCGAGCATAAAAATTGATTATAATTAATGTTCTAGGTATTTATTGCTAGGGCAGCTATATTCTGGGGAAAGTGTCTTTAGGTACAATATTGGTTATCTTTAAAGTTAATGAAAGTACATAACCTAGAAAAATATATCCATAAGAACACAAGATAGTCATTCACCAAAGCTGCACATGTAATAAATACTTATTAGAAATTCGAAATTAAGTCAAATGATCTTTCATGAATTGGCCATAAAAATCTTTAAAATGTAAAAAAAAAAAAACAGGCAAGGCATTAACAGAAAGGTCTAGTGACTCTAAAAACAGACAAGAGTATTTAACTTTAGGTAAATTGGTCTTTGTAAGAAATCTTAAGTAAGTTTGGGGCTATGTTTTCTATAGACAAGTAGGCAATTATGACCTATAGTAATTTACAGGCCAATGAGCAATTTGTTAAGGACAGGGATGGAGATAAGGAGGGACAAGACAAGAGGTGAGGAGGCCACAGGGGTACCAGTTCTGAACCACATTGGGGCAGGTAAAGAGATCCTGCAAAGTTAGTGCACACAAGAAAAAGGTAATGTCTATGGGGGGTGCATGGGGTACAATGTGCAGGTGAAGAAGAGACAAAGCCTGAGACCTGAGCCCTGGCCTCTGGGCAAAGGCTGCTGATAGACTCATTCACTGAAACACTAAGACAGTGAACACATCCTCTTTAATCATAATGAAATTCTGGGACATTCTAGTCCCACAGAGATGATCTCGAATCTTCCTTCCTGGTAGGGCTGCCAACAGAAACTATTGTTCCCCAAGAAATGCCAGAATTCCTTTCTCTCCCCTAGATCACAGACCCACTTACCACTGCACTCCCTAGCAAAAGACAAAGCCAGCTCATGCCCAAGGCCCCAGCCTTCAAGGCAGCATCACGTCAGACTAACCTGGCTTCTCCAACCAGGACACTGGCACTGGGGCCAAGGCGAGCGTAGACAGCCATATGTAAATGAACTGACTTTTGTCTCTGATGGCTTGGGGTGGAAGAGCCTGAGAGAAAACCATCATGAAGCTCAATGTCTAGAGCTGGAGACAACACAGGCAGGGGAACAGTTGAGGGCTGGATGACTGGAATAGAAAGGAGGGTCAGAGGACTGAGATAGGCAGATAAAAAAAAGGAGCACAGTGGTCTAGAGAGGTCCCCACAGAAGGCAGGACTTGAGATTTGTCACCAAAGAAGAGGGCAAAGGGTCAGATTTATAGATTCTTTAGTCACTGGATTTGGGATAAACCTACTTATCTGGGAAGGCCAAGATGGGCCTTTTATGAATCTATAAACAACGATACAGCAGACATGGGAAGAGGTAACAACTGTCCACCGAGTTCTACTAATCAACTCATCCAGATGCATGGAATGAAGAATGGCAGGAGGGAGTCCACACATGAGCCCAGCTCCCACACTCACGCACGGCTCAGGTAGGTAGCCTAGTACACAGCAGTCGGGGGAGGAGTACCTGTGGGAGCCTGTCTTTATCCTAAACCTTCCCAAGGATGTCTGTATCAAGTAAATCAGTGATTAAGGAGCCAGTGCCTGCCTGCTCTCAGGGGATCACCTGTGTAGACACCAGCAAACAGAATCAATAGGAAAAAAATTAAGCCAAATAGCCTGTTCTAACTCCCTTTTCCCCCAACCTGGGTCATCAGAAAAAGAGACACAGTCAGCTTACAAAGCTAATCTCTAGTGTGGCAGGGGTCACAGATGATGTATAAAGCACCCAGTCCATAGTGTGCCTTTCACGGCAGCAATGACAGTAAGAGTGTGTGGCCACTTAACTGTCTGTTCTTGCTCAGCTCTCTGCAGAGTCTCCAGCCTGCAGACTCATTTTCTAGCCCTGCACACGGGTTCACGTCTAGACTTCTCTAGGCTCCCTGATACCTTCCAACATAGATCCAGGCCCCCTAGGGAAATGACCAGGACTTCTTCCCTCCAAAATCAAGTAACCGACTTAAAGTAACTCACATAAAATGACAGAGTGACGGACTGCAGGTTTATTGGTTCATACATTTGAAACCTCAAGGGAGGATCTGGCCTGCAGGAATGGCGGGGAACCAAGAGAAGTGGTTATTCTCCACAGCTCCCAATAGCCTGCTCAGGAGCACCACTGGTACTGGATGCCATCTCTGTGACCATGGTTTGGGCAGGAGTCTGTACGCTTGTAAAGATCAGTATCTTCCTGGGTAGATAAGCTGCCAGTGCTGGGCTGCATGCCACTGGGTTTGCAGTGTCACTTTTCCACGTCACCTTTAGCAACTCTATTCACAGCCACTTCAACACGTCAAGAACACCCAGGGACAGATGCCGCCATCCCACAGAAGGGAAGTAGTGGCTCAGAGACCTGGTGACCAGAGAACTAGGAAGACCAGACTAACCTCTGGCTGCATGGCCCAGCGTGGTGATGGACTGGAGGCTACTCAAAGCACAGCTGCCGTGATATTTATGAATCAGAACTACTCCGAGACGGAACTCACTAAGCTCCTTCAAATCTCCTAAATGGATATGGTTTCCCTCCCAATCGCCTCACATTCTGGCCACTCTTCCCTGATTTTGGGGGATGGAGGGAAAGAGAAAAAATTCACAACTACTATATTCCTAGAAAGAAAAATTGCACTTCTGATACTAACTCCCATGAGAATTTTCTGGAAAGGGTGTATCGTGGCAGGCAGTGTTCCAAGATGCCTGGCTTCCAAGGACTCAATGCCTAAGTGAGAAATAACACTCAGGAGGTACCCTCACCTAGCGGTACCCTGTGCTCAAGTGCCCAGCAACTCCAGGCAGAAGAGGTTTTGAAAAGCAGCAAGGGCCTCTCCTCCAGCAGCCTGGCAAGGATCAAGTTCTGGCCAAGCTGTGCACTCCAATGGGGGAAAACAGAAAGTCAGAACAACGTGTTCATGCAACAAAGGGCAGAGAACAAGTCCTGGCTGTGGTCCACCTCAGCTCAGAGTCTGTCTCCATGATGGCCCTTGGTGGCCTCCCACAGTGACACACGCCTTCTGTACAGTGTGTCCTATCTAAGGTGACAATGGTGCTCCTTAGACCATGTAGGGTTGTCCTATAAGCTGAATCCATGTAGAGGCAACATGTGATCAGTGTTCAGTATTGTTATCTTTACCACCTTAAAATAGCATTTATTGGTAGGTAAGTCTTCCACTCAGAATAACACCGACTTAGCACTATCAGTACCATGGGAAGTAGAGTATTCGTGCTCTTGGCCCTCAAAGATGTCCACAAATGGTACCCTACATGGTCAGAGCGCTTTGCAGACGTGACCCTATCAAGGTAGATTCCTCTGGGTTAATCAGAGGTCCAGTTTCATTAAAGCAATCTTTCTGTAGAGAATTGGAGGATTAGAGAAGAAACGTGACAGCTAGACGAGGATGGAGTGATACAACCACAAGCAGGGGATGCAAACAGCCTCCGTGACCAGAAAAGGCCAACACATTCCCTTCATTCTCTGTAGCCTGACCAACGTGTGCTTTCAGACTTCTCACCTCTGGAGCCGGGAGAAACTGAAGCTGTGAGGTGTGTGCCACTCCCTAAGTTCATGCAAATTCGTCATAGCAGCTAAACAAACAAACCACACCTAATACAAACTGCCGGAACCTTTGAGATCTAAAGTGGCTCTCCTGGTGTCAACCACAAACCACAGGCTTAGGGACATCTCATTGACAGACACAGGGTCCTCCTGGTGCTCTGAAGCCCCCAGTCCCATTTTCTACAACAGACATGTATCCTGTGTCTACTCTCACAAATAGTCATGGTCCCACCCCTGACCACAACGAAAGCCATTCACAGAGGTCAGAGAGGGCACTGGATCCCCTGAAACTGGAGCTACTGACCACTGTGAACTACCAAGCAGGTGCTGGGAACCAAACCCATGTCCTCTTCAAGGATAAGTGAGCCACAGGAGTTAATTGTAAGTATTTACTGGGCATTTACTAGGTGGCTTTTTTCTCCAAGGATACATTATCATTTATATAACCTGATCCTCTCAGTAATTATAAGAGATAATAAATAAAGTGAAAATTATTATCTCCACTTTTTTCCCTTTTTTGGTTTTTTTGAGACAGGGTTTCCCAGTATAATCCTGGTTGTCCTAGAGCTCACTCTGTAGACCGGCCTCAAGCTCAGAGATCCCCCGCCTCTGCCTCCCCAGTGCTCGGATTAAAGATGTGCGCCACCACTGCCTATGCACAGCTGCATCTCTACTTTTCTGAGAAATTGTGGCCAAACGTACTTGTCCAAGATCACACTGACAATGTAGGGTAAATACATGAAAAGAAGACTAGAACTTGGGCCAACTCGTGTCCTTACCCTAAACTGTCCAACTTGGAGATGGTGCAGCCACCATCTGTGGACACTCATGGCCACCTGGTTGCACCCGCTTGCTTTGGGCTGCAAAGGAGCTCTAACTACCTAAATAGCCCTGGCTGTTGAGCTGTGCCTTCTCGAAGCACGGTGAGGGCAGAAACAGCCAGATCCCTCGCTTTGACCTCTGTTCTCCAGCTTGGTGAGTCTGAAAGGACTTCATGTTCACCCAACGTCTGTACTGAAGAGAAGAAAGTCTCCGGTCCCTCTGACTCTACCTCTTTATTATCACCCTGGGGAGAGGTCCAGCCGTCACCTCCATCGCTCATGACCAACAGATCTCAGTACAGCTGGCCACAGTCCAGGGAAGGCTCTTTTGTCCCTGCTAGAGTTGTAAGCACCAGTGGGCTGCCAGGTCAGACCCACCCTGCATGACGGGCTGATGGCTCCCTATGAAGCCCACAGGTCATTTCCACTCTCAAACTCCCATCAGTGAGTCTGCCTCTTGGGGAGGAAGGGGATTAATGGTTAAGGTTCTGGTGGTGCAATAGTCACTGGTCACTACAATTAGGGATGGTTAAAGAGTTCATTTACGGCTAATGTAAACATGGAAACCACAATACCATTTTAATTACCTTGTGCTTATTGACTTGTGTTATCTGTGGGGTTTATTTCTTGAAAGCTTTTTTGATTTGGAAGAGCCTCTGCCTGATGCCCAGAGATGAGGATTCCTAAGCTGTGTCTTCCTTCTCTGGAAGAATCTGGAAGGCATATGAGACCAAAGCAGGAGTCCCAACCCCAGCTCGGGAACCTCAGAGAGCAACGTCACATTAGAGTTGTATTCCTACGGCAGGGTGGGATAAAGAAGGTGAGCCCCTAATCGAAACCCCTCAACAAAGTCTAGTCTCAAGCATTAGACACCAGACAGAGCCAGTCTACAAAATCCCTAACCAGCACTGTTCCCAGGAGTCAAGGCCTCAGATCACAGAAAGATTTGAGAGGCTGTGCTGTTCCAGATCAAATGAGTCTGAGGAGATGGGATAATGAAATACAGTAAAGGTCTAGACGGATCCACAGCACAGAGAGGGCATCGGGGAGGAATGGGCCAGATCAGCAGCCCCTGGACTTTGGTCACTAACACTGTACCAAAGCCCATGTCCATCTTACTAATCAAGGCAGCCTGGTGGTGTGAGATGTTTCCTAAGGGAAAGGGGGATGATGAATCTGCAAATCTGCTGGCGATCGAAAATTATTTCAGAATAACAAGTTAGCCACAAAGCTTGGGATGGGTTTGGTGTGCATTCAAACCAACTAACTCAGAATCTCAGGCACATAAGTTCTGCAGGGATTCTGCTATGCAGGAAGCATGAGAGCCATTGAGGTGAACTTCAGAGGTAAACACGCGTCAACATATTCTGGAAGAATTATTAAAGCAACTGGCGGCCTCAGGCCAGGGTTTGGTTCAGTGAGTCTGGGCAGAGCCCTGAGAGTCTATATTCCTAACAAGTTCCCGGGTGGTAGACTGGTGGTTGTCCTGGGACCACACCCCAAAAACCACTATTCTCCATCCTCACAATTCCGTATGGTTCCTGGTTCAGCAAAACTACAAGACCCTGGAAGCTGATTACCAATGAAGTGTCACCCAGACTCGCAGAGGCAAAACTCAGGACTTAAGAGGACCCCAAGCCGCTGGTTTACACAGGGAAATCTATAGAAAGATCATGCATGGTGGCGGGAGGGGGAGCAGGGAGGAGCTGGAAAGGCAGAGCTGAACACCCATCACTGTACTGTTCTCAATAGCCTGACCCTTCCCCAGGAGGAGAAACGTGGGAAGAAAAGTCAGGAGTTCCGCACCTTGGAACCAAAGGCAGAGTTGGAAGAAAGAATCTCATGATCCCTGCAGTCCTGGCCAACGACAGCAGCCTGGCATGGGGGGGAGGCAGGCTGGTGCTGGCCTGCCATAGCATCTCCTGGAAACCAGCAGGGGCAGCACAGTCCAGGCCTCCCACTGACCCTTCCTGGGGCTGAGCCCTCCCTCCATCAGATAAAGACAACCTGACCCTTCAGGCTTTGCTTCATAGACTAGGGCAAAGAAGACGGGGGAAGAGGGGAAGGAACAAAAGAAAATGGAAAGAAGAAAACTGTGGGGAAGGGGACAGTGGAGGGCTGTTGAGCAATGGCTCCTTGCCAAACATGGCTGGAGGCACCTCCTTCAGTTCACAAAGCCGGAACAGTAGCACCAGGTTACCTGGGGTTGAAGGTCTCCTGCTAAATATGGACACACACACCCCCGACCCCATGGAGTCAGTGTGCCCCATGTCCCCACTGCCAGGAATGCACCACACTCTGGCTTTATTTATTCTGCCAGTTATGGACATATAGGCCACGTGCTGAGCCCATCTCTGCTCCAGCCACACCTGCAGGACCGTTTACCCCGCTAAGACCACTCTTCCACAGGGACCCACACTGACTGCTGCTGATCTCCCATCTGCCCCACTACCCAGGATTTGCTTGGGGGCCTCTTAGAGCCATTCTGTCTTCACAGGGTGTCCCTGTATGGTGTCAAGAAGGCCCCTAGAGTCTGCAGTATAGAGGCTGACCAGCTCCGATCCTTCTGCGGAAAAGATAAATTGTTGATAGTAACCTGGCCGTCCTCACAGCACCTCCTCGGTGCCCGTGAGAGAACATGCGCCTTTTAAAACAGCTTAACGTCCCTGAAAACTGCAAAGTCTGCCAAGATTCCCACTCTCTCCATGCTTACAGAGCACTAACCAAAGGCCAGGGCATCGACGTACTGGGTACTTAGAGGCACTCGGCTCAGGCACATAAAACAACTCGTCTACAGTGCAGTGGGAGGTCACCCGTAAGTACTAGCCTACTCCTAGATTTACAAAGTACCCTCCACTCCCAACTCTTTTCTCACCCCTCCTATCCTGAAACTGTTTGAAATCCCAGAGTAAGCCAACCATTACATCCAAAGCAAAAAAGCAAGTGACCATTATCTTGAACAGAAAGGACATTTATATTTACTTCAGGGGCTGTAAAAGACGCCATAAAATAGAATATGCAGCAGGTATCCTCGTGATTAATAACAGTTTGCGAATTAGTCTCCCGGGTCCCTGGGTACATCCAACTGGTCACCAGGAACAATCAATTCTTTGAGAAAATAAAAGAATGTAATAGTCTCTGATCACTAGAAAAATCTGCGTGTTGTATCATTAACAAAGAGAACAGGAATAAGGCTCAGATTTGGGGTTCTCTGATCAGAGAGTCTGTAAGTGTGGGTGATCGTGGAACTGAGCCTGCCACATGTGGGGTCTTGGAGCTCCAGAAGCCATGCAGACGTCCGAGCGATGATGGACTTGGGAGAGGTGAACACTGACAAGGCAATATGATTAGACAGAGCATTTCAACAGGTGACATGGATGTGTCCGAATGCACAATGACTGTGGCTCCATCAGGAAGGCGGATGTCTCCAAAGACCTGGAAGGACCAGGTACAGTCCTAGACCTGAGGCGCAGGTGAGGTAAATTAGGACCTAACCATCTGAATGAGCCCAGTGCCCCAGGCATCAGAAACAAGGGGGAGCCTATCTCTGCCCGAGGTCCGAGCTTACGGCTTCTTAATACCACCAAGGAAGATCCAGGATGTAGATGGAAGAGGAGAAGCCTCCAAGGAGCAGGGTGTGGCCCTGTGGCAGGAGGAGTCTTAAAGCCTGCATGGTTCATAGGGGCAAGGTCCCAGTGTAAATGGTGTTCAAGTCCACTGAGAGCCATGTGGATTTGCTCCCAGCCTAGCAAATAAATTCTAAACCCAATCCAGACTTCATTCTCCTAGGACTCCCTGAGAAACCTAGGGGTTTCCCAAGGAAGCAGCTACCAAGAGCAACCAAAAGTCCAAATGGAGCATTGGAGTCAGAAGGAACAGTGCCCGCAACCTCGAAAGGGTTTATTGAAACACAACACATACAACACTGGAGGTATCACCACGACAGCACGAACCCACAGTGGCACCGTTTACTCCTGGATGCAGCCTTCCTCACTGAGGTGAGACACCGTTGGGAGTGATATGGCAAAAATGCGAAGTCTGTTATTTAGCAAGTTCAAGAACCTGCTTATTTCCTACAAGTAAATGCCCTGTTGGCACATGTGGTTGGTCCTTTCTGCCAATCCCCAGAAAAGTGAGGATGACCAAGCTCATGGCACTTACAGGAGATGGGAAGAAGGTTGCTTTATCCCCTCCCTAGAAGAAGCAAACTCACTCCGAAGTACAGTCCAGGGCCCCGAGACAAGATTTCAGTGAGGAGGGCTCCAACAGCAGGGCTAGGTGGTGCCAAGGACGACCATCCTGGCACCACAGGCCAGCCCTTGGCAGACACAGGTCAGTTGGTACTCAGAGCAGGAAAGAAGGAATGAGGTGTAGAGAGACACTAGGAAGGGGCAGGGAATGACAGCCACACTCAGTGTGGAGCCCGAGTCAGCCAGCCCAGGAGAGTCGAAACCCAGCAAAGCAGCCTCAAGCCCTTCACTCGAAGCAGAAGTTCATGCAGGTTGATCTGCCAAAGACTAAAGGCCTCGCTGAAAGATATCTGGGTCCTTCTGAGGAACGAGCCGGCATCTCTCTTCCTGTGCCTAGAGGAGGGAAGAAAACAGAGGTGAGAAAACACCACCTCAGCATCATGGAGAAGAATCAAAGACGGCAGGTGACCTGGCCAGCTCAACAGCTCCCTGACCCTGGGGATCGCTTGCTTACCTGACTATACAACTGCCCAACTGAGGGGGGTGGGGGGATGGGGGGACAGGACGACTCGAATATCCAAAGAAGATATTCAAAGCGGTAAAATAATGAGGCACAGGGGCTCTGATTCCCTCACCCAGTAGAACACTCCATGGTTAAATCAAAAAGCACAATAAATTATACGTCAACGCAGAGTCCCATTCCACCCCAATTCAAATACAGTTAAAGTCTCTACAGAAGGTCTGGTGACACTGGGAGGCTGAGCACTTTACATGTCAACCCGGCTCAGTCTCTCTGACCAAACAAAAGACATAACAAAAACTAGAATTTATGATAATGACCTCTTGTTAGGTTTTCGGCTAGCAGCTAATCAAGCCACAATGGGAAAAGCAATGACAAGGCTCCTCTGGGAAGCTATCCGTGAACCTGTAAGCCCCTGGGAGACTCCCCAGGTGTCTGGATCCCAGGAGATTAGCAGGCTCCATAATTCTCATTTCCCCAAAGACGTTAACAGAGCCAGATTATCAGATTCCAAGGCATCAAAGGGTGCACCCTCCATCATATGAGTTTACCTAAACTGAATGTGGCCCTCCTCCCTCATCCTTGGGGTCACACACCCTTCCAGGAAATGTAGCAACCCCCCAACCCTCGCTGTATGACAATCAAGGACAGCCTACACAGGGCCCTGCTGTGTCAACTACACGGTATGAAACCCGCTCTTCCTCTGAAACCTGTAGGAGGGGACTCCCTCTCTGCTACGTGGGCCTGAACTCTCTGTAGAGGCCCTGCCATGCTCTGCCTGCATGTTTATCTGTCTATGGTGCTAGTGACTTCTAAACAGTCTCTTACACCAAATGGCTCTCTACCTCCCAGACCCTGCTGAGCTCCAAACCCAAGACCTTTCTCTTGGCTTCCTTGGCCCTCAGCGAAAAAGAGAAACCACACTCTGCCCTTCATTGGTTGGAATATTTTGTTGTAACCCAACCCATATTTGCTAGTGAATGATTATGCAGTCAAATAGTTGCCTAGAATAATTCATTCCTTCCCCAGGACTGACAGGCTGAGATGCCACACTAGCAAGGTTTCTTCTCTGGGCTGAGAACATCCTGCCAGACCACAGCCTTTGCAGTATATTCACCCGACCCCACTGGAGGCCCAGAGCTTGATCCCCTAGATCCTCTATCCTAGATCCTGAAGAAGCATGGTTCTTATCATCCGTGTCTCCCAGGATGCTAAGGCATCTAGAAGGATCTGTGACCTGAGAGAGCCAACTAGTCACACCTCCCCAGGTCACAGCCATATCTCCAGGATAAAGAGCAATGACCTCCATGTTTAGGCTGGTACTAGGAGCCAATTAGAAACAGGGTCATGTTGGGACTTCCTGATCACAAGTCTAGAGGGCACCTGAATGGGTTGAGATGCTCAAAAACCAACTTCAAACTTTTTTGAGGGAAAGAATCATCTGGAAAGCTGGGCTGGGAGGATGCGATCCCAGGTGCCATCATTTGGCAAAGCTCAGGCATCCTAGGCCACACAAAGGAACCATCTCAAGGCACCTGCTGACTCGCTGCAGCTGACTTTGCTCCTGTGATTCTCTGAAGGGAGATCTAGAGCTTGATAAACCAAGATTGGGCCCTAAGGATTGAGTGGTAGGGAAAGCAAAGCCCATGAAACAGTTCCTGGAACTTGGAGGTGGCCGAGACAGGAGCATACTCACTCAGCCAGTGCCCTGATACAACACCGAGACATGTTGAGGAAGGAACTGGCACTGGACCGGGTGCCCAGGGTGGTCTCAATGCTGCGAAGGAGATCATTGGTCTTCAGGATGAGTAGCATCTGGCGAGGCACATGGTTAAGGAGCTGGCTGATCTCAGACAGGTAGCTGGCCACGTTATTGCGGATCTCTGAGTCCTAGACAGTGGTAAGAAGACATGAGAATGGGTGATGTGGCACACAAAGCTCACAGTGCCAGGGGTGCGGGTACCCAAGAGAACACTAATAAGCTTCAGGTGGGAGCTTCTAGCACATAGCTGTCTTGACACCCTGTGGAACATCCCCACACACACGAAAGGAAAGCAAAGCATTGGGGCCTTGTGATTCGAGGCTGACTCCCAGGCAAGCCCTGGAGATGGCACTCGTGTACACTGAGAAAGGCCAAGGACTCTCAAAAGCTACTGGATGCCAACTTCAATTGGCCTGGAAGAAGCCCTAACCAAACCCAGCCCTATATAGTCCGTGGATAGAACTCCCAGGTCCCACCCCAGCCCTGCACCACATCCTATCTACTGTCCTCTGTGCTCTACCACTGCATGGGTCCTGATGATGAGTGTGTGCCCAACAGCCAGAGCCCAACTGTTTATCTGACCCTTCAGGTCACCTTCTTCAGGAACCAAGAGCTACTTGCTAGCCCTAGGCTACTGGTTTCATTCTCAACCAGCGGTGGCTGTGAGCATTTATTCCCTCCTAAGTGACTGGCCCATCATACTTCACTCCACAGAAACTCTTAAAAAGCAGACCTGAGCATCCTGCTCCAAGCCTGTGAAAGGCTTCGTTTCCTCCTGAGAGCTGAGTCCATTCCTCTGCCCACAGCACGTGGTGTTCTCTGGGCCCCGCCACCCTCCAGACCACACCAAACGCTCTTGCCATTGGGCCTTGGTGTGCAGGGGGTGTGGGGTCTCTCATAGCTTCACACCTCAGCTCGGCTATCAGGCACTACCCCAGGTCTGAGCCAGGCCCCCAGCCCCTTCCTCCCATCATTTTGTTTCCTCCAAGGCGCCCGTAACCTGCAATTATCCCACCTGCCTGTTTGTTCAGTTGTTTACTGTCTGTCTCTCTCAACCAAAGTGTAAATTACACAAAAGACCTGTCTGTCTGTTGATCACAGGATCCTGGAAACATGCTCAGGGGCCAGTGAAAGCAAATATTTATTGAATGAATGAACTCCAGGAACTGGGAGCAGGCACTTGATATGCCATGACAGTAAAACAGAAAGCATAGCTTCTACCATCCCTCGATCGCCCCTCTTCTAGGGGGCCTCTTAAGGCTGGTGAGCCTGGAATAGCGGGTGGTTTGAGGGAAAATGAGCCAATAACAGGTGAGGGGTAGACTCTTTAAGACATGGTTTGAGACTCTGGATCCAGTCATTGTGAGAGGTGCTTGTGACAAGCCAGCTTGCAGAGAAGGGCCCTGAGGCCCAAATGGCTGATGGGAACATGAAATGTCATGGGACCAGGGAGAAGAGGGGCTGGAAGCAGTGTCCACGGTCTCCAAAAGCATGAGGACCACATCTGTACCTACAGTGAAGAGAGGCCTCAGGGAGGCCTGTGTCTGCTCACTAATAACCAAAAAACCTCCGGTGAGCCTGGGCGGGTATGCAGAGGTGGACAGGAACATGGGGAACATGAGCTCCCTAAAGTCTGCATCCTGTCTGGACAGACTAAGGTCATGAATGAAGGAGTAAACATAAAAAGGGGGGGCTGCTTAACTGGGACAGAGCTGTTTGTGATGGAGAGGAAGCCAGAGGGGACCCAGGCACAGGGAACAGTGCCCAGTGGGTGGAAGAAGTACAAGACCCACAGGAGTAAGATGGCCCCTGGAAGGTGCCGGAGAAAGCCTGGCATCTCACCAAGCTACTGAGGTCTAGGATCTTAGGTCCACAAGCCTCATCTCTCCTCCAGGCTAATGAGGCCCCAGGGGACACAGAGGCTATCCTTCCCTGCCCTCCTCACCCCAGTGCCAGATCCTACTCTCATCCTATGTAGCTCCATTCCAGCCCTCCCTCCACAGCCCACCAATCACGAACCTTAGACACCGGGCTGGAAGGGATCCCCAGGCCCCAGCCTTGCACCTGGGAGAGGGTCACACCTACCTCAGTGGCAGAGACGGGAGCTTGGCCGATGCCTCTTTTGACTGAGTCCCAGGACCGGGCTGTCAGCATACAAGCGAACAGCGGGTAGAGCTCGGCGGCCCCCAGGCGCTGGCTATACTGTTTCACCCGCTCCATGTCGGTCCAGATCAGAGATTGCCACAGATGGCAGTAGTCTAGGCGGAACTCCTCCGTGAGCACCTAGAGCAGGGCAGCAGTCAGCAGGCAGTCTCTCTTGGCCCCAGGCCTGAACCCTGGATGAGTGCTGACCACTGCCCAGGGGGATGAGGAAGGCCACAGCTCCCCCAACACTCAGCCGTTTCTAGGGGCCCAAGTTCAAAGCCAACAGTTTGAATATAATGAATCTGAAATTCCTGGGACCAGAAGCATTCTAGATTGCAGTTCTTCTTTCTCGGATTTGCATATCCATCATTTCTTGGGGCTGGATCACACATCTAGGCATGAAATTCATTTGTTTCTTACATGCTTTACATACATGGCCTAAAGGTGGTTTTATACAACGTGTTTAGCAATTTTGAGCATGAAACAAAGTGATGTGGAATAGAATTTTCCACCTGTTGTATCACAGAGCTCCAAAGCTTCAAGGGCTGGGAGTGCAGATTTTTGGATTAGGGATACTCAACCTGTACCGCAAGCCTTGGTCCTAACTGGCAGAGACTGCTGACCGCTCTCCAAAATCTATACTACCATCTCCTTTTTAGGTACAGGCTACTTCCCTGGTCCCCCACAAAGACATGCACGGTCCCTGCCTCCCTCGAAGCTCTCCCACACATCCCCTAGCCCTCTCCTCTGCTGTCTCCTCCTGTGAATCCTAGGGAACAGAGCCCTGTGGACCCCATCTGCCACACCCAGGACTAGCATGTGAGCAAGCCAAGAAACTTCTGTTATGTCTGGGCCAGCTGTCACTGGGGCTCCATGTGACACAGCTGGCCAAATTTGACCTGCACCCTATTTCACCAGGCCTTTCGGAGGAGGCTGAGACTAGCGATGTGGTACCACGGGCTGAGAAAGGAGCTGAGGTGGATGTGGAACCTCTTCAGGACCATTTGCCACACGGAATCAAGTCAAGCCAGGGTCCCAGGCTGGCGGTGAATATCCCACTTTGATGATGCTGATTGCAGCTCATTCCTACTGGCTGCTTATCCCAACTTCCAGAAGACAAAGTCTAGGGCCTCCAGTCGCAGCAGTCTCAACCTTGTTTACTTCATGAGGGCTAAATATGCAGTTACCCGTCTCCTGAAGATCCCATACACACCCAGCAGAGTCTGAGGCGGCCTGCAGTTCCCTGGGAGGACACAGCCACCCTGGCACACTCCTCCTACCTGCTCCTCACAATGGCTATAAAAGAGGCCCGAGCAACTTCGCTTTGTTGCACGGATGCTGAGGTTCAGGAAACTCTTGGGCTAGGACTATACAAAACTGACAGTTCTGGTGCTGGGTTGGGGGGGCTCCCAGTCCCAGCTACCTTAGCTATCTGTCCCCCATCTGCAGGGTTTCTGGAGGGCATCAGTGGGCTCCAAACCCATGAAGGAGCAGAGTTTTCTCCTACCTGGTAAAGCCCATGGTCCAAGAGGACAATCTCAGCCTTGCCCGTGTCCGAATGCCTCCGCACTAGTATGTTGCCGGGGTGGGGGTCACAGTGCACGAAACCGTTGACAAAGATCATCTCACTATACATTTTGCCCAGGTGGCAGGAGATCTGAAAGAGAGGCAGTCGAGTGGGTGCTCTGCCCTTCCCACACCTGCTGCAGGGACTTCTTTCCTCGCCCCGTCTAGCCACGTTCAAGAGACAGCAGGCACCGTTGGGCCAGAGCAGTCTGAGACAATGCCATTCTCACATCGAAGACAGAGGCTCAGTTCAAACACGGCCACACAGTAAAACCACTTGGATCTCAGTCCTGCTGGGACGCTAGCCTCCAGGGTTTTCTGAGTTCCTGCCGTGACTTCCTATGTGTAAGGAAGGAGAATGACGGCTGTCAGTCTTCACCTCCCACCTTCCTGCCCACTCTCCCCATCTCTCTCTCCTCCCTCACCACTCTTTCCCAAAGGTGAGAATGGGTAGTGAGAACAATCCCACCCCCTCCCTCAAGGAACGGGGCTGGGTCAGGAACAAGTGACAGACACAAAGACCCTCCTCTGGAGCTGCCCTGCCGCCAGGCTGGTCCTAGACAGCCCCAGAGTCCAGGCCCTGCTCCCCTCTCCCCATCCCCCAGAGCCCAATGCTAATCTGATTTATGATGTCTGTACAGAAGAAACGACACTGGAGAGGCCATTTAAATCATCCTGTCACTTCTGCACGCCCTGCCAAGGCAGACTTCTTATCTCTACTGCCTTTTTTTTTTTTATTATTATGAAAGCTAAAAAGCTTCTTCCCAGTTAGGGAGCAGCTGCTGAATAGAACCAGACCAGGGCCCCCAGATGATCTGTCAATGGGTGTCCAGGAGACAGTGATAGACTCGGCCAAAGGATAGACACCCCAAGACACCCACTGCCCTTGGCGTTCCTCCCAGCCTCAGTTGAACCTCAAAGTCATTAACAAATGAACGTAGCGGAGATGAAGGAGACCTCAACTGTTCTGTGACCCAAGGCTGTGCCTCTCTCCTGCTCTCACGGTGCACCACACACACACTCTCAGGCCACATCAGCCTCCTCTCCTTCCATGATCCCAGTCCTCCCCACCTCAGGCATTTGTGCAACCCGTTCCTGCTGCCACAAAGTCATCCTGCCATCTCCCCACTTCTCGGTCCCGGCCCTCTTCCTTCCTATCCAGGGCTGGAAGATGCTCTCACCATACACCCCTAAAGGATACGTGCCTTTCTCTTTCCTGGCACTTGCAATACTCGTGTGATTGTTTGACAAACGACCATCTGGTTCACTATCATAAACTCCTAGGGTAGCGGGGACTGGCTCTGGTCTGTTAAACGGCTTTACTGAGGTGTAATGGATGTGCTATAGACTGGCTCCGGTACACATGTGCTTGCTTGTACCAGCAGCAGACAAGCAAAGGAAGACTCTGCACTTGCTGTGAGTGAGCTCTCCACGGGCTTTAAGATGCTGTGTCTCCTACATGGCATTTACGCTAATCCTATCAGTCTCCCCCAAGACCCATTTATAATCAGCACCAAGTTAGGAGATCAAGAATGACATAATGGTCAAGAATGGTGGCATAGACCTATAACTTCAGCACTCGGGAGCCGAGATGGGAGGGTTGCAAGTCCAGGGATAGCCTAGGCTACAAAAAACTTGAATAAAATAACCCTGCATTAGAACAACAGCTGCCATCCCTGCTAACAGTGCTCGAAAGGCAGGAACAATTATAAGCCCGCCCCCCACTTTGCAGACAGGGGACTGAGAACATGGAGGTTAAAGCTGCTCACAGCAGAGCCCCCTTTGTTCAAAGCAGGTATGCTCCCCAGCCACCTAACAAAGCCCGTCTATAGGGCTCACACCCACTTCTGTACTTTTCCCTTGAGACCTTGAACCAGCGGCTTACACTGCTGGTTTCAGTGACTAACCATTCTCATGGGTGGCTGCAGAAGTGAATGAGCATGTCACAGGGCTTGGGATCTAGTGACCTCTTGTAGATGTCTCTCTGGTATTTGTCACTGGTTCTTCAAAACAGGCCAAAGGCACTACCCTACCCCACCAGCACCCAGACGCCTGAAATTTGCCCCAGGTGAAACATACCTTGGGACTTTCATTCTCATTAGGAATAGGACTTTGCCCCAGGTCGAATCTCAGGGGTCCCAGGGTCACTGTGTTTTAATTCCTGGGAGATGAGTCTTGGCCATAGCAAGGCCTGGATAAGCCAGCCAGTTCCCCACCTCTGTGTCACCAAGAACCCTTTTTGTTAGGCTCCTTGGAGCTCCTCGAGGCACGCTTCAAAAGGCCCTATCTGACAAACCGATTCCATTTATTAAGTAATCATTCATTTTTATTTGTCAAGGACGCATATAAAGTCCAATCAGGGCTCCTGATCAGCCCAAGATAAGCAGCGCAGCCAGACTGAGCTGACGGAATTCCAGTCAAAATGTGGAGAAGTGACATTTCATTTAGTCTGAGCAAACCTGTCACGGGGAGATGTATGATCTCCCTTAAGCTTTCTGAAATATTGTTAATCGCTCCAGGCCCCTTATTTCTACAATGAAAGATGGCCTTCAGGGGCACAGGGATCCAGGGTGGGGGTGCTCATATCCCTGATCTTCATGGGCAGGTGGGGGTGCTGCTGACTACTGCCATGCACACGAGTGGAGACGCAGAGAGAGTGTGCGCACGCACTCACGCGCACACCCTTTCAACACTCTTCAGGCAGCTTGGGAGCAGTTCTGAATGTTCAGGTCAACCAGATGTCATTAGGATCGACAGGTAGAGAAGGCAGAGCGCAAAGAACAGGAGTTGGCTAATGCCGATAACCCAGCACTAAGGCCATCTTGGTGCTGCCGCTGTGGGCACAAGTGGCCTGAGAGGTAAGCCACCCCAGTCCTCGATCTCCAAGTAGCAGCTACGTGGGACTGATGTCATCTGACACCATCTGTTCGGCCTCCTCACAGGGCAACCTCACAATTCAAAGTCAAATACCACTACCCAGGAGAAAGCCATTACTCAAGGTTAGATACACAAATGTCATCGCTTTGGTTTCTGAATGCGGTACACTGTTTTAGACACAGAAAAATGCATACCAGTTCCTACTGAGGGAGACTGTTGGTGTCATAAGCACGGCTTACGGGCACACCGAGAATGAAGTGGCCAAGGCTTTTAACCCATCAGTTAGGAAGCAAGTGTGATGGCAGACATGCTTCAGGAGCAACTGTGAGCCGGGACTTACTGGGAGCGTTTAAGCGGGAAGAAAGGAGAGTTCCTGGAAGAAATGGGAGCTACTTACTGTCCTATGGGGTCTTAAGGGAAAAAAAGTTTTTAAAAAATCAACCTTTAGGATTATCTTTTCTACTGGGCAGAAACTATTTGCATCTCAACTGGAAAAAAGCTACAAGTTGATGCATGACTTCAGGCTGAGCTCCCAATTCTAGAGAACAAAGAAAAGCACATTTCTTTAGATATTAAAAAAAATCCTCGGGGGAAGGGAGTCGGAACTGGCACGGTGCTGGTTGAAGTACACTCAAGAATGATTTTGAAAGGGCATGTCACTCTTAAGGTTCTGTTTTCTTAGTTTGGGGTGAATTTTCTTTGCATCTTGCAGAACTAGGCTGACAGCCTTTCTGGGAATCAATCTTTCCACAGGGCATCCAGCCCTTCCTACCAGCACAGGTATTCAGGGCTCTGGAAAAGTCCCCAGGCCTCTGCTGCGCTGGTGGCATCCCAGAAGTAAGGCTGATATCCCTGATCCATCTGACTACTCCGTATTACTTCAGCTGTACCATCTACTGAGGCACAGTCCACCACGCCCCCAGTGCAGCCTCTGCCTTATCCGCAGAGGGACGGTGTCTACACCATGATGGGCAGGGGCACATTTCTGGAGTAGCCACGATGCATAGGGCTCTGGGACAGATACTAGTCATTCTCTGCAGGAAATGGCTGAAGGGGCTGGGGGGGGGGGATAAAAGACAGGAAGAAGCCTGATGGCTTGCTCAGCCAACAGTGACATCGACCTGTCAAGTGGCCTGACTCCAGAGAACAGATGCTCAATGGTCAGTCCGCCTGCCTCTCCACTGCAGGGGGAGCTTCCCTGAGGCTGACTTCTGAGGTGCTCTCTGTCTGAAGAAAAGGACCTGGGAGGAAATCCTGGCTGGGTGACTCCCCACCCCACCCCACCCCCGTCCACACCTCGAGGCAAAGGCATAGGACAGTGCTCTTTACTAAAAAGCCCCTCAGAAGTCGGAATTGTACTATGTGAAAGGAACGTGCCACTCATACGTGATTTCACTAATTACAAACGCCTTTATCCTCTAACAGTAGGAGAGACGGGAAAAACAGGACTCCATAAAAAGGCTGAGTAAAGAATTAATTGAGTAAATAATATTTAAATCAAGGAGTTATTCTGGGACTTTTCTCAAGGCCTAAAGTGGCTGAAAGTAGTTTAATTGGTCTATAATTGTGTGCATTAATTCATTCCTACCCCCAAGGAAAAGTCTATGTATGTTCCTGGGTGGGGGTGTCTCCAAAGCAAGGCCAGCGTCTGTGGGAGAAAGGGGAGGCTGTTGTCGTGACATCTGTCCCCAGAGCCAGCCAGATTCTCCACAGAGGCCAGCCTGCTGCCTGGGGCATGTCACCATCACCGTCCTCCTGTCACCAGGAAGAAAGAGTGAGATACAGAAACCGCAGACCACTCCAGCTGCCCAGTGCTGCCCAGTGCTGCCCAGTGCTGCCCAGTTCTGCCCAGTGCTAAAGTCGATGCATTCACGGCACACGGCGGTCCAGGATGAGCATGGCACACGGCGATCCCAGATGGGCAAGCTGTGAGGTGATGTCCCTGAACATCCAGCGCTGTGAACTCCTCAGCCTTACACTGTGGTAGTGAGGACAGGAGCAGAAGTGCCAGGGGGTCACAGGAAACTGGGGAGTGGCTCTGATGGTGGCACCTAGAAAGCCTTCTGTAAAGACTCATCTTAACCACCCCACGGGCTGGTGCTTTCAGTACCTGGTCCCCACCATGTGACACTATTTGCAAAGTGGTTGAGATTTTAGGAAGTGGGGCCTGGCTGGTGAATGTAGGTCATTTCAGGTCTTATCTGCCCCTGGTTCTGCCTGAGACCTGGTTTTGGATCTCCGGCCATATGAAGACCCACCCTGTCATGGGCCCCTCCACAGACAAAGCCATTCCAACCACCACACCCTCCCAGTCATGACAGATGCAACCTATAGAAACCATGAGCCAAAATAAACTCTTCCTCAAGTTACTTCTCTAACAACAGTAAGTGCTTTATCACAAAAAGACCAAGACAGCTTCTCTAATTAAGCCTTACCAGACTTAACATGAGAGCCAGCCATGAGTATCTGAGAGACAGAAACGCCTTCATCTCTCTACCAGAGATGCCCTGCAAATCACCCCAAGGGGCAAAAGTGAGTCCCAGGGGTCACTGCTATCAGACACATGTGAGAGGAAGGAGCTGCTATGGGCATCTGGAGTCTTATTTCTAGGGAGACAACTCACCTCACAGAGACTGCATGCCCTTCCACCTCAATGTTAAAGGCCAGGAGAAGGAGTCTCCCTCCCTACCTCCCTTGCCCTTGGACAGACATTGTCCTGCCAAGACAGTCAGAGACTGGAGTTTCGGTGTCAGCGTGTACTAGGTACTCTAGGCTCAGCGCTGTGCCTCGGCTATCAAAGGATACTCCAGGTCACCTGCAGACTCCTGCACACAGGGAGACCAGGGTTCCTAACAGCAACACCACAGCAGGACAGCTGACAAATGACCATCCAGAGACAACACTGGACTACACAAAGAGTGGCTCCAGAAAATTCCTTCGGCCCAACCAATACCTCTGCAGTGAGAAAACAAGTCCCCGGGAACTACTAGGACCCCCTAACATTCACGAGCAACTAAGAGGGATGGGAGTGAGAGAGCAGAACTATTTCCCTTCTATGACTGCAGGAACTGGGTCCCCAGCATCTTCGGATACCAGCCAGCCAGCCAGCCAGCCAGAAGGGCTGGAAGATGCTGAGCCAGCCAGAAGGAGGTTAGAACAATACTGAACAAAAAACGGGAAGGTTCTATTCTGTCCACATAGGATAGAGACAGAAATGAAAGTAATTAAGGGAAAGACAGAAACTCCAGCCCAGCTTTTCTGATCGATGGCACTGCATACCAATCAGGTATGTCCAAATCTATACACTCACAGCCTACAGAAAGGGGACAAGAAGGAAACAAAGGTTCCCAAAGACTCTAAGAGGAAGAGATGCCTCCATGAGTAATAATACCACCATGAATTATGAATTATAGAAAATGTTTTTACACGATCCTATTGCTTATAAAGCTTGCATGATAGCATCTGTCCCATAGCAAAAAGGATGTGGACTCCTATCTCAAGTACTTTACTCAAGAGGACCAGAGCAATGAACGGCAGAGCCAGACAATCCCAAGTACCCATCCTGTCCAGCACAGGTCTCTTAGAAGCCCCATGCTTGGCTCTGCCCACATTTCTATTCTAGCACACACGGGCAGTGCCTGCACATAGTAGGTACTCAGAAAACATGCTGAAAGGTGACTCTGACTTCAAAGGGAAAGAAGAGGCAACACCTCTACCACAGGAACAGCAGAAAGGCAGCCACAGCAGCCAACATGAGACAGCAGGGGCACGACCTGGGGACAGCGGGCAGCAGAGCTAACTAGGGATAGCGGGCAACAGAGCAAAGGCTAAGGAGCCTTGAACCAGCTATAGGTCCTCTGTGCCTATGGCCTCAGCTCCAAGGAGGCTCAGTACCTTGATCTCTGGAAATGGGTTCTGAGGTACTAAAAGAGAAGATTAGTTAGAAGGTTTCAAAGGTTTCAGCTAAGTCCTAAATCCAACCCCCCACTCTAACAGAAGTTTGCTCCCTGGAGAGGGAGGAGACAGACTCCATAGTCATCCTCCTCCTCATCCTCCTGGGGATCCTGGGTACCAGAGCTGAATCCAAGACCATGTAACAATGGCCCACTTTTCCGACTGGCATCTCTGCCCAGTGCCCCTGGATCCAGTCAATCTTGTAGTCATGTGATGTCTGCCCACCAGGCCTCCTGCATCTGTCCCTGCAGCCCTGTAGTACCAACTCACTCACCTCTCTCTTGGCTAATTTCATGTCAATTAAGTCAGGCCTCAGCCCAGGCAGGATCTTCAACCCACACTCACTGAAATCCAATTAACCGATAAAGGTCTTGCAATCGATAGTCCTTCTGTGGCTAGAAGAAGCCTGTCTGCCTGCAGAAGACTCCTGCACAACCTTTGCTTTTAATGAGACCAATGACAATTGCTGCCACCATCTCTGAAGTTATTGGCAACTATGATCCCTGGATATATATGCTGCTAGGCTCAGGGATATAAACGGAGGAGCCCTGGCAGGCTTCTGGCTCCTAGAAGGTGAGCATACCTAGGCAGGGCTGCCTGTGCTGCAGGTACAAATGACAGGTGAGCACTGACCACTCAAGGGCTTTATACTGTGGTGAGGTCTTCTATGAAGACTCTGCAACCCTTCCTACCCCAGATACTCATGTGCACGTATAGATATGAATAATTTGCATTGGTATGGATCTTTGTTTATTTATACAAATTTAAGGTCAATTTTGCTATATGATTGTGCTCTTGATTAAGTTATTGTGTTTGTACAGCTCATTTAAAAATGTAATGTATAATTAAGAAATATAGCTCAATAGAGAATCATCTATAATAGTCAGGACTGTAGTCATGTTGGATTTTCTAGATGTACAGAGATGTATTTCAGATAGGTAGGTATTCTTCAAATCTTTCAAAGACTACAGAATATGGCATTTAAAATGTTTTAATAACTTAGGACTTTTCATGACAATAAGACACATCTGCTCTTGGCAACACCAATCTACTTCAAGAGGAAGATGGGCATCAAAGAGGCTCCTTATGGAGTTTGCTAGACATTTGGGCAAGAAATTGCTCTTGCCTGGATTGCTTTACTGGACATGCAGGACCCACAGAGAAACGACTGCTGAACTTGCCTAAAGGTGAGATGCTCTTTCAGGGTTCCTGCTACATGAAAAAGTCTACTAGACATTCTGCAGGACAGAAAAAAGTGACTGACAAACTGTTAATATATATATTATAGATGATTCCCTATCGAGCTATATTTCTTAATTATATATTACATTTTAAAATGAGCTGTCTTTGAAAATTCCTCCTTCATGGAAAAGTCTGCTGGTCAGTAGGCTGAAGATGGATGCCCCAACAGTACAGAAAAACTTTGGGTGACTGTCCAGGCAGCGAGATGTTTCTGTCATTTCTAGAGTTTTCTTATTTCTTGTTTACTTAGGTAGTATTATATCCTCTGGAGTCTTTGATAAAGTTGAAGAATTTATAGTTATAGTTTTCTTTAGTAACGATAAAATATAAAGTAGATATAAATATTGTAACTGTAATTCTTGTTTGATACCTGTTTTGTTATATGTAATCTTACTATGTTAGAGTTAAAGCCTTCATTTTTATTTAAACAGAAAAGGGGAGGTGATGTGGGAGTCCCCTCTGTGTGCTGTGACTACCATTAATGAATAAAGAAACTTCTTTGGACCTATCACAAGGCAGAACTTAGGTAGGCAGGGAAAGCTAGGCTGAATGCTGGGAGAAAGAAGGGCAGAGTAAGAGAGATGCCGTGGAGCTGCCAGAGTCAGACATGCCAAAACTTTGCTGGTAAACCACTGCCATGTGGTGATACACAGATTAATGGAGATGGGTTAAATTAAGATGTAAGATTAGCCAATAAGAAGCTAGACCAAATAGGTTAAGCAGTGATTTAAATGGTACAGTTTTTGTGTGATTATTTCAGATCTAAGCTAGCTGGGCAGTCAGGAACCAACAAGCGACCCCCTTCAACATGCACCCTGGGTTATTTCCCAGGGATCTGCAGAGCTACACAAACTCCCCTATTTGTTCTGAAACAGGCGGCTCCTGAAGCACCCTGAGTCAGTGCTCACTCAGCCAGAGTCACTAGCCTATAAAATACTCAGATAGAAAGGCTCCTTAGAGGTCATCAGGTCCATCACCTCCACTAAGAAAACTGAGGACCAGAGAGGTCAGTCTGGCTTGTTTCATTCTTGAAAACTCGGGATGTCTGACGCTAGCCTGGGCATCCTGAGTACCCAGACCCCACACATGCAGGGGACTTCACTAACAATGCACGTGGGTGAAAAAGCACAACGTCCTTTTTCCTAGGGGTCCTGGGGTGACCAGGGAGCAGAAGGTTGGGTACAGAGCCTGCTCTCAACTAGCCAGTTTCCCTGATACTGGGGAAACAGGAAGTAAAGACACAGCTTCATCTTCTCCCTTGCTCTGAGAAACTGATCCAGGTGACTACTGCAGTCATCTTGGTTCCATGCTGAGTCCTGCAGTGGCGGCCCAGGAAGGCAGGGTGGAAGTCGATAAACAGGCACCAAAGAGACAGACAGACTGAGTCCCTGACTGGGCACCACTGCCCAGCTGTATGGACCTAGCTGCTGTGAGCAAAGAAGCCAGCAGCAGCCTCATGCCCAGAGAGGCTTGTCCCCATTGCCACTATAACCCAGGACTGGATACGGATGCTTAGGAGGACCCGGCCAGGCTCTCCGTGTCTCAGAGCCCCAGGCCTAGCCAAGCAGCCCCAAGCACACTCTGTCCCCCTGCCCTCGGCACTAGCCCACCTCACCTCATTCACATCGATCCCGTTCTTCTCCATGTAGGCCCTGTCATTGACCTGCCCTCCCTCCACGAATTCCATCAGGAGCACCCTCTTGGTGGACAGCTCCCAGTGGATCTGGGGGACCTGGAGAAGGAAAAGACAAGTCCCATCAGAGGAGGAGGCTGTGGTCAGGGCCGGGCCCTAGTATGGACACCAGCTCATACTGCTTTTAGGATGGAGCCACTGCCAGAGGGGAAGCCGGGGTGAGGATAGGCAGACTGCCTCAATTGGGTGGCCTTTACAGCAGACCTCCCTCAAGGTCCTTCATGATGGTGGGAGTGGCTTCCTGACTGCCCCACTGCCACTCCCCTAAGCCTTCTACACCACTCACCCCCCACCCTTACCACCCCTCCATCTTACTGCAAGCCAGACACTATAACAGATATGGGTACTTGGTAGCAAAATGTTTCCTACCGACCTGGAAACTGTCACTGTTAAGACTTCAATTGGAAATGTCCGCCAAAGGCTCACCATGCTTTGAAGCCTGGTCCCCAGCTGGGGGCGCTATGTCAAGAGGTTTGGGAACCTCTAGGAGGTGGGCCCTGGCTGGTGGAAGAAGGCCGCAGTAGAGGCCGGCCTTTGGGACAGGAGCTCAGGCCCTGTATCTGGAAGCTCTGTTTTCTGGTCCCCTATGATGGAAAGAGTCTCTAATACCCCCTTCTAAGTCACCACCATAATGAAGTGCAATCCTCTGAAGATGTGAGCTGGAACCAGTCTTTCCTTCCTTAGGCTGTTTCCATCAGGTGCCATGGTCAGTGTTACACCCGCAGCTCACACTGGCGTTAAGAGCTATTTCCTTCTGCCTCTCCCTCCACCAGAGCCTTGCGGGGGGGCCCTAACTCTGCTGTAGCACCTCTAGTGCTAGCTCTAGTGTTAGCACCTGGGAGGTAGAGAGTTTGAACCAGAGGATAAATTCGGTTTCCTGCTAGCTTCCTACCAGCCTCCTATGGCAGACAAAGCTGGATCGTAACCCAGTGTCTATGACCCATCTTCCTCTTCCCCACACATGGGAAACTTAAACCCTTTCTCAGCTGGCACATAGTAAGTGGTCATGTGATACCAATTCATGCCAATCAAATACAAGTGGCCGTTTACTAGAAGATTCAGTGAAGGGTTATTTTCTCTTTATAAAAGGATGTTTGTGGTACTACTCCTCTCTTTCTCTTCCATCCTGAAAGTGAATGTAAGTCTTAAAACAGTAACTGCCGTCTTGTAATCAAAGGGGTTAAAAAAAAAAACCCTCAGAGAATCACAGGTACCAGCCCTGATGTTGCCAGACTACTAAGTACCATCAGGAGGCAACTGAGGGACTCCTTTTTGTTTTATAAAGACAATAAACATTTTGTGACAAGTTTTTAATAAGTGCATGGGGTGTGTGTGTGCCCATGAGTGCCGTTGCCCAAGGAGACCAGAGACATTGCATCCTCTGGAGCTGCTCTTGCAGGCGGTTGTGAGCCACTTGATGTGAGTGCTGGGAACCCAACTCAGGTCCTCTGGAAGAACAGGACATGCTCTTCAGCACCACACCTTCCCTCCAGTCCAAAAAACAACCATTTAAAAAAAAAACCATTGGATTGGCCTTTCAGTTATTTGCAAACAAATTATAAACTAATTGACACATTCCTACCCTCTGTGACTCTAACACCACCTAAAAGAAAAGAGAACAGGTTCCCTCAGGAACAGCGAGGGGCAGAGGGCACCACAGGTTGCACGATACCACGTAAGCGGGTGATGCAATCACCACCACCAAAGCCATGATGTTTTCAGCATGCTGTTTCTCCAAAATGTTGATAAAGTATTTCCTCTTAAGGAGAAACACCAAGGGCGACTACTTCAAGTGTTTTGGAGACTGAGTCCTCCCTCACCATGCAAGACTCAGCTAGACAGCCCTCAAGTCCAACTACATACTTCTCCTAGTTCTTCTGAGAGAGCCGTACCATCAGTCACTCTCTTACCTCCTGGTGCCCCCATTTCCATCACTGGTGAGGGGCCCTTCAAGGGGTGCAGCTAACCACAAGAGCTGAGAACGCAATGAGCCTAAGCTAGGTTTTCACCATCTGGAAATCTAGACTGATCAGGAAATCTGTGCCTCTTGTGTTGTTTTGAATGAAATATTTAGACACACTGTCAACTGAAGACAAGTGCATGTCTGTTGTTATAGCTGGTCCTGGTCTCTGGAGAAAGGTACATTACTCAGGGATTGAGTTCTTCCATTGATTTGGAAACCTAAGCTTGGCAGCGGGCCCTGGGGCTCTGTAAACATTAGGCCAGAGCCCCAGCAGGACCTACTGGGACATTTAGAGGACAGCCAGGGGAGCACCAAGGGCGGAGCGGGAGCCCAAGGCTGCAAGCTCTCTGGGCTGCCTGGGCAGGGAGAAGCTGGGGCCTCCCTCCCATGTCTTCATTCCCTACAATGTGACCATTCCACCCTGATAATCACAAGGCCTTTTCCTCACCTCCTCGGGACTGGAAAGTAGAGTGGATTATCACACGGAGATGGTCACAAAACATCAGCAAACTGCGTGACTTAGCCCTCAGGTCCCCAAATGGCTACATCTCACCACTGTGCATCTACTTCTTCCATCCAGGAAGAGAACGTGAGAGACAAACACAGGTAGGCAGCCATAAAGAAAGCAAGCTCTAGGAGGCACCTCACCAGGTACTCACAGGCCCCGCAGGCCACCACTGGCCTAGAGAACCCCGATTGACAGTCCCATAGAGCCCCACCTGAGGGTTCCACCTACTCCCACAGCAAGGCCGTCCCAAGCCCAAGAAGCAGTCTATAAAAAGGTCTGAGATCTTAAGTAGTCTTGGCCTCATGGTGGGGCCTAGCCTTGGATGTCTGCTTTGTCCATGCGCTGTGGCTTGTCTAGCCCCTCAGCTATCACCCAGGGTGCATTCCTTCTGTAGTCAGAGCCTGGCCAGGCAGAGCACAGCTCAGCCTCCTACTTGCTGTATTGACTACGGACACAGGCATAGTCTCTCTGCATCTAAGTGCACCCCTGTTAGATGCTGGTGATGGTTGCAGGGGAAGCTGCTTCACCTTACTTACCATTGGCATGGAGACACCAGATGCTGACCTGCTGGTCAAACACCGACTGCCCTGTGACAGCTACACAGTGACTCAGGAGGGTCCTGATCCATCTCAGGGCTGAGTCAATGCAATACACTCATGCAAGCGTACGTGGCTCTGTGATTCAGAAATTCTTCCAAGAAGTACTACAAAGGCAGTTTGATGTGCGGGCTTTAAGCATGACTGTTTCCACCCTAACCCTGCTTCTGTCCCCTGCTGGTTCCACAAGGCTAATGACTTGATCGCTTGGGACTTCTGCTTCCCCACTGATGACATGGGGTTTAACAAGACACCACGGGGCTGATAAACATTAAAGAGGAAATACATGAGCAACACTTCTAGGAGTGTCTAACACGTTGAAAGGTCAGCTGTGATCATACGTGTTGCTCATCTGGGAGTCTAACTAGCTATGACACGGCTCCAAAAGCACACATATCCCTCGGGCTCCTGAGCTCATATGAAGAAACTCTGGCACGACCCGGCTCAATGCAACCCACCCTTGTCCCCACTCTACCCATAGGCATGCTCTAACCTCTTCCAGTTCCAAACCTATGCTTAGAACAGCTTCTCCCTTCCTGCCCGACCCCAACTATCCCCCAGGTTAACCGCAAGCCTGACTGCCTCCGCCTGGCTGCCTCTCACCTCCTTCCAGCCTCCTCTCCAAAGGTTTACCATGAAGAGTCGAGGTTATTAGACCCCCCCCCCCAGGCACTAGAAGAGGCCTCGCACATGAAAAGCAAACGCTTTGCTGCGGCTTGATTACGCACAGATGTTGTGATGGGGTGCCAGCGTGCAGGAGCAATCTATCTACGGTTTTAAAAGCTGAGCTGTGTTTGCAGCGCAAAATTTGTTTCCTGCTTATGATGTGCTTAGGCGAAATTAATTACTCGGGAGCCCTCGTTTCCCCCATTGTCTTAGGAATGGTATGTGAGTTCTGGCAGCCGTGGGTCAGATCAGTATGTCAATTATTTACCAATTTGGCATCCTTGTTTCAAAAATCTGTGTTGTTGTTATTATTATTATTAGTCCATGTCTTGGTCTGGCGGTTGCTAGTTGGCTCCAGCCAGGGGAGGATTCTGCTGTTTCCATGGAAACACTGGAGGAGACTGTTGGGTTGTCTGGCTCAGCACTCTGGCACGGAGGGACACCTCTGCCAGGTAAAAGGTGGCAGAAACTCCGAGGGGAGCAGCAGACACAGAGTCAGAGAGCCATGACTAGCACTGGAACTCTACCCACGACACCACTGTGCACCGGCATGGACTGGAAGAGGCCACCTCCAGATGTGTCAGCGCTCGGTTAGAACGAAGGTGCCTGACACACTATGACACTCACTAAACACTGATGTCTCTTCTCCCCTCTCCAGCCAGCACTTTGGAGGTACTCTGAGCTCTTTGTCCTGGGTAGACTAAGCACTTCCTCATGGGAAGGCACCAAAACGAAGACAAGTGTCCTTTGTGTGCAAAGCACTTTGTATGACAGGCAACACATGGGTCTGCTTGCTCCCATTAAGAGGGAAGTTTCTAGAGCAGGGGCCGATCGACGGTGCCTACCACAGATCAAGAAAACAATAAACACAGAAAAAGAATTAAAAAAAAAAATGGGACATGCAAGTGGACACTTGAGGCCCTGCAGCCTCGTGCTTCTTTTTCTGCGTCCCTGATGCTGTGGAGTGTTGTACCCTGTGCCTGTGTCTCCTGTGCACCCTCAGGTTTCTGTTATACAGTTTTGTACACTGTAGTGATGGTCAGGGACACTGCTGTAACAGAACTGGGTACTGCATGAGCAAATGTAGTAAGTCTCTTCAGAACAGGATCCAATTGCAGCAGTGCTGGCTAACACTGTCGCCAGCACCAGCATCGTTCCGTGTTCTGTGGCGGCCGAGGCCACAGCACACAATCCCACAGGGGTGCTCAGTTCATTGACGGGCAGGTCAGTGGTCGTACCAGGGTTCGCTCTTTTGGAAATGACCTTCAAAGGCTTTAACCTGGGTCTCCAACTACCAATCACCTACGTAAGAAACTTTGGCAGAGATGTCCCAACTCCTGCCTTCTAAGCAGGGATAACCAGGGTAGGACTCAATCCCACCCTCACCCCACCCCCGCACTCATTCCTAATGCCCCGCCCTCCTACCTTTAGGAAGTCAAAGTGCTTGAGCATGTGGGCCACCTTCTCTGCGTTCCTCCCTTCATTCAGGAAGTCCAACTCGAGAGGCAGATTCTTCTTGGCTTCATCCACCAGCCACATGAATTCAAAATCTGGGAAGAGTTGCTTCACGGCCAGGACAAGCACCTGAAATCCAGCACGCAGCCTGTCAGCCAGCCCAGGGTGCCCAGCAAGGAAGAAACACTTCCGACCCGCTGCCTGGGTTTCCCGTAGAGGACACCTATGAGCGCAAACTGTTCTCCTGGCCTCGGTCACTATAACTGTACCAATTCCAAGACAATAACAAGCTAACGGCATCCAGAAGTAACCTTGACGACCGTTGGCTAGGTGCTCCCTGGCTGGGTACCAGCATGACGCTGAGCACTAATGTCCCTCTGAATCCACACAATTATGAGACATGTAGGTACTGCCATGTCACTAATTAGGGCTCTGAGAGCTCCTGTGGTCTCCACAGCTGCCCAGCAAGGAAGCCCGAGGCCAGTTTCAGGTGGGTCTACCAGGCTCCCAAGGCCTTGATCAGGTCAGCTTCCATAAACCATGCTGTGGTCACTCCCATGTTTGGTCTTACTTTGTTGTTTGTTTGGGGGTCGAAGAACTAAACTTGGGGCTTTGCATGTGCTAGGTAGGCAAGCTCTCGACAGCTGGCCCAAACCCCTGGCCCAGAGTTGTTCTCTGCCAGTTATAAAGGGTGGAGGGGGTGCTGCTGCAGTAGCTGACACTTTGCCTTTGAAGCAGTTACCATGCAGGCCGAGCATGCCTGACTCAAAGTTCTGAAAGCGGAAATGCCCGAGAGCTGAAACTTCGAAGGCTCGAATGACATCACAAATGGAAACTTCCTCACCTGACCTCATGACAGGGTGCATTCAAAATGCAAGCGCACTAAAGTTATTGTATAAAATTACCATCAGGCTACGAGTGCAAAATGTATATGAGACATAAATGAATTCTGTCTTTCGACATCCCCAAGATGCCTCATTATATAGGTACAAAATTCCATAACCCAAAAGATCCTAAAACACTCCTGGCCCTCAGCATTTTTTTATTAGAAATATATTCACCCTGCCTTATTTTCTGTTGCCTTCATAAAATAAGACCTTTCATAATTTAAAAAAAAATGGAATAAATAAACCTACAGGTTTGACAAGACAAAGGTTTGTCCATCTAGATGAAAAACTTAGAATTCTGGCACTGGGTTCACCGCAGCTTCTTGATGGACGGGATGAAGATGGGAGTCCGAGGGTCTATCTGGCATCTGGGTGCAAGTTTGAGGATGTGTGTTAAACATCAGAGGCAGAGGACAAGAACCCAGTGAGAGGAGCCAAGCATGTACCACACCCTGACAGGTGTGGGCGCTCGGTGTCAATGCCCCCCTTGTTCCCCACCTTTCCTCTCCAGTCCTCAGAAGGACTCTCTGATCCCCCACCGACAGCTGCTTCTGTGCCTGCTTTTGTGCTGGTCTCAGATTATGCACGCTGTACTAGACACATGTGAGAGAAGGAGAAATCAAAATCTATTGGAAAGCCGTCACCCAAAAGGCGTTTGCTGCTTTGTTTTGAAACCTTGTGATCTCTGTAATGTACCAGGTACCGTTTTAGAGCCATCACACGGGGTTACTATGGTCAATTTCTAAAAAAACAATTTTTAATTACATTGGGACATTGTCTAATTTCTTTTCAGTCTTGTCCAGTCACTTACCAGCTAGACCTGTGACCTTACACCAACTGGCTTCGTTTCTTGTGTTTCTGTTTGTGTTGCATGAAACAAGAAGGGGGTAGTGACCCAGTGGGCCAGGGCACTGTGCGTCAGACCCAGGCACCTGGACATAACACCTACAGGCACCGCTTCTCATCAGGTATCCTCAGATGACCCTGATAGATAGAGCAAGCGTGCAAAAATACAAGTGGCTGTCCTAGACCTAAGTCCAGCCTGGGGCACCATGGCTACTGAAGGCAACTGAATTCCTCTTTCTGGGCCCAAGTTCAGAAAAAAACAAACAAACAACAAAACCCTGGGTGTTTTGCTCAGGTCTTAATGCTCAGTCTCACCTAGAGGTGCAGGAGAGCAGCCCAGTGAGGTCTCTTACTTGTCCAGTTAGGACTTGACCTCTTGGGCCAAACCCGGGTATACACAGGGAGGTACCTGTAGCCTACACTAGGTGAAGCTGCTGACCAAGCAGCCATTACTCACTGCTTTCTGTATGTTAATGCTATTTATGAAATTTTTAATTATTCTTAATATCCAAGCGTACTGAAAGGCATTTTAAAGGTTTTTCCATCACTAACCATTCATATAATTAGTCGTTCCTAATGCTATTGGTCACCATTAGTACTCTACGCCATTCATCACAAAGGCAGACATTTTATTAATATTCATTGCTAATAACTAATTAGCACATTAGTTCATAACCCAAATCTTCACAGGACTCATAGAACTGGGTCCCATTCTATGGGTGGTGGGTCGCTCAGTGGCTACACAAGCCCTCTTTCCAGGGGAGAAAACAAGAATCCTGAAGGCATCCAAAACTACAGACAGCACCAAGCCCTTTGTTTACTAGTCTTTCCTATGCATGAAGGCTTATAACTCATACTGAGGCACAGCAAGAGAATAAGGAAAATAAGTAATTATGATAATATACTGAAATAAAAGTTATACAGACGCAGTCTCAAAATACCTTCTTGTGCTGTGCAGACTGTGGTTGGCGATGGGTAACCAAGCCACAGACACCTGAAAACTGTGAAAAATCAAACCGGATAAAGGGAATCTCTGTCCTTCAAACTGAGAGGTTTGCAGGTCATTTGGGAAACTCAACTATACAATCCTGATGATTTGAGTT
>NC_022009.1:25407376-25427873 GCF_000317375.1 Microtus ochrogaster | reverse complement strand
AATGTGAGACCTGTTAGAGAAGTCATCAGTCTCACAGTTACAGCAGGTCACCAGCCCGCTATGTGAGGTGGCCAGCCTGAAATCCTGATGTCAGTTATGAAGCCCAGGATATGCGCAGTTTTGCCCCACGGGGTGAAGCAGAAGAAGGGAGGGTCATGGGTTCGAGAGGGTTAGCTGCTGTTCTCTCTTCTCACGGCTTACGAGAGTCAAGAACGCCCGCTTCCCCTTCTCTATTCACTGCACACCCATCTAGGAGCCCAACCTAAGGAGATTCATTTTGGTTTCTTTCTGACAACAGATGCAACCGACTAAAATAAAGCAGGTGTTGTCTTCTGTTTGCCTTTTTAAAATTGTTTCCCAAAATGCACTTCCTCCATAAAACCCTCCCAGCAGCCAGTGTTCGCACCAGCAGCCAGCACTTACTCAGCCTTGCAGATGTCTACTGGGCACTCACACGAACGGAGAAATGGAAAAGCAAACGAACACAGGAACATTTCAGGGTATCCATCTTCCCCTCCAGACAATTGCATGCACGGATGAGTGATGGGAAGGGGCGAGGTTTCGTTTTGGAGGTCTGGGTGGGAATAGGGTTACCTCTGAGCTCTAACAGAGAATTCGCTTCCGAATCTGGAATCAAGGAACAGTGAGCAACTAATGCCTCCCTCAGGGTGCAGAAATCAAAACAGAGCAAGGCACTGTGGTCCAGGCCTGGTGATGCCAGCACGGGAGCGGCTGAGGCCAGACTGCGCTGAGTTCACAAACAACCTGGGCTACAAACTGAGACTCTCTATCAAAAAAAGAAAAGAAAACTAAAGATAATGAAATTATTTTCCCATATAGTAATTTGCCTCACAGTAGAGAAAAATCAGTTGTCAGACATACAATAATACAACGGAAAACTAGAATAATGTGGAAGTTTGAAAGCAAGTGATGGTATTTATTTATTTATTTGTTTTTAAAAACAAGATCTCTTAATCCAAGGTAGCCCTGGATGTACTAGAGCTAGCTATGTAGACCAGGTTAGTCTCAAACTCACAGAAATCCTCCTACCTCTGCCTCCCGAGTACTAGAATCAAAGTCATGTACCACCATGCCCAGCCACAGTGACATTTATTTATAATTGAAAAAAGGGAAGAAAACACTCGTCCCTTAGTACCCATAGTGTCCCAGATGTATGCTACAGGAACTTTGCAGACACGCTCATTCCACCATCCTGCCTACTTTCTGGGTGCCCTGAGCACCCCTGGAACAGTTTCTATCTGCCCAGCCTGAACCTGGACCCAGGTTTTCCTCCGTCCTTCCTGGAGTCCTGTCCCCTACGAGACAGCGTGAGCTGATACAAAGAAGAAGCTCGGGGAAGGTACAGAGCAAGCTGTGCAATCAGCAAAGCACAGCGGAGGTTACTGCTATCGGGCGCTGTAAGATAAACAGCACTCCGTGGAAAGCAGCACACAGAGACAAGGCCCACACTGATCCGCGCTGGTAAAGATGGGTGCCACAGGACGGCGGTCAGCTCAGGGCCATGTAAACACCTGCCACTGGCTGGGTTTATCTTTCTCCAGGTAAGTTATTAAAGCTCATGCCTTCCAGAGCATAAAAGAACAGAGTGAACACAGTTGCCCATGGGATGGCTTACATCCCTGCATATTTATGTATCTGTTTCTTTTAACTAAAATCGGCTGTTGGATTCTGTGCCAATCCAGGAATTACCTAGCCACCCACTGTTCAATCCACCCATTTAGAAAAGAAACAAGATGACAGACACTGTGGAAATGCTACTTAAAAAGTTACCAGTTGTTTCTTTATAAGACCCTTGTGAAAGGCCAAGTGACATCAAGCAATAGATCAGACACTGGCACTCAGGCCGGAAAGCTCTGCTTCAATGCATCAGACCACTCGGGGGCTGTGGCACATGCATGGCCCGGCAACGGCCATGATTTAGATCCTTAGGGGGTGACAGAGTGAGGGTTGTTCTCCACCAGCTTCAGAAGTTCTATAGGCAACAGGGGTATTGGGGGGGTGACATAGGGTGGTGCTGTGGGAACTGGGGATGTTACCACCACCAGCTTAGAGGCTACCAAGTCCCACCCTGCTCCAGCAATGACCACGGGAGTACATATGGCCTGCTGAGCTCCCACCACCTTGGGCAGGAGAGAACTGTAGCGCAGGCCCGCAGGTGGAAAGATGGTGCCCGTCCCCTCAGTCCTTCCTGCTGAATCACTTCCAATCTCGGGGCCCAATTAGTCTGGCTCTGAGCAGTCACACAAATCAATAAGCGTCACTAGCGGTGCATCTAGAAGTGGTGTTACCCCGACTGCTCAAGGGACAGTAGCGGGTGATAATGACAAAGCTGAAACGCGTCCCTGGCTGAGCCTCTCTTGTCTGCACAAAGTCACTGGAGTCATCAGACTTGTCAGGCGCTGGGCTCTGAGTGACTTCCCTCTCCCTGCCATCTCGCTATGCTCTGTCCCAGAGACAGTCCCCCATCCCCAAGGGTATGGCCTGGTTTGCAGAAAACACCAGATCCTAGGGTGGCACGTATTCCAGGGACCAACCCGGGAGCCAACTTCCCCACCCACCTTTCTGGCTAAGATGATAGTAGGGCATCCTCCGGTCAGTCAGGGAAGACAGGCTTCACTGAGAAGGTGATACTGGATGGGCCTGTGCCATTCAAGGGGATTTATTCCTCTTGCCAGGACAGTTAGTGCCAGAACAATCATGGTGTTATTACTTCAAGCAACAACAAATGAAGAGACTCCTAGGGACTCCTTTTGGGGGTGAGGATAGGGGAAGAACAGAGGAAGAAAGCAACTGTCTTTGGCATCTGAGTGATACCAGAGCCGTGCAGCTGTTTGGGGGCATGTGAGGAACTCTGTTAGGACAAGCCAGGAAGCTGAGGAAGCCAATGGCCAACTACAGATGGGAAGAAGCTTGGTCCTTACAAACCACAATGAGGTGTCGGGTTAGTCAACCTTGGGACAGCTGGTACAGGTGCCTCCCCACGTGTGAGAGTATGGGTATTCCATCTGCCTCGTTTCTCTATGGGCACTCTAATAATTGCAGCCAAAAGCGTCCCAGCTGGCACAACCTGTAGTCTTTACCTCTTCACTCTCAAAAGTCTCAATCCAGGAAGCCACTGTGCCCTCCATCTTTAGATGAGATATATGTTCAGATTCATAAGCTTGCCTTCCTAAAAAAGCAAATATCCAGAGGCTAAGACGATTAGTCCTTCTCCTTTTAGTAGGAATTACTCTAATCAGATTGCCCTTCCAACAAAGAGACAAGCCTGAAGGCATCTGATACCTGGAATTGGTGCAGAATGAAGCCCAGCAATCTATGCAGAAAAGCCAGCCACCTACGCCTGCCCACAAGCTTCTGGTACCTAAGATGGTCTTAGTATCCCCTAGAAATAGACCATTTTCCTCCTGCCATGAAGACTTGCGCACCTTCCTAGGGTTGTCATTCCTAAAAATAGATACCATTTAGATCTGGACTTTGGAAGAAAAACTGATTTCAGATGTCAAACAACCAAAGTTTTCAAATTGGGTTTCCTGGTGGAGAATGGTAACTATGACAGGACTTTCCCACCAAAGATCCAGCCTGGTCCTGTTCCTGCTGATAGCTGGGTGGGTAGCAGCATCAGGTCCTCCTGTGCTCCCAACCCTAACCTTCTCAGTCACTACCAAGAGGATGTTGTGTGCTCTGCAGAGGACCTGCCAGGCATCCATCCCAACAAAAGCATCCTCGGGAAAGAAGATGTCAAACTTTTACTACTATTCTTAACGCCATTGACTCCACAGCCACCATTCCTTAAGAAGTCAGCGAGGATCTGAACAGAGCAAAGTGACAGCTCTCCTCCTGGCCCTTGGGGCTATGGTACCTAGGCTGGGCAAAGGTAGGCTCTTGCCTGACTCTAGAACCATCAGAAACCCATGGATCCTCCCTGGCTTCTGTTCCCTCCTGCTTATGACCATGTCTTAAGTCACCAAGAGATTCTCTAAAACCTTAGGCCTGCAGCATGGGACCAAGGCCACTCAGTGGTCCTGGTCCCTCAGTCCATCTACTCCCTCCGAAAGACACGCAGCAGCTATTCCAAACCTTCACCCCCTCCAGCCTCCAGTGCCACCTCCTACCCTCTCATTCTCGGCAGATGGTCTGGCCTCCTACAGCAGAGAAAAAATAGAGGCTATCAGCCTGGTACACACTCTGCTGCCCACCTGCCCTCCCCTCTCCAGGGCCCCACACACTCATTTATAAGCAGCCTCGCTGCCTTCTACTTACAAAGCGAAGACTCATCAAAGGCCAATGTGTCTGCGTTCTCGGTGCCCAATCTCCTGAGTACCCTCCTCTGACTTGACTTCTCAATTATGTCTCTCTGCTGAGTCTCCCATATCCCTCCCCCATCAGCGAAGGCCTCCTTGTGTCTCAGGAGCACTGAAGTCTACAGTTTGGACTAACTCTCCCCAGCCTCCCATGGCTGAACACTGGCTGCTCTTCCTAACACCTCTAGGATCTCCCAACCCCAAATACCCTTTTCAGTGCCTTCCTGATTTGGTCTTCCACTTGGCAGTGCTAAGCAATTCTAGAAAACTCTACTTTCCAAAATGGCTACAACAATGTTCCCATTCCAATATGCCTCTGGAACCTCAGATACTCAATACTTTCCTAACCTAAAGCAATTTCTTTTCCCTCAACTAGACTCTAGCTGATATATAGGCAAAGATTTTTGTTTGTTTGTTTTTTCTTTTTGTTTTGTTTTGGCTTGATTTTTTTTCCTGAAGCATGCATAGGCAGCCCATATATGGCGGTTCTGTTGAACTTGTCCATATTGGGTTTCATGGTCTAAGTTGATGAAGATGACTGACCAGGTCTCTTCCTCAAAAGGGCACCAGACCTCATTACAAATGGTTGTGAGCCACCATATGGTTGCTGGGAACTGAACTCAGGACCTTTGGAAGGGCAGGCAGTGCTCTTAACCACTGAGCCATCTTACACCAGAAACCTAAGATACACTTCTACCTCCTCCTTGGCCCCCATGATACTGTCTTGCTTCATACCTTATTCTCTCACAACAACACAGCAGCCCTTCAATTTTTCGGACTATGCAGACTTTGTGCTTTCCCAACGCATTCTCCTGACTGCCCACACACTTTTATTTCCAGTGCATATCTGATCACAGCAGTCCCCTGACTAGAATTCTAAATGGTTCCCCCACATAATACTGAACATGTTGTCAGAACCACAAGTACTTCATTGTTGACTACGGCCAGTGTTCCACCTGAGCCTGGGATAAGGGTCCTCTCCCGCCCCGCCTATCTTCCCAGTCTCACTCCCTACCCCTCCCACCATCTGAGTTAGTGGAATTCTCCAAGCTCCTTCTGCTCCTATTAGCATCAGGCCCTCCCACATGTGGGGCTATCCTTGCACTGGCCAGCAGTGTCATGAGTCCTTCGAGTCCACAAGGACATTAACCTTGCAGGGAAGCCTTGTCAACACCGCGCATCCTGACATAGCGCCTTCCCGCGGTTGAGAGCTCAGATTCCTACTTGATGAGTGTTTGTTTACATACCTGTCTCCTGTAGTAAACGGGAGGGTAGGGACAGAGCTCACTTACTCACATGCCCTCATTAGCCAGTCAGAAGAGACCTTGGTTGAGTCCAGATTAAGAAGGAAAGGAAGAGAGACTAGGAAGAGGGATATGTGGGATCAACAGACCGTTGACCTCCACGTATGAGTATTGGCTTCTCCAATAATAGGAGCACATACGTTCCCTCCCTTGCTGGACACACATGTAGAAGATTCCAGGAGTACACAGGCCCTCTTGGAACCTCCTTAGGGCTATTTGCAAGAATGTTAAGTTTGCTAATTCAAAACAAACGTCATAGAAGCAAATGAGTCATCCACATAACTATTTCTATGTGATCTGCACATCATTTTTCTGTGCTTGGCTTATCACGTACGTTCTTAAGCTATAATCTAATACATTATGATGCATCTCTGTCTACCCCTGAGGAGACTGCCTTTGGGGCCTTTCATGTCTGCTGCACCTCACTGGAGACCTCCCTGTGACTCAGGTCCCCTTCAGGACCTGAATCAGCTCGGCCCCATCAGCCTCTCATCATGTTCCGATACATATCCCAGAGTATCTCAGGACAAATCAAGAACTGACCAGCCTTACCAGGGTGTGATTCCAAGTTCTTATGACACAGCCTTGGTCGTGCCTCAGCTCTCCTCTCCCACTCTGCTCCTCAGAGGGCCACAGTCCACCCACCAGCCTGAGGAAGTATCTGGGAGGCTGTCTGGCTCCTGAGGAGAAAACGAGAGAGAAAGGGGGAAGCACCCACCTCCATCAGGAGAATGTCCTTGGAGCTTTGCGCCTGAACCTTCGGGTGCTGGACCTTCACGGCCACAGTCCGACCGTCATGCAACACTGCCTTGTGGACCTGGGCCAGGGAGGCTGCCCCCAGGGGGGTGTCATCGAAGCTCAGGAACAAATCATGGATCTGCCAGGAGGGGAAAGAGAAGAGAGTGACTGGAAGGCGGCCTAACCTGGTAAGAGGGTGAGGCCGAGAGATGATGCCCCAGAGCTGTCCAGCATCCCACAGCAGATCTACTGCCTCATCGGTTGGGTGGGTCCCAGATGGCCCTTTTGCTATGGTAAGAATTCACACCAAACACATGGATAAGACAGGACAGAAGACACACCTGGAGGGCATGTCTGCATAGGACCACAGGAGCCCTGTAACCCCCATCAAAGGCCATTTAATGATCCACCACTGAGTCTGTTGACCCTTCACGCACAGATCATGACAAGTTCACAGAACTGGAGCCAGAGCAGCCTGACAGGCCAGAGGGCAGACATCCCAATCCTGCCAACCTAGACAGCTCAAGGCCCTTTAAGCCGGAGGCTTTGAGTCACAGCCACCTTTACCTGAGCAGAGGCCTCGAGACGGGTTTCTGAGCCACTGCTGGCCTGGCCACATCCTAGCAGGATCCTAGTGTTGCCAGAGACCTAAAGTGAGTCTCTGGGAGTTCCCTTGCTCTTCTGTGCCTCAGTTTCTCTCGGCACCCTGACTCTTGCATCCTCTCTTGCTTTCTTCCCCACTTCTGTCTCTTTTAGAACTGCCACATTGGTTCTTTCTGACTAGTTGGTCACCACTACACGGTCCAAATACAAATATCCTACTAGATGGAAAGAGAGCCCCCCACAACCAGAAACTTTTCTAAAGATTGGCAAAGGCTGTGGTTCAAATCCTCTCCATTTCTTTAAGCCCAAGCACAGCCTCAGAGTTCCATTTTTGCAGACGAATACACACCAGTCTATTTACTGTATTTAATCACATGCCTCTGCTTCCCTGCTCCCCATTCAAGGTCAATTCAGTCCTTTTTCCTACGCCCTTCCTGCCTTTGTCCCCATTGCAACCACCTTGTCCTGTCCTCAGCACTGCCCCTTTCTCTCCTCAAACCTGAGGTGCCAAATGTCACACAGCTACCATCCCAATTCTGTTTGCTAGGACTCCCTGTAATTCTCACGTCACAAATGGCTCCCAGCTCCCTGCCATCATTCCTGTACCTCCCACTAAATGTCATTACATTTACCAACATTCTCCAGAGGACAAGACCCAGGCATCAGGGAAGCGTCTCAAACGGTGGTCATGAAAGACGGCTCTCCAGTGGATTAGATACCAGGATGGTGTCTAATCTCCTTGTTCCCCCAACAACACGCTTGCCTTTCCCTCCTCTGTGAGTGCTAGACTTCCTAAGGGCTAGTCTCTTCTGCTGTCTACTCACTTGCTCTGGCTCCCTCGGCACAAGAACTATCATCATGGACTTGCTCTTGGGATGGAAGAACGCCAAAGCCACCTCCCCCAGATGCCATGTGAATGAGTGTGGGGGTGGGGGTGCTATGCTGGCCACTGCTATACCCCTGTAATTTGTACAGGGATGGAACTAGCTAGAGTCAAACAAGTACCTGTTGAGTGGCTAACTCCAGTGTTCTCTCCACTGGAGAACAGAATCAGCCTAGTTTTCCCCTTGAAACAGCTCGGCCTTGGCACTCACACTGCTACGACCACAAATACTCCAATGGACGTCTGTCCAGAATGGGAAAAGCATAAACCATGTCTGAACTTTACCTGGGCACAGGTTATTCCAGGTGAGGCCTCAGCCTGGCCTGTCAGAACCCTCAGGAGCCCCAGCCACCCTGATTGGCTCAGAAATGGACATGTGGCCCAATCAGACTCAAAGTAGCCCAATCATATTCAATTCTTCTACGTCTGTTTAAACAGTGGGAGACGATGTACTTTCTTTTGAAACTAGGAAGAAAAATACAATTCTGGGCATGCCAAGGGTCACAGGACAGAGACATAGGAAGCTAAGGCGAGAAAGGAGGAATCAATCCTGTTTAGTTTTAGCCCTTCATCTAGCCATCCTCAATACCTCGCCTACAATTCCTTTTCTGTTTGTTTGCCTTTTTGCCTGCTTGCCTGCTTGCCTGCTTGCTTGCCTAAGTCAATTTGAGCAAAGTTTTGTAACAGAGACAACTGAAGAAGCTCTAACTAACAACATCAGGCACTCGATGAGGTGACCGAGGGAGACCCAGGCCGGGGCCCCTTAGAGTCATGGAAAGTGTGGGTTTCAGCCCCTCCCTGTCCCCCTGATTGGAAGAAGGACTCAGGCTCAGTAAAAGCAGAGCTTCTGCTACTGCATAATGAGATCCACACAGATCCCTGTGGAGACTAGCAATGCCTGGAGGACCCCCAAGGAGACCATTTCTCAGGGCAGGGCTGTGGACCTCGCCCAGTCTTCCTGTGGTCCCATTCCCTAACCCTGGCCCTTGCCTGGCCCAGGGAATGTGTCACCTCCTTCTCAGAGGACAACCAGTTTTAAGCCCGTGTCATTGCGGGGACACTGCAGAGTCACTGCAACCAAAGAGTGACATGGCATCTCTAGGGCTGTGTGACAGGAACAGCTGCCAAGAGCTCCCCACAGGGAAGTGGAGGAAGGAAAGGGCTGAGGCAAGCAGATCCTAATCTCCAGAATGAGAGGAAGCCAGGCTTGCCATTTCACCCAGGAACAGGAAGGGCCTGCCCTCACAACCTCCTGCCTCCATCCAGGGATGGAGGAAGCCCCCTAATCCCAGCTGCTAACTTGGCATTTAAACCAGCTCTAGCAGGAAGGGGTTAATCAAACTCTCAGTTTCACCAGCAGAAGCAAAGGAGTCATAGAAAGGGTACCAAGAGGCATCTGTTGGGCAAACCCCTGTCCCATCGCGACCCCCCCCAAACCCCAGCATCTCTACAGCCATCTTTCCTTCTCTAGCCAGAACTCCTCCACCTTCCCATGCTCACGCAAACACATACACACATACACAATAATTGATCGCTACTGGATGCTCCTGCCGACTTATAAAAAAGGTAATTAAAGATTGGTGCTTCAGCCTGTAATTAAATATGAATAAAGTATCTCTAAATGGAACCTTAATTCAAAGTGTTCAGTGAACGTACTTTATGCTGATAGATAGTAAGGAAAAATAGACCCTGTCCCGAAAGCAGAATTATACCCCCCGTGCAGCTGGAACAAATGCTGCCCCTCCCCTCCAATCGCCAAGGCCCTGCCTCATTCCCTAGCCCTCTCGGCAGAAAGCCATTAGCAGAAACAAACGGCAGCATCTTCAGCAATTAGAGTCAAGCAGGGCCCTCGGCTGCCTCAGGTTCCTCATGGAAACTTGTCTTTCTTCTAGGGCTTGCTTCCCTGTTCTCTCTCTCTCTCTCTCTCTCTCTCTCTCTCTCTCTCTCTTTCTCTCTCTCTGGAGGCAAAATCAATTAAGTAAAACAGATGAATTTCAAAATGAGTAGTTGTGTGCTTTTTAATTACCATCGGTCTGAGATTCAAACATATTGATGATATGGTCATCTAGAAAAAAAATTATCAGGGAAAAAGTTGTTCCTGTTCTGTGTGGAGAGAAACAGGCAGAAGGACAGAACATGAATGTAAAGGGGATGATCTTTTAGGAGGAAAAACATTGGCCAGGCAAAAAGATTAGCATCCTCCCTGGGGCTCTGGCCATTCAGTCATCAGTTGTCTGTCTTGAGGAGAAGGGGTCTCAGGACCTGAAGACCAAGTGACACTGTGCCTGGACAGGCATAAGTCAGGCCTGCAAGTTCCCAGAAAGGAGGCCCTGTAGGTATCTTTTCCAAAATACCACATGGAGTGGCTAAGTACTGGCCAGGAACCTCATTTGGCCCAAAATAAGATGACAAGTCAGGGTACCCTGGAGGAGCTAAGGAGTTCCACTTCAATTCCGTATCTTAGCCAGCCTGAAGCCCCTCATGACCACTGGCTCAAGGTCACAGGTTAGGGCAGAGTGGGAAGGGACTTTCTAATAAGGCCCAACATCAAATATCCCACCCCATGGCCCCCATACTCATTCACATCAGGTCAATTTTAGCTTCAGAAATGCCACCATTCCAGGCATAGAAAGCATCTCCCAGGCCCTGGACAGCCTGGCTCCAGGTGACGATAGGAGCCTGTCTCAAACAGACCTAAATGCCAAGCCAGACAGCTCTCTAAGAGCTGGGATGATGCCCTGGGCACCTAACACAGACCAATGCATCAGGGTTGTTGGTGGACGGGGGAAGCAGGTTACCATGGCATCAGCAACCAAGAACATCTGGCTCTCTCTTGTGGAGCTGACCCACCCCATACCTGGATGGGCTCCAGCTGCCATTCATTCAAGTCTGCTAGGCAAAGTCTCAGTCCATGCTAACAGAGTAGCTAGAAGGAACCTCAGCCTAAGGCAATCAGGACAGTTCCAGCCTTCCAAGACTCAGCAAAATGCCTTGAACAAACAATACCTATGTACCCCCAACACCTTCCAGCACCTCTACCTGGAACCCATCCCCCACCTCTGCTTCTCTCAGTCCCACTGACCTGCCCAGGTACGCCATTCCATTACCACTGATTCAGTTTGTGCAACTCTTGCTCTCCCTCTGGAACATGCTCTGGAACATGCTCTGGAACATGCTCTGGAACATGCTCTGGAACATGCTCTGGAACATGCTCTGGTCTGTAGTTCCCCCACCCCCACCTTCACGGCCATGCCTTTGCCTTCGAAGGTCACGTTTGGCCGGGATAGCAAATGAGTGACAGTGGGGGCATTCTCATTCCCCCTGTGGTGGTTTTAAAATATGTTCTGAGTTTTTAAATGCCCCCCTTCTTAAGGAGTCTATTCCCCTTCGCTTAAGTGTGAACTGGAATTCATGACCCGTTCCTAAATTACATAAGCCTCCAGTCAATCTATCCCCCTCCTTCTCATTTTCTCTTTTGGGGTTTTGTTTTGTTTTGTTTCTGGTTGGAGGAGGGAACAGATGTCCTACCACAGGTCATACCTATGGTAAGGGGCCAGGCTTTCTGCACAGACAAACCCCAGACACAAACCTTCTGGCCCCAGACATGACATGAGCCATGTGAGAAACCCTGAACATGATTACTAGTGTCAAATGCCAGTTTGACTGGATTAAGTCCCACAGAGAGACCCGGTAAAGTGTCCTCTGGCTGTGTCTGGGAGGGTGTTTGCAGAGAAGTGAGACCTGTGGGTTAGGAGAATGAGAAGATCTGAACTCCAACTTGGTGCCATCCATTTGACTGAGGGTTCAGACAGAAAGAGATTTTTCCTCCTCCCTTCTGGAGTTGGGGCCATGTTCTCCTCAGGCCCCATACATTAGGGTCATGAGGACCTCAGTCCTTCCTCCAGTAGTCCCCCCAAGTCCCACTCCTGGGTTACCAGGCCTTTGGCCACAGATGGCAAACAGCCAATGGTTCTCCAGCTCTGAGGCTTTTTGACTTCAGAATCCTAGCCCAGGTCTCCGTCTTCCAGCCAGCCTGTCACAGAGTTCTTATCCTCCACGACTGCATGAGTGGTTCCGCTGAGGAGTCTTCCCTTGAAAGTTTACCTCTATTGAAGTCTGCCCGATTGGTTCTGTCTCTGTGGAGAACCTTAACAACCTCAGTCCAGAATCATCCAGTAAGCTACTCCTGAACTCCTGACTCACAGACACACAGAAACTTTAAGTAAAATGCTCCTTGTTTAAGCCACAAGGTTTGAGGCTAACTTTTTCTGCAGCGATAGCCAAGCAATGCATCCAGCCACGCCATACCAGACATCACTAATCCATGCAGCATTTGGTGCTACTGTAGCCCCACGATGCCTTACAAGCTCTCACAACGCAGGGCTCCAGGCAGCCACTGCCAACAGAGCAGCTCTGTCATGATACAAACCACTGTCTTCATTTCCCCAGAGACTACACCAGCCTCCTAACCAACTTATCCAGTTAGATCCTAGCTCCTCCAATCTATCCTCTATCACACACACAACTGAACTGTGCCATGTCTCTATTTAAATCACCTCACCAGATACCTACGGTCTGAATCCCTAGCAGGCCCACCAGGGCTGGGGCCTATCTGCTTCTCTTTTCCAACCTCCTCCCTCTGTCCCAACCAGAAGGCTTCCTTAGACTCCAGACTCCTCCCTAGCCCCTACAGGTGTTCTCATGTGTTAGCCCCTTTACCTGGAAGGCTGACCTTCCCTCATACACTGCCTCACTGTCACCCACTCAACGACTTCTCCTGAATACATCCTCCTGGGCCCTCCTTGAGAAGACTGCCATGGCTGCACGTTCACCTCCTCCTCTATTTCCTGTTTCCCTCAACCCCCTTGAACTAGAGGCTTCTGGTTTTACACAGCACTGTATCCCAAGTGCATGACACAGGACTGAGCTCAGTCAGTTACGTTCTTTCTATAGGGATTGGCTAGAGCAGAGATGAGGTTCCCTGTACCCATCATGGAAAAGGAACCTGGGACCTTCCCACTGACCCCGGTAGCTTAAACACCTCCAAAAGTGACCACGGTACCTTCATGGTAGCCAAGGGGAGCCTCCTTGGCCCTGGGTAGCTTGAGAACTGTGGCTGGAGGAACTCTGGGGAATTTTTTTGTTAATAATGATTAATAAAAGGCAGATAAACACCCAGTGTGGCTGGCCAGCCTGGGAAGCCAGCCCATTAGAGCTGTCACTCATTAGCGGTGGGGGTGCCGTCCAATCAGATCTCCTCAGCTTAAGCAAACCTTCTGTAAATTGGAGGCTGCAGGCACTGACATTTGATAAATTATTCTTCATAATCCACCATTGCCTGTCATAAATCTAATCCTTCAACTTCCCCATCTTAATAACTCCCACAGTCTTGGAGGGTGGCATGTATCCGCCTCTGCCAGTGACAGAGGTCTCTGGGACCAGAGATCCTGGATAAAGAAGATTATGAAATCGTGCCCCCCCACCAGCCAGGGTAGAACCTGACAGCTGTCCCCTGGGTGATCAGAGCATAGGCAATGAGCCGCTCTTGGAGCCGCGGTGCACCTCAGCAGGCATCCCACCAAAAAAGCAGAGATGTGGGTCCAATACACAGGACTAGAAGTCTGGAACTTTCTGCCTTCCAGAGCCAGCTGGCACACGGAAACACAGAAGGCTTTTCTACTTCCTCGATTCTGAAGCTAGGTATGCTCAAGGGAACATCAGGATAACTTAGCTTCTCAAGAACGGGATGTTTGAGTCAACCACAGGCAACACGTTACATCTGAAGAGTGCTTGGTGTCCTCAAAGCGTTCTTACCTAACCCTCCACTCCCTCTTAAAGTTAGCTAGGGAAGCTAGTACCAACCCCATTTTACAGAGTACAACATAGTCACCAAAAGTCGTTATTCTTGGGGGCTGGAGAGATGGCTCAGAGGTTAAGAGCATTGCCTACTCTTCCAAAGGTCCTGAGTTCAATTCCCAGCAACCACATAGTGGCTCACAGTCATCTGTAATAAGGTCTGGTGCCCTCTTCTGGCCTGCAGGCATACACACAGACAAAACATTGTATACATAATAAATAAATATAAAAAAAGTCTTTATTCTTTTACACACATGACAACAACAACAAAATCCTAAATGATTAGCATTGTGGTTGTCACTGGGGACTTAAGGTGGAGTAAGTACAAAATGAATGGAGCCACCATCAACCGAAGTCACCAGCAGGACATAAAGGGACATGGGGGCAGTTAGGAATTTATCAACTCAGCACAAATGAAGAATACAATGGCTGGTCCTTACAAACACTGTGAAGGGTTCTCAAGGAACTGAGCATGGGTACCGGACTTCTCTAGAAATCAGAATAAGACCTGAAGACTGAAGAGTCAGCGAAGTTGTTACAAGAGAGAAGGAAGAGTCTTCCAGAGAGAGAACTGTGAACTGAGCAACAGCAAGAGACCCAAGGATCTGACAGCAAGCAGCTCCCAATACAGAACCCAGACCAACCTGGGCTCCCTCCCCACAGAGAAGGGGTCGTCTTCCACAGTTCATGATCACTTGAAGTGTTCTGTGCAGCTCGTGAATCCTGAACCCCAGCAGACTCAGCTTTACAAACCCCACAGGCCTTCTCAACCACCTTCAGCTGTCCTTAGACTCAAAACAAGAGAAGCAGGGAAAGTATGAAGCATGGTGTCCTTCATGTACTGACACTCCATTTGCTGTCTGGACAGATTCCCTGGGCTTTGGGAAGTGGCGGCAGGGTGAAGCTTCATTCCCATGCCTCAGAGCCCAGGACAAGGAATTCGGAGCACGCATGCAGCAAGTTTTCTGGGTTCGCTCACTTTCCACATGAGGAAGACAACAGAGTGCAGGGATTTAAAAGGAAGAAAAACTCAGCTGCTGCAGAGCTACTGAGACCACAGGGAAAAGAGTGCGCTACAGCTATGGAGCTGGCAAGACGGCCCAGTGTATAGAGTGTTTTCTGAATGAACAAAAGGGCCTGAGTTTGGATCCCTGGCATCTACAAAAAAAAAAAAAAAAAGCTGGGCCCAACACATGTGCCTATAATCCTGGACATGCAGGTGTAGAAGTAGCTGGATAGCCAGTCACCCTAACCAAAACAGCCAAGTGTTCTGAGAGAAAGGCCCTGTCTCATAAAGAGAAGGCGGGAGCTAGACATGGTGGCACGCTCCTTTGATTCCAGCACTGAGGAGGCAGAGGCAGACAGATCTATGAGTTCAAGGCCAGCTTGATCTAACAGAGCGAATTCCAGGCCAGTCAGGGCTACACAGAAAAACCCTGTCTCAAAAAGAAAAAAAAAATGACAAAATGATTTCCGCTCCTCTTTCTGTGCAGCGTTTCGATCTGTCTGAGGTGGGCTGTTCTCGAATCACGGAGAGGCTGGGGGCACCGCAGCATGAGGCTGATGTGAATCCACAGGCCGATCGCCTCACAGATGCCCACCTCACCAAGAAGCTTCTGGACTTTGGTCAGCAGTCATGTAACTACCAGCAGCTTCGGAGAGGAACCAATGAAGCCACCAAAACCGTCAACAGAGGCGCCTCTGAGTTCATTGTGATGGCAGCAGTTGCTGAGCCCTTGGAGATCATTCTGCACCTCCCGCCACTGTGTGAAGATAAGAATGTTCCCCGTGTGTTTGTGACTTCCTAGCAGGCCCTAGGACGGGGTCTCCAGACCTGCCATTGTCTGTTCTGTTACCATCAGAGAAGGCTCTCAGCTAGAGCAGCAGGTCCAGTCCATCCAGCAGCCTATTGAAAGGCTCCTGGTGTAGGCCTGTGGCTCTGTCCTTTCTGTCTGTTCCCACCATACTTGTGTATCATACAGTCTGTTAGCATGTAGTGTTTTCAGCCAGTTTCTATTATAAGTATTGTACTACATCTGTTTTTTTTTGTATTTTTATATGTCTTACAGGGTTGTTCTGTCCCATCTCCCCATCTTCTCATACCATTTTTTAATCTATTTCACTTAATCTACGTGAAATGATACCTAATGCAGAAGAGAGGCAGACTGTCACAGTTTAACGGTGGGAAGAACCAGGAAACACCTAAGCCAAGGATAGTGTCTGCTATCACCTGTGAACTCATCCCTCTGTGCAGGACAAGGTGACAGTAACACTGGTCCCTCACGCCTTTGTGCATGAGATCCCCATAAATGTTACCATGACTGAAGATCTTTCTTTGGGGGGCAGCCCCTCCCGCCCACACTGTCATTTGAAGAGGAAGTCTGATATGTCCAAGTGCCATTTATTAATGTTTGTATGTTTTTGATATGTGTAACCTTATATTCTCACCCCACTCCCTACTGAGGGTGTCAGGGCATTCAAAGGGATGGTCTGCAGACTCAGAGGCAGCCTGAGTTTGACTGTCTGGATCGAAGAGTGACAAGGACAGAATAGTTCATTCATGTTGGAATAAAGGATGCCGGGGCTGAAACTTAGAGCAGAGACGATGCTATCAGGAGCATCCTGTCCTTTGTTGAATGGGGATTCCTTGTGGAGCTGTTTGACACCCACTTTGGGAGCCCTTATCCCTTTCTCCCTCAACATGGGTCAAGTGTATTCTCTATCTCACGAAGGGAGTGAAATAATGTTGTTCATTCTTGAGCGTGCTAATAAAGAGTTATGTTCATATTTCATTTTAAATGAAAGAAAGAATGTGGAAAGCTATAGATGAAGACACACCTAATGTTGACCTTTGGCCTCCACACACAAGCACACATTCATACACACACATGCACCACAAACACAGAAAAGCATACATGCATACACACATGAATAGTTGGAGGGTCAGTGACCTCCCTGCCAAGCTGCCAACGACATGCCCATCTGCACAGCTCCCCTCATCCCAGGCAGTGTTGAGTCACTGTGACGAAGAGAATACGAACTGTGAAAGACAAAATATGGACTTTCCTGGCCTGGGGTATGCACAAAAATAGCCTGTGTTCCCAACCCAAAAGCTGTAAATGTGCTCTTACATGACGGAGTCAGCGATCCTGAAGTGAGGAGAGCAGCCAGGACCCAGTGTCACAACGGCTCAGTAGGTAAAGGTGCTTGCTCCAGGGCCTGGTGACGTCATTTCAATCCCCAGGTCCCACATGTTGAGAGGAGAAAACCAACTCCCATAAGCTCCTCTGACCTCCACATATGTATACACACACACACACACACACACACACACACACACACATACACATAAAAATGTGATTTAAGAAGGGATGAGGGGAGCCGGGCAGTGGTGGCACACGCCTTTAATCCCAGCACTTGGGAGGCAGAGGCAGGCGGATCTCTGTGAGTTCGAGACCAGCCTGGTCTACAAGAGCTAGTTCCAGGACAGGCTCCAAAATCACAGAGAAACCCCGAAAAACCAAAAAAATAAATAAATAAATAATAAGAAGGGATGAGGGGAAATGAGGGTGGATGCTGGCACCTTCCTCTCCTGCAATGCCCACCCCGACCCCCACACACATTTAATTCAGTCCTCAAGTATGCCAACGCATCCTCTCCAGCTCCCCAACCTTGGTCCAAGCAACAACACTTCTTGCCTGGATGACCATGAAGACACTTGACTGGTCTTCCAGATAGTTCCACAGACCAGCTACCACACATTAGACCATGCTGTGCTTCTCACAGGGCCCACAGATGGCTGCCGGTCTCAGATCTCCTGAACACACACAGCTCACTTCTCCCAGCCACTGCCTGCAGTCACCCTCAGTCTTGTTCCTGACCGGAGTGCTTATGCCCTGAGGTACATACAATTTCCAGGTGTGCATCATGTCCTTCTGTCCCTTAACTACCCTTGGCTCATAATGTCCAAACCACTTGCTCTGGCAGGCCAGCTTCACCTCCTACACTTATTATCCAGAACACTATGTACTTCTCCTTGGGACACTTAAGCAAGTGTCATTGGAGTTTTATTGTTGGGATTCCCATAACCAAAAACTATGAGCTCCCTCACGGAAGCTTGTTCAACTGCACAACACAGGACCACACAATAAGCACGATGGCCAGGTGAGGGTCGGGGAGTGCACAAGCAGGCAACGCATTAGAGACGACAAACCCCAGTGCCCCAGCCTTGGACACTGGGGCTGTGCAGACTTAGAGACACTGTCCTCCCTGCTTCTACTCAAGATTCACATACCTCCCTGGGGGGACCCTTTCAGTACAAAGAGATTTTTCTTTGGACCATCAGCTCGCAAAAAAAAACAACATGGAGACTTATTAATTATGAAAGCTCAGCCTATAGCTTATGTTTGCCCCACTAGCTCTTATAACTTAAACTAACCCATTTATATTAATTACATTTTGCCTCGTGGCTTTTTACCTCTCTTCCATCTTGCACCTCGTGTTTCCTCTCCATGTGTCCTCTGGCATCTCTCCAGTGCCTAGATCCATCTTATCTTCTTCTTTCTCTGCCCACAAGTCCCACCTAACCTCTTCTTGCCTAGCTATTGGCCATTCAGTTCTTTATTAAACCAATTACAATGACACATCTTCACACATCGTAAAGAAATATTCAACACTCCAGCATGACACACCTGTACTGCCTAAATTGGCAGCCAGCTCAGGACACTTCACCTGTGTAGGGGTACCCAAAAGCCTTCTTGCTCCTTCTCTCTATGAAATGTCCTGTGTTGTGGTATATTATTTTAAGATATGTTATATTTGTTTATGTTGTGGATTATTTGTTTTAATGATGCGAAGATGTACTGCATTCTTTTATGTTGCATTTGTTTAACTCTGTGAAGCCATGTTACTTTGCCTGTCTAAAACACCTAATTGGTCTAATGAAGAGCTGAACAGCCAATAGCAAGGCAGGAGAAAGGATGGATGGGGCTGGTGGGCAGAGAGAATAAATAGGAGAAATCTGGGAGGGATGAAGGAGTGAGAAAAGATTCACTGACCTTTCCAATCCCATGAAGTTGCAACCCTTTCCTTCTAACTTGAAATTTCTAAACTATGTTCAAGGTCCATAGCAGTCAACATACACACAGCAACATAGAGGTACACAAGGTCAACTAACATATATACCCAAGCCTGAATCTCTATCTAGATTCAGTCTACACCCCGGTTAAAGATGAATGCACACTGGCACATAAGTTGACTCATACTACATGTACCTGTACAGACAAACATGCATACCCAAGTCTGATTCTCCATCTGGAGTCAGGCTACATCCCTGATGAGATGTGTATACACATGAGTGTATACGTGCACTCAAAAAAACATCCATGAAATAGGACCGCCACTAGGCATCAGGTTATTTCCCTGGTTAGAAATGTAAACATGTGCACATACACACACACACACATAAACATGCAGATATAGCACACATATATACATACAGATATTTGTATTGTGTACACACAGGCATATATACACATTCACACATGCAGACACATAGACACATATGTGAATGTGCAATATAGGTGCATACATGCACAGTTAGACACACCTACACATGCATGCATATGGAGCATACATTCACACAAACATACATGCACAAATACATGGACACACATATATGTGAATGCATATGTATACATGTGCATGCATTCACATGCACAGGCACACACACACACACACACACACACACAAGCACACACTTATTCTCTTCCAGTGGGGTACAGGCCCCAACAAGGGGCTCTCCTTGAAGCAGGACCTCCGGAGCACATATTGCCACACAGGCCCAAGTTAGGAAATGGATTTGTTCCTGAAGCACCATAAATGAAGCAGCAGGCCCACCTGGCTGACTCATAATCAGCATAAAAAATTGATTAGCCCTTTCCAGATTAAACATTATTGTTTCAGTGGTGAACATAAATCAGCTAGACATGCAGAGCGCACCTCCCTCTGCTGCCCAAGGGCAACATCAGGTGGAAAGCAGGTGAGGAGAAACAATGACGGGGGGCTCTTCCTGGAAGAGCGCACCCCTCCCTCCAACCACAGCTTGCACACAGAACAGAGGCTTTTCCAGAGGCGCACGCCAGTGCCTGACCATCTGTCCTTGCACTTCCTGAGGCCTCCACTTAGCCAACAGCTAATTGGCTCTTCAGGTAACAGGTCAAGGGCAGCCTGGCATAGAAGGCAAGATGGCAGACCCAGGGGAAACCAGAGCAAGGATAACAACCTCACTTTCTCCTGAGTGAGTGTCACCAGTTTCACCAGACTAGGTCCTGGCTCAACCCAGTGGCCTTGAACCACGCCCACCTCCTCTTAGGGACGGACTAACTAAAGTGGGTGTGTCTCTGGAGTCTAGCCGCAATGACCAAGCTCCTCCTCTGCCCAGTCCCTAGCTCATTCACTGCTGTGTGACCCTCATTCATCCAATGTCTCTAAGTCTCACCTTCCACATCTGGGAACACTGGGCTAGGGACCCCAAACACACCTTACCAAGCTGCTCTGGGACTAAATGAGACCACGTTCTTGAAAACACCAGTGTCCATGTCAGACAGAGGAGGTACTTAACAAATAAACAGTGAATAGTAGTAGCAACAGCAGCAGGAGCAGCAGCAGCAGGAACAGCAGCAGCAGCAGCAGGAACAACAGCAGCAGGAGCAGCAGCAGCAGCAGGAACAACAGCAGCAGCAGCAGGAGCAGCAGCAGCAGCAGCAGGAACAACAGCAGCAGCAGCAGGA
>NC_022009.1:25403586-25407276 GCF_000317375.1 Microtus ochrogaster | reverse complement strand
CAGCAGCAGCAGCAGGAACAACAGCAGCAGCAGCAGGAACAACAGCAGCAGCAGCAGGAGCAGCAGCAGCAGCAGCAGGAACAACAGCAGCAGCAGGAGCAGCAGCAGCAGTAGTGGCAGCAGCCCCTCCTCTGCCTGCCCACCTTCTCTTAGGAATCACAGGAAAGCAGTCCCCGGCCAGGACAGGAACATCCGTGTAAAGCACAGGCCAGAGAAAGTTGGCTCATGACTTTGACCTCTCTGAACTGTTTGGCTGTCAGCAAAAACGAGTTTCCCCTCACGTAAGAATGAAGAAATCGGCCCTACCTGCTCCCTGGATCTTGCCTCTTCCCAGTTGCCCCTTCCATGTGAACATCTTGACTACAGTCTTGGAACTGACAGCCCTAGGGGCAGCCATATGTAAGGAGGTTAAAAGGCTGGAGCATTAAAAACTGTGCTCCCTTTGCCCTGGGTGTGCAACCCCGCCTCCCAGTTACTCTACAAGACTAAGTCCTCCCTGCCTACAATGGCAGCTGGTTTAAGAGCACAGGGTATCAGTTGCCTCCTCTTCCCGCAGCCACACGACCACTTGCCACATGGCAACCCCTGAGTTCTCCAAAAAAATTCTCTGGAAGGCTTATCCTGGAGTCCACTTCTGGGAGAGCCCAAACTGAGAAGAACACCCACCATGTAGTGAGTGCTAGCATGCTATGCTCTATGGCAGACTGGCAGAGCCTAAACCCCACCTCTAGCCATCTCTTCTTGAACCATCACCAACAACGAAACCACTTCTAGTTCAAGAGGAGACAAGGAGACAACCCCTGCTCTGGCCTAGCCCCCAGCAGCCTGCAGACCCACTCCCCTTCTTGCTATCAAGGTGAGGGAATTCACAGGCTCTGTTCTGGGAGGTGATGAGGATGCTGCAGGCCCTCTGACAGCTCTGGGAGGCCCAAGGACAGCTGCCAGCTCCTCCAGAGCAATGGCCACAACATCTGTCCTCTACCCCTGCCCAGCTGGTAACACTCACACTCTGAGACCTAAGGGCTGGTAGGAGGAAGAACCATTAATCCTGACCCACTCCACAGACCCACCCCCTATGACATTGCACTGGTACCTTCTATTAGTTCTTCACTGTGGACTCTGCCTAAAGCATCATTAGATCCATGCCAGGCTTTGCATGCACATGTTCCTGTTCGAGAACACACTCACACATACACACGCTATCAATCTATCTATCTATCTATCTATCTATCTATCATCTATCTATCATCTACCTACCTATCTATCTATCTCTCCTTTGAGTTTACTTATATATACTTTACTATATAGCCCCTGACTAATGTCTCAGGGTCTCTGATTCTTCAACTAGGAAGTAGGAACGTGAGGATGTCACCTTGACAGGATCTAGAATCTGGGCATATCTGAGGGAGTTTCTAGATTGAGTTAACTGAGGTAAGACAATTCATCCTAACTGACGAATCACAATCACAAGGGATGAGGAGGTCTTGAGTAGAATAAAAAGGAGAAATGAGCTGAGCACAAGCACAATCTCATTCTGTGGCTTAGCTACAAATGCAGTGTGAGCAGCGGCCTCACACGCCTGCTGCCGTGAACTGTGAGCAGCGGCCTCACATGCCTGCTGCCGTGACTTCCTTCCCATGGCTGCCTGTGCCCGTGAACTGTGAGCAGCGGCCTCACACGCCTGCTGCAGTGACTTCCTTCCCATGGCTGCCTGTGCCCATGACCTGTGAGCCAAATAAATCTATCGTGAAGTTGCTTTGTCAGTTGTTTCGTCATAGCAACGGAAATGAGCTAATACTGAGAAGACAACTACCGAACCCTGTAGAGCACCTGGCAGAAGCCACGTTGTCCTGATCTGTAATGTTACAAAACACACTAGGGAGGGCTCATTCTCTCCTAGGGGCAAAGCTGTAAAGAGAGTGGAAGTGGCCAGGGCCGTCTGGTCCTGGAGAAAACTAACTGCAGTGAGTACGACGTGCAGGGAGAGGTTGAGGGGAGAGACACTAAGACTCAGGAAGACTACACCGAAGTGTTGTGGAATAATCTTTTTGTGCACTGTGAATATGTGTCACTCTGATTGGCTTAATAAAAGGGTGAACGGCCAATAGCCAGGCAGGATTTTCAGGCACAGAGGATGCTAGGAAGAGGGGCGGAGACGGGAATAGACACAAAGGAAGCAGGAAAGCAAGATAAACAGAACAGAGATGAGGTAAACAAGCCTCAGGGCAGAATGTAGATTAATAGAGATGGTTAATTTAAATTCTAAGAGATAGTTAGAAACAAGCCTGAGCTATCAGTCAGTCTTTCATAATCAATAATAAGTCTCCATGCCATTATTAGGGAGCCTACAGTCTGGACGAAAAAACCCAACTCCACCAAAGTCCACCCCTGCCCCTCCTCAGGTTCATGTTCCCCTAGAACTTAGGCACGTACATTAAAATCCTTGAGTTGCAATTAGCTAAGTCAAATAAGGTCATACTGGAACAAGGTGGACCCTCAATCTAGTGAGGAATGGCCTTATAAAAAGGCCAGGTGACAAAGGAGTCTGAGGTTCGGCTGTGCAAATACAAACCAACTCCAGAGATTGGCAGCAGCTGGCAGGAGCTGGATGAGAAAGGGCAGACCCTCCCCAAATCCTGCAGGGGTGTGTGTGTGGTTCAGGCCCAGCTTCCAGAACTGGGGGAGAATGACTTTGTCTTTTCAAGACACCCACCTGGACAGCCAATTACTGAAAGCCTGGCAAAAACAACAGAGATGTCTCTTCTCAGACCTAGAACTGCAGTCAGAGGAGGGTGGAAAACTTGGGATTATCCAACATGGAGCGGACGCCTACCCCTACACACCAGGGATTCTGTGGCCTGGAGGGATGGATTATGAAAATATATTTTCTTCCAAGTCCACAGGAGACCACAGGGTCTCAAGGGAGGAGTGAAGGCTCCTTGGGTCCTGGGATCCAGTGATTCCTCAGGACCGGCCTCTCTCTGAGGCACTAAATTTCTACTCTGGATCATGACAGTCCAGGAGAAAGAACACCAGATAAGAGCAGGGAGACACGGGTTCGACTCCCCATTCCGCCACCCAGATGTCCCACACCATGCAAGTTTCCTCACTTAGATATTCGGGGTTGAACAAGAAGGCTTCTAAATCCGCACGACCCGTCAGTCTGGGTTCTTATGGGTTGCTTCTGCCTAATCTACCTATTTATCTACAGACAGTGTGAAAGAAAATAGCTGTTTGTCAAAGCCCGGGAAGACCCAGGAACCAGAAGCTTCCTGCATATGCTTTGAGGGCTCGATACATCGGAAGCACAGCTGACAGTTCCTGGCATTTACCCTACTGCAGGCCCAGTGCTGCGGATGGCGTGTCTGTTTTTTTTAATTGACACATACTAACTGTGCATACTTATGAGTGTACAGAGATGACATCGCGATACGCACATACAACAGGTGATGATCAAATCAGAGCAATCAACATGTCCATCACCTGGACCGGTCCTCATTTCCGTAAACTGAGAACATCTGAAATACACAGCATAATACTATGAGCTGTAGCCACCCACCTGGAGAACGCTACTGCTTTTTCCTTCTATCAGACTGCGGCTCCATACCCTCGGCCAGCCTCTCCACAGCCCTACCTCCTCATATCCTTGTCCACCCCTGGTGACTATTCTTTTTTTTTTTTTTTTTTTTT
>NC_022009.1:25400701-25403486 GCF_000317375.1 Microtus ochrogaster | reverse complement strand
CAGGGTTTCTCTGTGGTTTTGGAGCCTGTCCTGGAACTAGCTCTTGTAGACCAGGCTGGTCTTGAACTCACAGAGATGCGCCTGCCTCTGCCTCCCAAGTGCTGGGATTAAAGGCGTGCGCCACCACCGCCTGGCCCCTGGTGACTATTCTACTGGCTACTTTCGGGTGGTGAACTTCTTCGGCTTCCATATATGAAAGAAAACCTGCCAGCATTTGCCCTTCAGTGCTTGGCTCATTTCACTTAACACAATGATCTCACTATGACATGTCACTGCAAGTAACAAAATTTCATTCTTTTTTGTTGCTGGATAATCTTCTCTCGCGTATATGCACCACGTTTTCTTTTGGGCACTTAGATGGGTACCAAATCTTGGCTCTCACAAATACTGCCTGATGATACAGATGTCTCTTTGCATGCTGACTTCTTTAGAAATGAACCCAGCAATGGGACCACTGAATCGTATGGTAGCATCTTAGCATCTTGAGGAACCTCCACACTGTTTTCCACAGCAGATCAGAATGTGCAGGAGAGGCAGGGAATACTGAAACACACCAATAACCCCAGAACCTGGAAAAACGGGGCAATCTAGTCTACATAGCAAGTTCCACGTAAGCAAGGGCCACACAGCAAGATCCTATCTCAGACGGGGAAGAAAGTGTGGGAAATTCCCAGTTCTCTATGTCTTTATCTTTCTCGCTAGTGTCATTTTAACTGGGGTGAGGTGTCTCATTTTCAGGAGATGGGTTGTGAAGAGGTTGAAGGCTGAGGCGGGGTTTTTGCTGTGTATCCCAGGCTACACTTGAACTCACTATGTGTCTCAGGCTGGATGCCAACTTACAGGAATCCTCTGGTTTCCGCCTTCTGCTGGGCATACACTATCACTGATTAGCAATGGTGAGTGTTTTGCTCAAATACTTATTAGCCACGTGTGCTGTGTCTTCTTTTGAGATCACCTGCATATTTCTTGTTGTTACTTGTTCTTGTTGCTTTTGAGACAGGGTCTCATTATGTGGCTCTCGTAGGCCTAGAACTCATTATGTAAATCAGGCTGGCCTGGAACCCTGCTTCTGCCTCCCACGTGCTGGGATTGAGGGAACATACATCACATATATTTCTTTTTTTTTTTTTTCGAGACAGGGTTTCTCTGTGGTTTTGGAGCCTGTCCTGGAACTAGCTCTGTAGACCAGGCTGGTCTCGAACTCACAGAGATCCACCTGCCTCTGCCTCCCGAGTGCTGGGATTAAAGGCGTGCGCCACCACCGCCCGGCTGCACATATATTTCTTAATAAGTCTTTTTCTTTTTCTATTGAGGTTGGGTATGGGGTTTTTACTGTGGATTTTATGCCTTCATTGAGTAGACAGCCTGCAGATACTGTCTCCCACTCTGCAGGTTCACTTCAATCGGTTGACTGTTTTCTGTGTAGAAGCTTCTTCAGTTGACAAGATCCTGGTTATCTAGTTTTTGCTCTTGTCTGTGCTTTTGAGGTCTTACCTAAAACACCACTGCCCCACCCCAGGTCCTGAAATGAAGCATTTCCAAACTGCCTGTATTTTCCAGTCCTTACCCCAGCCCTACTAATACACAGGTTCTTCGAACACCCCACCTACAGACGAGGGAACCACGGCTAGAAAGATCAGACCCAGGATGGCACAGAGCATCTGGAACTCAAGCAAGACTCCAAGTCCAAGCCGCATAGACTCTCCATTCACCTAACACACCACTGCTAAGCACTTCTGGATACAAGCCCTGGGCAGTGCCCTGAGGAGATCCCAAGATGCCAGTGCAGAGATGACCAGACTGTAAGGCAGGGCACAGGATTTGGGTCTATGTCATATGCTTCAGATCTACAAGACAGTCCACCTAACCTGCCTGAGGAGGTTAGTGACGGTTTCAAGAAAACAAAAACAACCCAATTCCAGAATTCCATTGAACAACATTTATTAATACCTACTGTTGGGCACCATGAGAGAGCCAGTACTGGAAAGTGACCAGCTATAGGTGTCAAAAAGGATCCCTGAGCCGGGCAGTAGTGGTGCACACCTTTAATCCTAGCACTCGGGAGGCAGAGGCAGGCAGATCGCTGTGAGTTACAGAGAAACTCTGTCTCAAAAAAAAAAAAAGCCACTGATCCTGACCAGGGTATCCGAGGAAACCACAGGAAGCTCAGGACCCCTCCTGAAATCACAGCTAACCTAGCAGGCATTTGGTCATGGTGGCGGCTAGACAAAGAATGGGAACAAATGCAGGGAGCACTTGGGGAGAGGAGAACAGAAGAACACAGGGCAGATGTGGGAGATGGGTCAGCAGTAGGAGGACTCATGACACTCACGGAGGACCTAGGTTCAGTCCCCATCACCCACACGATGGCTCTCAACCATCCGTAATGCCATCCCAGGGGATCTGACACCCACCTCTGACCACCATGGGTCCCAGGCATGCATGTAGGCAAAAGATTCTTCCACGTAAAACAAATAAATCTAAAAGTAAAAAATAAAAATAAAAGGACAGGAGCCCAGGGTGGCCCAGGCAGGACAGGCTTCAAGATTGAGAGGTTCAGCAACGCCTGCTCTTCTCGCTGTGGGGCTCTCTGGACAGCCACGAGGGCCACACGAGCCCAGGTAGATATTCCTCAACAAGTTACAACAGACTGGGCATAGTGGGGCACGCCTTTAATCACAGCACTCAGAGGTGCATCTCTGTGAGTTTGAGGTCAGCCTGGCCAAATAATGAGACCCAAAACAGCCAGGGCTACATAGTGAGACCCTGTTTCAAAAAAAAAAAA
>NC_022009.1:25389130-25400481 GCF_000317375.1 Microtus ochrogaster | reverse complement strand
GAGAGGAGCAGACTGAGGAGGACTGGGCAGGAGCTGAGAGAGGAGCAGACTGAGGAGGACTGGGCAGGAGTTGGGGATATCGAAAGAGGACCAACCAGGCTGTGCAGCCACTGCTCACCTCTCCTCCAGTAACTAATGGCAAGCCATCCATTGTGGCTGACGTTAATGCTTCCCGCCATCCGTCTCCTACTCATTAAATTACCATTTTGTGGCCAAAATCTCTCCCTCTCATAATTGATAAAAATCTCCTTTTGATGTTCGGCATTATTGGGGGAAAATGTTTTTTATTCTTCATTGTGTTTTTAATATAAATGTATTTTTTATCAAGATCTGCCGGGAAGGCAGGACGAGGACAAGCCTGCAGGAGGGGTACTCTCCTCCCGCCCCACACTGAGCCTTCTGTTCCGTTCCCAGAACACTCCCTTGGTGGCCTTCTTAGAGACACTCTGGGGAGACAAGCCAGGTGCCAGGACAAACAAGAGTAGCATTCAGGCCAGGAGAAGCAGGTCAAAGGATCTACCGATGACTGAGGGCCAGTGAGACTAGCTGAGACCTGAGAACAGGCAAGCTGACCTCATCGGGCCCCTGCTGGAGAACAGGGAGACGAGCAAGGACTCCCAGGGCTAACACCATACCTGCACAGGAGGGGCTCAGTAAACACATGTGCATAACAGGAGGCCAGGGAGCAGACAGGTGGGCACCTGTGTTCAGTCTGCCCGTGCTCACCCACAGCAAGGCCACCCTCAGCAGAGTCTACAAGAAAAGAAATGGAAACTAGGAAGCCCAGCGCCGCAGAGCTAATAAACCAACGGGGAGTTTGGCTCCTGCCCATCAGTTCAATACAAACATCAGGGGTCCAAGCACACAGCTCGCCTCGAGGGCCATGTGGAGAACTGGGAAGGTTTATCTGGGCACCATCCTGACCTGCCCACTGTGCCCAGACACCAGAGCGAATGCTAATCTAGATGGAATTTTCTCTGTGGTTCTTTTGTCCGGTGCTGAGGTCAAAGCCAGGGCCTTGCGAAAGCTAGGCAAGGACTTTCCCACTGAGCTACCCTGGAAATCCAAAAGCTGGCCCTTGTCTCACCCTGTCTCACTATGTAGACCAGGCTGGCCTCCAACTCCCAATCCTCCTGTCTCCACCTCCACAGTTCTGGGATTGCAGACCTTCCCATCCAATTTATTAGGAAAACAGGTTGCCCTCCATATGTGAGTGGGCCTCCCTGAAGCGAGAGGGAAGTCTGCCAGCAGATGGCCTTCACATCTGAACCTGAACTACAGCACTGGCCGCTCTGCCAGCTCTGGACTTGCTAACCTCTATAATCACATAATCCAATGTTTAAAAAGCCAATGTATCTCTCTATTTATTTACATACATGCATATTATACATGCATATAAAAATACATATATTTATCTCTGTTCAGTTTCTCTGACTAACCCAGAGTAACACGGGAATGAAAATATCCCCAGCCCCGGCAGATAGCTAAGAGCCTAAAGGAAGGGCATCCTTCAGAGGACATTTTGTCCTACTTCCTCAAGGTCGCCCTGAGCCAGCTGCAGTCCTGTGTGTCCCTACCCGGGCTATCCCCTCCCCTACCTGCCCTTCCTTCCTGTCTTTGTTCTGGCTGGTATTGCACTCCACCATGTTGTCTCTCTGGCCACTACCCCCAGGTTGAATAATCAACTGACATCTTTAGGGCACAGGCTTCTTCTCTCTTCTTCTAAACTTTCGATCCAACCCGAGAAAAACAAGACAAACAAACCATCCTCCACACGTTCCTGTGGGCGTATCTACCTCGTCCTCGTTGACACCCCAAGATCTCTTCTGAGTCTCCATAGAAACTCCAGGCATGTATTCCACCAAGAACACTAAACACCTGCAACCTATAGCACTCGTGAGAACATGATGTACTTAACACCCTGGCAGTGATGGGAAGGCACACAATAAAGCCGCGTCTATATTCCTACACTCCTGGCAGTGGGGTTCAGCCGCGTCTATATTCTTACACTCCTGACAGTGGGGTTCAGCCGCGTCTATATTCCTACACTCCTGACAGTGGGGTTCAGCCGCGTCTATATTCCTACACTCCTGGCAGTGGAGTTCAAGTGCAAAGGACTATAAACGTGTTCTGGAGGACAGAAGCCACACAAGGGCTTCCCCTGAACAACATCCCACATTAGACTCTAGCCAGTGACCTCATTCTCTTTAGCCTCCCACACCGTTCCAGAGGTGATAGTCTATATTCCATGACAACAATAAACCTCCATCATTTCTCTTTGGATTGCTCTGTTTTGCTTTTCTATATTTCAACAAAGTTTCCTTATACAGCCCAGACTGGCCTCAAACTCATGGTCCTCTAATGTGGGATGTCCTGCTGTATATGTGTTGTTTTTATTGGTTGATAAAGCTGTTTGGACCAATGGCTTAGCAGAGTAAAGTCGGGCAGGAAATCTGAACAGAGATATATAGAGAGAGAGAGTAGGCGGAGTCAGAGAGATGCCATGTAGTTGCATAAGGAAGAAGACACACTGGAACCTTCCTGGTAGGCAACAACCTCATGGCAATATACAGATTAATAGAAATGGGTTAATTTAAGATGTAAGAGTTAGTTAATAAGAAGCCTGAGCTAATAGGCCAAACAGTGTTATAATTGATTTAGTTTCTACGTGATTATTCAGGTCAGAGAAGTCTCCGTTTACAGTTCTCAGCCTCTGAGTGCTAGGATAATGGATGTCCATACTGTGTTTACATGCTTGGACCATTTGCTGAAATGCGATACATCCTGACTCACCTGTGCTTTTGGGCAGGCACGTGTGTGTGTGTGTGTGTGTGTGTGTGTGTGTGTGTGTGATCAAAGATGGCCAATAATCATTATCACTTCCTAAGTTCCACTATCCCCAAACCCACTTGTAAAAGAGAACCACATCTCTGCACTACTGAGCCAATCAGGCTCAGTTTCTCAATGGCTTCCCTGCTCCACTATCTACACGTCACTCCCTTCCTCCTTCCTTTGCCCAGAACCCCTTCCAAGTCCTTCCCTCCCTCAGAGGCCCTTCAACGCACGGCCTCTGCTCCTAAACACTACACTCTAGTCAACAAAGCTCAGTCACATCCTGCCTGTTGCCTCTCCTATGACTACACCTTTGCTGAGCCTGTGTCATCCATCCATGAGCCCCTCCTCCCGTCTGCAACATCTCTAGCCCCACCAGTCTTCGAAGAACCTTGGTCAGATACCACAGGTTTCAGAAGATCTCTCTGCTTAAATGGAACCACTCTCTCGAAAACCCCTTGGACCCTCGTGTGACCGGGCATTTATTGCCTAGATCAGTCTATCTCCTGTCATGGGGTCTGGAATAAGGTAAAACCATTCCACATCAGGTTCCAAATAGTTCCCTTTTCGCATATTCCAGCTGTTTCTAGAAGCAAGGAAAAAAGAAAAAGGAAGGAAATGGTATTGAGCCACCCAAAAGGCTGTTAGAACTGGTGGGAGGCCCCAGAGGGTACATAAGATGAAGAAGGCATAAGGATGGGTTCGTGGCTGTCCAAGGGACTCATACATGAGGCCAAAGACTGGGTGGGGGCAGGAGGTGCAGAATTCTTGCCTCAGGATTAGGAAACAAAGAGAGACGGGATGGGGCTAACAATTCCCTTCAAGGGTCCCTGTGATGGTCAGTCTTAGCGGTCAATGTGATGGTATTTAGAATTATCACAGAAATGAACCTCCGTGTGTCTGTAAAGAATCCTCTCCGTTGGGTTCACTGAAGTAAGAAGACCCACCGTGAAAGGCCTGTGGCAGGCTGGGGTCCCAAGTCGAACAAGAAGGAGGCAGAGCTAAAAAGCAGCATTCACTGCCACGGGCTTCCTGACTGCAGGTTCACTGTGACAGCCTCCCACTCCTGCCACTGTGCATGACGGACTTCATGACGGACTGTGCCCTCAGACCGAGAGCCACAATAAACCCCTCCGTCCTGGCATTGCTTCTTATCCGGTATTTACCACAGCAATAAGAAAAGTAACTACGGCAGTTCCCGATGGCCTGAGGTCCTCCCAAGGGGAGGTAGAATGCCAGGGGCCCAGGGCTCAAGCCTTTAAAACACAGAGCTTTAGAGAACAGAACAGACAACAGCCTTGTGACTTAGGCCTGCACCTGCCCCCTTCATGGTGAAGAGGTGTTAGTCTGGCTTCTTTGGGTCATGCCCAAGAATAAAAAGAGCCTGAACCTCATTCCCAGGGCATCCCTTGGCAGGAAAGGGCCGGGGCTCCACCACACACCCCTGACTTGTGAACTTAGGTGCCATCTGCTGGCCAAAGAGGGTACTGCATTTGGACGTGTGGCCCTAAGGATAGTCAGGGAATAGGGGCTGACTCAGTCCAAGCCATGGTCACTTCTGAGACAGCAGGAAATGTCCCTTTCTTTGGAGACCAGCTCTTGGGCCTCCTCTTATTACTTTCTGCTGACCTTCACTTAGCCAAATGTCCCTCAGAACTCTTCTAATCCAGTCCCTATGCAAGGATGAAGCCCTTCGATGACCTTTTCTCTACACCAATAGGACCACCTGATGCCAAGGAGCTGCACTCACACAGTCTTTGAACTTGGGATGATCTTAAACTTAACTTGGCTGATGAGCCAAGGACTGGGGAGCTAGGAAAAGAGTGATATATATGATATTCAGTTTCTATATCCTGGAAACGAGGGGCGGAGCCCGGCTGCCATAGGAGGGCCTGCAGCTGGAGGGGGCAGGAATCCGCGCAGCCTGTCAATGCTGTCCTTAAAGAGAGAGTTCTTCCCCAGCAGTGTCATGGGAGGGGTTGGGGGAGGAGAGAGCGCAGAGTGAGTGATTTCCTCCGCCCTCACACCCCCACACTCACCTACCCTGCCTCCCACACAGCCCCGTTCCCCTCCCCTCCACCCACAGATGAAAAAGTGTGTCACCAGGGAACAAATGCCACCTTCCCAGGGGGTGGGGGGACTGCCTGAGTATCTATGGCACCGGAGGTTTCTGAGCTCCCCAGCAATGAGGGACAGCCACTCAGAACTGTGACCTGGACACCACTCTCGCAAGAGAACTACAAACTGGGGCAGTAGCCATACAGCCGCTAGGCTTAGGGCTACATGGCTAGAGGAAGCTGGAGAAGTCGGCCTGATACCCAGGAGACATCTTCCAAGCCCAGACATCCTGCAGCCAGCTGGTTGGCCCGCTGTGACTGCTGACACCTCTGACCTTTCACTTCCCTCTGCCCTGGCCTGGTCTAGAAGCCACTGACCTATTCTTGCCCCACCCCTCACCCAGATGATCCCAGGGGTTAATCTTCTACCACCTCTCTCTCACACCCACCCCTGCTGAGCTGCCATGCGCCAGCAGTGATGCCTCAGCACTGTTATTTCGTTTCAGCTTGGGAGGGGGGTGAATCTCACACTGTTGGAAGCCAGAGGCCAACAGTCTCAGCGAGAAGCAAAGGCAGGCCGGGCTAGCACCAGGTCAACCATGACTCTGCTGTCCTGGGCTCCTCTGTCCCAGCCCTGCCCCTCCTATCCTCCAGCTTTCTCCCTGACTCCAGCCCTAAGTCGGGTCTGCCATTCATTCCTTCTCTCTCCTTCTGGAAGAATCATTCCTCAGAGTTGGAGGCATCTGTGTCTGACCCAGGCCCCACAGAATCAGACCATGAGCCTCTGCAGGCCAGGCCATCACTGATAGGCAGGCACCCCTTGTCTGGGTGCTGGATACTTACCACCAGCTCCAAATATCAGGAAGGGGGCCTCTGTGCTCAAATTATGCTCAAATTTTAGCACACAGTGTCTCAAGGCTGGGCCTGAGCTGCTGCTCAGCCACCTGCAGTGGGTACTATAATCCTTCCCCGTGTCCAGAGCAAACCAGTGGGGGCCCAAGCAACCATACCCAGGTTTAGAAAAACAAAGCAAAAAACACCCTGCAGGTCACCATCTTGAGGGTGAAGGTGAGACAAAGGCCCTTTCTTCTCTTTCTCTGTCACTCCAGGGTACAGAACAGACATGACAAGCTGAGTTTTGAGGAGCTTCTACTTTAAGGAAGCTTTTTTTTTTTTTTGAGATAGGGTCTCACTATATAGCTCTGGCTGTCCTGGAACTCACTACATAAACCAGGTAGGCCTCGAACTCATAGAGATCCACCTGCCTCTGCTTCCCAAGAGCTGGGATTAAAGGCAGGCATGCAGTACCATGCCCAGCAAAAGCCTTCTGAGTGACAGACCACTGGAAATAGAATGGAGGAGGACCTCGGGCAGTAAGCATTCCTTCCCTGGAGATCAAGCAGGCTGGATAAGTGTCTACCAGAACCATCCCAGAGGAGCCGATGCAGTGAGCTGGACGGTCTGCTGACGGCATCCTAGCACAATGTGTTATCCCTCAGCTGCAGTGGAGTCTGCACTAGTTCTCACCTCACACTGCTGTGAGGACTAACTGTGACAGTGTCACCCACGACACCCATCAGCATGTAGTAAACCCCGAGTAGCTGACAGACTGTATTAGGTCAAAGCATCCAAACCACCTTAGGTCACCAGCCAACACTGCTGAATATGGACATCTCATATTTCAACTGATATTTTTTTCCTGATGGTCACTGAGGCTCCTTCTAGCTTCTGGTTTAGCACTGAATGTTGCTGAGACATCTGATTCCACATTAGTGATGGCCGCTCAGTACCCTAGGCCCAGGCAGCAGGAACTCTTTTGTAAGGGCTCCCCTTTGTTCCGGTCCCTCCCTGCTCCAGAACAAGGTACCTCCTTGCCCAGGTCTTCCCGGATGACCTGTCGGACCTCTTGCATGCTGCTCTGTGGGGCCTGACTGTGCAGCACCTTCAGCGTGCTCGTGTACTCCTCTGGCAGCAGGTAATCCAGAGCCCCCAGGTGCTGGCCCACCTTGATGAAGGTGCCCCGGTTGGCACAGCAGAGCTCACAGAGACGTCTGGCGGAGCGGAGATGCACCTGCAAGGGACAGGCAAGCCAGAGAAGTGAGAACAGCCTGTTCCCTAGACAGTATTCCCTTCTGCCTCTCTGCTCAAACACCTTTGTTTACTTCCCGGTGCCCAGGGCAGGTACACACACATACACACGCACACGCACATGCACACACACATACACACACGTGCACACACACACGCACATGCACACACACATACACACACATGCACACACACATGCATACACACATGCATACAGACACACAAACACATGCACACACACATGCACGCACACACATGCACACAAACATGCATATACACATGCACACACACATTTATATACACACACAAATACACACACATGCCCACATGCATGCACACACACACACACCCCTCTTTTCATCTTTTACTTTCCTGGTCCCCAGAGAAGTCAATTCTAATCTCACACTGAGACCAGCCTCTGCACACAGTCTGGTGATTCCAGTCTCCTCCCATTCTATCAAAGCTTAACTGGACGGAGCCTCGCTCACCACACAGCTATTAACCAAGGCAAACGTACTGGCTCGTTCAAGGGTATACCGAGCTAATACTTCTGCCACCTACTCCCCAGCCATCGAATACTTCAAGTTGTTTGCAGTTCCACCACTGACAGGTTGATAACAGTAATAATAGTAAATAATAACAACTATTCATATATATCATATTTTTTAATCCTCAAAGTAGTTCAGGGAGGCAGAGTTGATACCTTTAAAAGTAAGAAAATCAGTCGTCTTATTTAGAAAATAGAAACAAATATCCAAGGAAAGGCTACAAAACACTCCAAGTCTGGGGCTTCATTCCCACACATGGAGCAGACAGCTGGGCAGGTTTTCAATGACGAGACCCTTTATTGACACTCTGATGTGACTTGGTCCTACCTGCATTGAGAGGCATCCCTACATGCATCCAGGCTGGTTCTCCTGAGTCATCAGTCCAGCCCAGCTAAGGGTCTTGAGATTAGGGGGTCCTACCTTATTAGGTGTCAGATCCCGGAGTTACAGATAGTTGGATGCTGGAAATTGAACCCAGGTCCTCTGGAAGAGCAATCAGTGCTCTTAACTACTGTGCCAGCTCTCCCGCCTGGGAGCTACAGCTTCTGAGTAAAGATGGGCCTGACATGTAATTTAGGAGACAAGGAGCCCAGGGTGCTATGGGGACCTGTAATCTGCTTCCACCAACAAGGTAGCAAAGGAGTTTGAACCCTGAAGACAGACTTACACTCCCAGGTGCCAAGAAGAAGAATGATATAATTAGCAATAAACCCATGTGAAGAGTTAACCCGGATGGAAGAAATGTCTTCCTGTAAATTTAGTTGCCAGGTGAGTCACACAGCACACTGTTCCTTTAGACAGTAGTTCTCAACCTCTGGGGAATCAAACAACCTTTTCACAGGGGTCGCCTAAGACCATCAGAAAACACAGACATTTAAATATGGTTCATAACAGTAGCAAATTATAGTTATGAAGTAACAACAAAAATAATTTTATGGGTGAGGCTTGTCACACGGAGAGATTGTATTAAAGGGTCACAGCATGAGGAAGGTTGAGATCCCCTCTTCTGATAATAAGAAGAGAAAGTTGGGGGCTGGTGGGATGGCTCAGCAGTTGAGAATGCGTGCTGCTCTGGCAGAGGACTTGGTTTGGTCCCCAGCACCCACATAGGAGCTCATAAACCATCTGTGACTCCAGTTCCAAGGGATACGTGCCTTCTGACCTCTGTAGGAACTCAGCACATGCATGGGTCACACCCACACATGTGGGCAAACACTCAGACACACTGAATAAATAAAAATTTAAGAAAAGAAAAAAGAACCCTGCAGCCCTGAACACCCCCGTCCCAGCTCCAGGCTGTCTTCGGGCCCACAGGGACCCATCCATTTCCAACCCTGTTGTATAGTTCTGATGCTCATCACAACCCATTCTAAGGGAAAGCTATGGTCCCACAACCCCACCTCCCTCAGTGGAGTCCTCCAGCCTTGATGCAGACGGGGTCCAAGGGGCACCAATAGGCTGCTTCCTCTAGCAGGAAACAGTAAGAAATTATTCTGGACTTGGAGAGTGACCCCAAAGGAGTTAGAGTTGGGAGATCCCTGTGAAGTGCAAGAACGGGGAGCTGAGGATGCAGCTCATCTGGGAGAATGCCTGTCTAGCATCCATAGGGCTCGGTTCAGTCCCAGAACCACAAAGAACTGAAACCAGGGCAAAGCTATTCAGTGTCAGGCAGTGGAAGGACGTACGGAGCCAGGTTAAGTTAGCCATAGCTGTTGAGGCTAAGCTGGAGTTCTGAGACGAGATGATGTGGGCTATTGTGGGCAAACGACTCAGAACGTGTGAGTCTGTGTGGGGTCAGAGGCCAACATCCAATGTCCTCTTCGATCACACTCCACTTCAATCTTTGAGACAGGTTCTGCCACTGAAGCTGGAGCTCGTCCAGTCCTCTACACTGGCTGGCTAGTGAGCTCCAGGGCCCCACCTGCCTCCTGCCCCTAAAGGTAAAAGATATTAGTAAATCAAACCCCTGTAAATGGAACCATCTACACTGCCTCTCAGCTATGGCTCCGCCTCTTCTCTGATCCCACAGCTAGGCATCAGGTTTGGGCAGCAGGGGGATTCTTTAAGGCCTAAACAGAGGCCAAACATTGCCCTTCATGGTTCCAGGATCCAGAAGAGATGAGCAGCCAGCTGGAGCAGGCACGGCTCAACCTAGAACCTCACAGGTTAGTAGTGGTGGCCGTACCCTCCACATCTTATGGTCTCCTTCTGTGAGCCAACCAATGCGCTCCATAACATGTTGAGCACCCAACCATCTGTCCCTACGGTTTAGCTTGCTGCCATACCCACTAACAAGTTGCTCTGCCAGCCAGCAGGCTGCCCGAGAGGTGGAAAGAGCTTGCCTACCTCATCAGACCCAGCCTTGTTCTCTGCCCCAGCATCTCCACGAGTAGCTGCTATGTGCGTTTACCATTATCGCCATTAGAATCTCATTGGACCTCTTTTAAGAGTTAGCCATCTTTCACTACTTAATAATTCTTTACATCCAATTTCCTCCGTTCAAATTACTTATGTGATTAGAAGCTGGGTGATACACAGGGCTAAACCCTGGAATTAAATTTGCAATGATTAAGATGAAAATTGAGGGATTTTTCAGATCAAGGGAACTACTAAAGCCAGTGTGTGTGTGTGTGTGTGTGTGTGTGTGTGTGTGTGTGTGTGTCACTGTGTGTATGCGTGCCACTATGTGTGCAGCATATGTTGCTATGTGTGCCTGTATGTTATGGGGTGCCCTGGGAGCAAGTGTGTGTATGCACATGTGTGTATCATTGGCAGACCTGCCATTGTGCTCTTTAAGCTAGATTCCCATCTACATGTCCCTTTGGCTGTGAGTCCTAAAAAAGCATTGGCCTCATCCTGTCCAGCACCTCCAAAAGGAAACAGGGTTCACTGTCCCTCATCTGTGGCTTGAAACAGTGACAAATGTGTATCTTTTTTTTAATTCATACTTTTAAAATATTTATTTTTTTATTATGTATACAATATTCTTTCTGCATGTATGCCTGAAGGCCAGAAGAGGGCACCAGACCTCATTACAGATGGCTGTGAGCCACCATGTGGTTGCTGGGAATTGAACCTTTGGAAGAGCAGGCAATGCTCTTAACCGCTGAGCCATCTCTCCAGCCCCACTCATTCATTCTTGAGGGGATTAAGATTGATTAAGTAAGTACTGTGTCAGGTTGTTAAACCACATTAAAATATTTTTTTTATTTATCTGGATAAGAACTATTTCTCCCTTTTAATCCTCCACTTTCCTAGGACTGACTGCCTTTGACTTATCTGTACACTACGTGCTGAGGTAGCAGGGGTGAAAAGAAAGTGATGTGATCCTTGTTCACCTTTGACTTTTACAATGTGGTGTGTGGCCTGACATTGAAGAACCCTTTGGCCTTGAGCTCACTCTCAGGATGGCACTGAGCTTCTGACTCTCTTGTGCTGAGCTCCCAAGTGCTGGGATTACAGGCATGTCCTGCCATACCCAGTTCCTGCAGTTCTTGGGACTGAACACAGGGTTTTGTGAATGTTAGGCAAACACCCTACCAACTGAGCTACACCCCCAGTTCTACAAATAACTGTAAAATTATAATCTATAACAGGCTTTGAAGGAGAAGCATAAAATGCTTTAAGAAGCTGGTAACTAGGGAAACAGATGGAGTTTGGAGGTTAGAGAAGAAAAGGAAGCACTTTCTTCAGCAGAACTGTCCAGTGTTGGCGTCGGTCTCTTCAGCTGAGTTTCCTTTGATTAGAACCTAGAGTATGGAGGTTCCTATTGCCGGGCGGTGGTAGCGCACGCCTTTAATCCCAGCACTCGGGAGGCAGAGGCAGG
>NC_022009.1:25386132-25389030 GCF_000317375.1 Microtus ochrogaster | reverse complement strand
TGTGAGCCACCATGTGGTTGCTGGGAATTGAACTCAGGACCTTTGGAAGAGTAGGCAATGCTCTTAACTGCTGAGTCATCTCTCTAGCCCCAAATGTATATCTTGACACAGAGAAATGGTCACCTTCAAACACTGTCTAAGCAACACAAGGATCCATGGTTCACCCAAACCCACGGAGACCACCAACCCTGGCTCGACTATTACCTGGCACATCAGCTCCTGGGTACAGAGGCTATATGTGCCTACAATATAGTCTGTGTAGCTCAGGGTAAGTCACCCAGCCACCAAAAATGTAGACCAAAAATGGTGACAAAGATAGGTCATATACTCACAAAACTGGGATCCATGAAACTGTGTCAGCACCTACTGCAATATGGCACCCCCATTTCCACTAAAGACGCCCTAAGGTCACCTTCATTCAGCTTTTAACACACACACACACACACACACACACACACATACCTGAAGTCATCTTCATCTAGCTTCTAACACACACAAACACACACGGCACTCAGAGACAAAGAGCATTGCCACTTACAAAAAACTTAAAATATTCTGTTATGGTGAAAAACCCAAATGCTGAATACCAGAGTAACACGCAGACCTCCAGGGTCCCCGAACTGCTCCAGCTTCCACAGGTCCACTGTTCTTTCGGATCAGAAGCCAGGCTCATTCTAACATTCAGGAAAAGTTCCTGGCAATACGAAGTTTCTGACTTTCACTCACTCCATGGTGCCTGAGCCTGCTGGTGGCACGGAATCCATGGAGAAATGGAATGATTCCTTCTTTCTGGGACCATCTTCCAGCCATACACATACGCTTGGTGAACAAAGCATCTCCTGACCTCGTCACCCTCTTGAAGCACGCATCTTTGAGCTCAAACACACCCAGAAGTATAAGAGAGATGAGGTGATAGACAAGACTTCCCAGTCAACTTCCTGTGATATAAAAAATGCTCTGGTCTATGGCCCACAGAGTGGCTAGAAAGTTCTGGGCCCTCTCACAAAAAGTAAGAGATGGAGTGAGGAAAGAAAGGAAGAAGAGAGGGAGGGAGAGAGGGAGAAGATAGAAATACACATAGAAGCGGAGTGTTATTCTAAACATACAGACTTCAGGGTCCCCTCAGAGACCTCCCAGTTCCTGCCTCTACCTCTGATGTCTGGTACCCATCTGCTCACTGGACCACAGTTATGCCCTTACCTAGGACCTGGCTTCACTCATCAGTTGGATGTAAGGGAGCAGCACCTCCTCACCAAGATCCCCAACACTTGCCTCCCATCCCCACTGAACTATCACAGAACAGCTGGCATGGTCTCCCTGCCTGGGCTCCTTCTCCCTTCTCACTCCCAGTTCAATAACATGCCTTATGATTACCTCATTACCACCTTGCTGTAATGAGTTTTAATCTGGCCCATATTAATTAAAAGCATTGTTATTCGACAGCTTGGTTTGTGGTTTGGGGGGGGGGACAATGAATGACTAATAAGATAAACCCAGGGCCTATTAATTACTGATCTGAGCCAATGGAGTAAAGGCCCAAGCAGGACCATTCTCTCTCTCTCTCTCTCTCTCTCTCTCTCTCTCTCTCTCTCTCTCTCTCTCTCTCTCTTCCTGGGAGAAGGAGCCCTACCTCCCCAAACTTGGCAGAAAGGTACCAACATCAGACTGAATCCACAGGGACCCCATCAGAACTGATCAAGTTTGGAGATATCATGAGACAAGTGCCCCACAAAAGATGGGAAGGAGTGGGGGACAATGAAAGATAAAGTCACAGATTCCAAACGGAGCCAATCGATCTTGAAGGTGATCAAGTCTACTGTGTGCATGTCATAATGAGCTCATTGCACTGCACATTAACATGTGCATAAAGAAGACAAAGATGAGCACAAAGACAATGACAATGAACAGCAAGTTACACAACTTCTCACAACTCGGTTGTCACATCCATAAACAATAGCTACCTCATGGGGTTGCTGGGAAGTGGGTCATATATGCGCTGCTCTTTGCCAAAGCAAGTATTTCTATACTTGTTGTAGGGGAATCCGAGAAGCGTTTCAATCAAGTATGGTAAGATACATAAGCACTGCCATAATTATAATGAAGGAAAGTTTAGAATTTTAGTCACAAATCCCCAGAAGTCATGGCATACCACATGGGGTGTCAAGGAAAACTACCAGGGTAGGTAGAAAACATGGACAGAAGTCTTTGTTGCAGGTTCTACAGGAAAGACAGGTGAGACAGCAGCTTAGCTGGCTGGCTTGAGTCGTTACTACAGGCTCTGGAGCTCAGAAGCTGTGCCTAGTTGACTGGGACCTGGTCCTGGACATTTAGAGCTAAGGAAATGAAGCCTTGAGTGTAAGAGCTGAAGGGAAGTGGCTGGAGAGTATGATTCTGCATCGGTAGGTTTGCCTACAAAAGTCACAGCGCCAAGAGAGACGCTAGCTCTCTCAGACTCAGTCACTGAGAGGAAAAGCCCGTCTAATGCCTACAAAGAACTAGGCCTTCGAAGCATGCAAAGAGGATAGAAAATTCCACAATAGCTAATATGATCCTCTAGTTTTACCCCCTCGGCAGCCTCCTCCTGTCCCATGCACTGAGGGCACAAAGGCCAGCATTACCTGCCCAGACTGCTCTCCAACCATGAGCTGGACAGAGCCAATGGCCTCTCTGACATCACACTAGTGTCCAATCAGTGTCTCAAGCATAGCATGTCCTTCCCACCACACCATGACCATAAAACATGACCCCCCCCCCAGCCCCATGCTTCCCCACCTAAGGGAATGGCAACTCTAAACTTGGGAGTCTCACTGGCCATAGACCTTGATGTCCCAAAAAGGGGTTTCTCTTACCTTCACATTCGGAACACAAAACAGTGCTTTGAAAGACCCGGTGCACTGT
>NC_022009.1:25380353-25385852 GCF_000317375.1 Microtus ochrogaster | reverse complement strand
GTGTCCAGGAAGGAAGATGGACCCCATGGTGTCCAGGAAGGAAGATGGACCCAACAGTGTCCAGGAAGGAAGATAGACCCGCTTGACTGCAGAGTCTCTGTGAAAAGGGCTCTCGAGTTAAGGAGATGGAGTTGAGTCTAGAACGAGTTCACAGGACAGGAGAGAGAAGTAAAGAACAGTAATAAAGGAAAATGGGCCTCTGCACAGGGCCTGTCCCCTGGTAGTCAGCTTAAGGCTGATCAGCACACAGACATACAAAAACTGCCTGAGTCCAGAAAAAGAACAACCCTATAGATCAGAGTTAAGCAGCAGGACTTACATGCGGCCTGGTCTTACCATCCAGGCTAGAAAAGTCTCGTAATTCGTGGGACACTGTTCATACCCAAGAAGTTCAAGCCTCAGTAGCTAGCCAGAGATAGCCTAAACATTGCCTCATTCATGACTAACAAATATTAAAGCAAGACCTGAAAAGAAAAACTAACTATGCCCCAGAAACTCAGCAATGCCCCTAGATCAAATTTCAACAACATCCATTACAGAAATATATTAACACCCATAAAGAGAAAGTACAGTTTCTAACATCTAAAGGAAAATTAACTGTAGTAATAGGAGCGGCGGGGCTGCATCCCCGGCACCCGGCCGCCCGCCTGGCTAGTATGCCCTGAAATAATTACACGGAAACTGTATTCTTTTAAACACTGCTTGGCCCATTATATCTAGCCTTTTCTCGGCTAACTCTCGCACCTGGACTAGCCCATTTCTAATAATGTATGTAGCCCACGAGCTGGCTTACCAGGAATGATCTTAACCTGTGTCTGCCTGGAGTGGGAGAATCATGGCGACTCACTGACTCAGCTTCTTTCTCCCAGCCTTCTGTTCTGTTTACTCCTCCCACCTATGTTTTAACCTATCAGGGCCAAGCAGTTTCTTTATTGCTTAACCAATGAAATCAACAGATTGATATATGGCACTCCCACATCAATTAACAGATATGCAGAGGATCGAGAAAGCATGGCATATTGTGTGTCATGAGAAGAGGGACAAATACCAAACAATATCAACTCAGGCCCAAAACCAATGTGACAATTAGTAACGAATGCCACTGAAGACAAGCCTGGTAATGCAGGCCTGGATTTCCAGCACTCAGAAGCTGAGGCAAAAGGATCCCAAGTTCAAATCCTGCCTAGACTATAAAGTGCATCTAAGCCCAGGTAGGAGAACCGCGAGTTGGACAATCTGGGTGCATCATGCCACCGTAGTTCTAAAGAAGAAACAGAAGTTAAAATAGATACTTTCCAGATCAAAGATGTCCCTAGCTCCTTCTGTAGGCGATGGGGTTTTATGGCAGCAGTGTAAAGTAACTAGAAGGAACTCATCATGTAACTCCAGCAGGCGTGGAACACGCGTGCAGACCAGGCTGGCCTCAAACACACAGAGATCTGCCTGCCTCTCTCTCCCAGTTTCTGGGATTAAAGGCGTGTGCCACTGCATCTATCTGGCTTTCTCCGAACATGGATTCTGGGATTTGAACTCAGGTCCTCATGCCTGTATGGCAGTGCCATCTCCCCAGCCCAATACCTGTACTTAACTGGGAACAGGGTTTTAGACTGAAGGAATTAGTCTCTAGTGATGGAATTCAAACTGCTGACAATGACTGAGGGAGGCAGGAAGCAAAGAAAGTTGTCCCAGCATCCCCAGAATCCACACAAATGAGCTGTCATGACAGCAAGCACTCAGCAAACGAGCTGCAAATTTAAGAGAATAACGACGTTGTTACTGGCAACCTGCAGCTCCTCCTGCCAAAGAGCAAGCCTGCCTCCACAGATGCCCACAGGAGCTGGGGACCTGCACTCTTCAAGCTGGAAAGTAACCATTGGCCACTTGACAGGGAACCTCGTGGCCAGAAAAGCTACAGAGAACTCTTCCTTCCCTCCACCTGCCCCTTAATCACACATGGTGAGAAGATATGTAATTAATTTGTTCTCACAGTCGCTCTGTGGCCGGGAAAGTGAGGGCATTTCTGGAATGGCGATCATGGACAAGAATAGCAAACACTAAGACCATGAGCAGAATAACACAGCAGCCAGCCGGCCTCCCCTCTTTTCTCTCCACACTTGCTCAGGATACTGGCCTGGATGTGGGATGGCATTCTCTTCTCATAGCTATACAGCCCTGTGCTTTCATGACTGATGGTAGGAAACCAAACCAAACCTGCTGCCCACTGTGAATATGTATTATTCTCACTGGTTAATAAAGAACTAACTGGCCAGGAGCCAGGCAGGAAGTATAGGCGGGACAGCCAATCTGGGAACGCTGAGGAAGAACGGCAGAGGGAGTAGAGTTGCCAGGAGACACGGAGGGAGCAAGACATGCTGAGGACAGGTAAAGCCACGAGTCACGTGACAACACATAGATTAATAGAAATGGGTTAATTTAAGTTGCACAAGTTAGTAATGATAAGCCTGAGCTATAGATTGAGCATTTGTAGTTAATATAAGCCTCTGTGTGGTTATTTGGGAGCTGCTGGTGGGACAGACACTTCCAAAAGTTATAGGCAAGAAGGCCTCACTCTTGGAAAGGGCACGAGGCTGAGCGGCAGGCTCAGGGGCATGTGAAGGTATTAGGTAGGGAATCTAGGGAAGTGATCATAGGTAGCAATTAGATGATGTGATCGTCAACGTGACAGGGTCTGGAATCAACTAAGGGGCATGCTTTCACAGAAGAACTATCTGAGGGGGAAGACACACCCAAAGAGTGGACAGTACAGTCCCACAGCTGCCCAGAGAGAAGGTGATCTGAGGAGAGAGTAGTGTTGCCTTTGCCTGCCCGCCTTTGCTTCCTGAGGTTAAGTCCCTCTACTCTGTGGCTGTCGCTCCCACCACTGCCGCCATCCTTCGCCAACGTTAGAACCCAGTTCCTTGGACCTTCCTACGAGGACCGAAGATCAGTGGGTCCATCCTAGGAATCTTCCAGATCTTTGGTGTCAGACTGGAGCTGCAGAGGCGTCCGTCCTCCTGCACTCTCGGTCTTTCCAGTGAACAAACAGCCACGGCTGGACAACCCAACCTGTCCACATCAGCCAATGCAATTATTCCACTTCGGACATCTTCATGCTCGATGTTCTGTTCCTCTAGAGCGGAGGTTGTCAACCTGTGGGTCGCGGCCCTCTGTCTCCAAAAATATTTACATTGTGATGCATAACAGTAGCAAAATTACAGTTATGAAGTAGCGGTGAAAATAATTTTATGGTTAGGGGTCACAACATGAGGAACTGTACTAAGGGTCGCAGCATTAGAGAGCCAGAGAACGACTACCCTAGAGAATCCCGACTAATGCAGACGAAATTAACACTTGTTAATCTCATTACATGTACTTATGACACTGTGATTCCTTAGCAAAGTGTCCTGGTTTAGAGACAGAGACTGGAATTACAATTTAAAGTTCCCCAGTAGTAAGCAAGCAAAAGAATTACGGCAGCGTATTTCAGGTGGGGGCGCCAGATACAACATTCACGGAAAGAATGGAATGTAATATAATGTAATGTAATGTAATGTAATGTAATGACATTTGGAATTTTTCATAGGGAGATTTGTTTTCTTAACAGATCCAACAGCAGTTCACAGTCCTGCGGAAGAAAGGAAGCTTGTTAATAACCCCCATGATCTTGATAGTGAGATTAGCGGCATTGCTCAGGTGCGCCCAGGTAATTTCCAAAGCACTTGGAAGCGAAAGACAAAGGCAGAAGAGAACCAGGGAGACAGCAGCATGAGAACTGGACCAGATGCTGCTGGCTCTGAAGGTGGGGAGAGAGATCATGAACCAAGAAACCTGCGGCATCTCTAAAACCAGAAAAACAGGTGTGGCGGCACTCCTTTAATCACAAGAGAAGCGGGGGCAGAACAATCTCTATGAGTTCAAGGCCAGCTTGGTATACGTAATGAGCTCTAGGCCAACCAAGGCTACACAGTGAGAAAGAAAGAAAGGAAGAAAAGAAACAAAATAGAAACCAGAAAAATCAAAAATCCAAGAGATCGATCCTCCTCCTGAGCCGCCATAGGGAACACCATCTTCATTTTGTCCCAGAGGATCATTCTGGGCTTCTGACCTCCAGCATCCCAAGTCTGTATTGTTTTAAGTCGCCATTCAATAGTAATGTTTCAGTAACCACAGGAAACTAACACAGCGGCTGTCTTGAAATGCTTTATTTCTTAATTAATGTTTCTAAGGGAAATCTAGCTCATATGGAGTCCCCAGCCTTAGGGTGGGTTCTTGAGGCTATTCCCCGTGCTCTGGCACACTGGCTCTTCCCAACCCCAGCCTCCCTACCTCTGCCCTGCAATCCCTGAAGCTCCCCTCAGGGTGGCTTGTGTTCTGCATTGCCCTGCAGCCCTGCAGGGATCCTGGTACAGGCATGAGGAAAATTAGAGTCACACAGGAGCCTTATGAAATCCATCCCCAACCATTGCTAGAATGACCACTGTGATGTCCAAAGGTCACATGACAGGGATCATCCACCACTTTCAAGGGCAGACCTTGACCATGTCCCAGTATGGGGGCTGGAACCTCTTGAGAGAACCCATCATCAGTGTGGCCAGGTAACACAGACACAAGGAAGGAAGAGGCACACCTAGCCCCAGCCAAGGCCACTTTGGCACAGAGCCCCAGGAGCTGCAAAGCCAGCTCCAACAGCTCCCCCTCTCCCCTTGCTGGCTGTTGGAAAGCTCTTCAGACACAGCCCAGGTCAGAGAGCTCTCCTTAACTCCGCTCTCAGTGGCTCTTTATCTTGTGACTACATTTTATCTCCTTTAGGACACTCAACAAGAGCTCAAAATATCTTGCTCATTCCCTTGAGAACTCATCTAAGAATATACACTGAGCCTACTGTGCCAAGTGTACCAACACGGCAGCAAGCAAGAGAGACCAAGCCCTTGTCCTCTTGGAGCAAGGTGCTCTTGTGAGATGCCCAGCTGTTGCTCGCCTCTTGTCCCCTCAAGAACGGACCACTGATTACCCAGCATTCCCACAGAGTGGCAGGCATGCCATAGGTGCTCACTAAACTGTGGCTGCTCCATTGGTTCTATGAATGTTCACACCTGGATACTCTGCCCAATGATGAAGCATAGCATGGAGATGCCCCCCCCTTCATCATACAGATGGTCAGGATGAAGATCTGTTCCCTAAAGAAAGGCCTAGGTTGAGATGAGGGAAGAAGCAATACCCCAGTTCCCAAAATTCTTGGTCTTAAATTAGCCGCCAACATGTGCCACTGTTGTCAGTCAACAGTTTATTTGTATATTTAAGCAAAATTATTCTGCTAATTGGACATATGTCTCATGGTTCTACGAGGCAGAATCTATTAAAAGGTCTTGCTGTCGCAGGCAAGAGCCGGGAGAGGAGTTTTTATTCGGGGACAGGAAGAACGCTGAGCGGATTTTAATTTGGTAGAAAATAGCTGCTTGGGGCCACAACAGTGAGAAGGAGCAGGAATGAAGAGCAGCC
>NC_022009.1:25374561-25379990 GCF_000317375.1 Microtus ochrogaster | reverse complement strand
CGCCTTCCTCCACACTTCACTGGTGAGATCACGCCATCCACAGTCCTATGTTAGAAGTGCGGTCACAGAAGCAGGAGCACCACATCCATCATGCCTGCTCAGGTATGAAGCTGTCCTCACAGCCCCTGACCTCCTGAACTCCTTAATGGTAAGGTGGGAGAATTCTTAAACCAAGGGGAACAGACCAAAAGGCTTCAGAAGAAATGGCCAAGAGCTGAAGGGATGGTGGGTAGGCAGACAGCAGAGTATCAAGACTTAGCAGCCTATCCTCTCTGATACAACTAGCAAATCCATGCCTGTGTGGCTGCTGGCTTGAGGAGGGCTGGGTGCGCCCTATCAGGAAGTAGTGGGCACAGGTTTAGGAAGGACTATACCATGCAGCTCATCTGAGCTCCTGGGGTGTGCTGAACAGCAGCCTTCCTTCCTAACACACATGTGCGCGCGCGCGCGCACACACACACACACACACACACAGATGCAGACACATCCTAGCCCCTGAAACTTAAAATTGTAACCTTATTTGGAAAGAGAACTTTTGCCTACATTACTGAGAATTTTCAGATGTGATCAGCCCAGGGTACCTGGGAGAGGCGGGAGACATGTCTATACCAATGACAGCTGTCCCTACAGGAAAGAGAAGGGACGATGGAGGCCAAAATCGGAGAAATGCAGCCACAGGGCTGCTTGGAGCTCCCAGAGGAGGCCAAAGATTCTTCCCTAGGACCCCATAACAGCACAACCCTCTTAGTCCTTTGATTTGGGGCTTGAGGCCTCTGAAACTACAGGAGGATGCATTGTTGTTGTTGTGTGAAGCCACTCATAAGTCATCTGTACAACAACCACAGGGAGGTAATTAGTGGTGACCCAGTGATTAGCTGTGGACCCCTAGACAAGTCACTTAAGGAGCCTGTGACAGTTTCTTCATCTGAAAGGGGACTGACTGGGAAAGAAGGGACCACCTGGAGGAAGGGCACAGGAGAGATCAGTGCGAGCGGGAACAAACAAGAACAAATTCTAATAACATATGTATGAGGATGCACTGGGGAACACAGTGCTTCATATTGGAACTAGGAAATTTACTTCTTAAGCTTCTTTACAATGGGAACAATGGGAACTACACAGCTGGACGGTCTAGGAGTTAGGACGGATGACAGAGTCCTTAGCATCATACCTGTCTCGTAACTGCTGTTCGGATACATGTGAACACCTGCTCTCAGCATCAGAGAGCCTGTCTTTCTCAGACTGGGATGCATCTAAAATGGGCAACAGCAGGTAGAAGCTGGGTTTCTGCAGTTCTTGCCCTACTGAAGGCCTTGAATTAGGTGCAGTGTAGAAGAGGAGAGAGAGAGAGACAGAGACAGAGACAGAGAGACAGAGAGAGAGACAGAGAGAGACAGAGAGAGACAGAGAGACAGAGAGAGAGACAGAGAGAGACAGAGAGAGACAGAGAGACAGAGAGAGACAGAGAGAGACAGAGAGACAGAGACAGAGAGACAGACAGAGACAGAGACAGAGACAGAGACAGAGACAGAGAGAGGCCAGATTCAGCAGCGGAGAGAAGGTAGCCATGGTAGGTGGGTACCAGCCAAAGTCTGGTCCAGCATCCCTTACAGATGGTTTAGGCTTGTTTCTCAAAAGGTGACCCTATGCCAGTGACAGTGTGAAAAGGGGTTCAATAGGCAGTTGTAGGTAGTACAGGAAATGCTATTTGCATGTACATTAAAGAGGAGAGAGGGCCAGCAAGACAGCTCATCAGGTAAAGGCACTTGCTGCCAAGATTGAAGGGTTCAGTCCCCAGGACCCATATGGAGAAAGGAGAGAACTGACTCCTGCAAGACACACACACACACATACACACACATACACACATGCATGCACACACACATGCACACACACATGCATGCACATACATACATGCTCCTGTGCACATATGAACACAAACATAAATAAGTAAAGGTAACTGACTTATTTACTTGAAATTTACTTTATGATTTTAAAGTGATGACTTGCTGTGGAATAATCCTCTTGTATACTGTAAAGACTTGTCACTCAAATTGGTTTACTAAAACACTGACTGGCTAGTAGCTAGGCAGGAAGTATAGGCAGAGCGACCAAACTAAGGATGATGGGAAGGAGAAAGGCAAAGTCAGGAGACTCTGGCCAGACCTGGAGAGGGCAAGATGGGTATGCCATACTGAGAAAAGGTACCACGACATGGCAGAGTATAAATAAGGAATATGGATTAACTTAAAATGTAAGACCTAGTTACTAATAAGCCTGAGCTATTGGTTGGGCATTTATAAGTAATATTAAGCCTCTGTGTGGTAATTTGGGAAGCAGCTGCTGGGTATTTGGGACCAAATGGCTCCAAGACAGGAAACTTCCACCTACAAAGGCTTACTGGTTAAGAACACTGTTGCTCTCGAAGAGCATCCAGGTTCAACTCACAGCACCCACATGGTGGTTCACAACCACACATAAATCCAGTTCCAGGGGATCCTATGCCTTCTTCTGACTTCAGTGGGCACCAGGCACACACATGACCACACATACACACATGCAGGTAAAAAATGTACACATAAAATAAAATAAATAAGTCTAATTTTTATTTAAAGAAGTTCAAAACTGTAATTTTACCAATATTAGTTGTTCAATGTTTCACATGTTTTAAAATACAAGATCTATATGCAGATATGACAAAACGGGGTATTATTAATGGCCAAAGTCCCTAGGCCACTAATGAGCCTAGACCAAGTAAGAAGGCACTGGAATGTACTTGGGCCTACAGAGAGAGACCACCACAGGAGAGCCTGGTCTCCAGGAAAAAGCTGCAGTCCCACCATACCTCCCCCCAAGAGAATGCAGGGTCTCCTAAGCCTCCCAGACTGCCAATCCCAGGATCACAAAGGCTTCAGGCTTAGGGTCCTGAAGAGAACTGCACTGATTTGTGGTGTTCAGGAAGACTTGGGGACACAGTAGTCCAGAAAGGAGATGCCAGCTCAATCACAGACTCCCTCACCCACAGCGACCCAATCCTCAGGTGACCCCACCCCAGTACATTACACGCAGCTCAGACTGCAGAATTTATCACAGGCACTAAGAAAGCCAGTCACAGAGATAGCAGGGATTCAATTTCCCTTCTCGATGCAGAATGTTCACTGGCGAAAGCTCATGATAACCACGGGAAGCAGAAAAAGGAGGTCTTAGGGGCACAGGGCGTAAAAAATCCACTGAAAAGGACCCACACCAGGTGAACAGGCACCACATATGCAGAGGAACTGTGGAACAATGACGCAATCCCCATGCTCCAGATTAGGCTTTCTCCAGCATGCACCCACTCACACTACTCTGCTGGAAGCCAGCTGACAGGGGTGAAACGCAGTAATTCCAGCCAACAGGGCAGAGTTGTAAAGACAGAGCTGTCTTCCATGCCTGCTTGGCCTCCCCAGCACACAGTAGGAGTGACTGGTGGGGAGAGATTGGGTCTCCTCCCCTGCATAGCTTCTGAGCCTCAAGCAGCACCTAACATAGAACAGATTAGTTCAAATCAGCTAGAGGAACAGTTAAATAGAAAAATGGTTTGGGCTGGGTGTTGTGGTCCACGTCTTTAATCCCAGTACTCAGAGGGCAGAGGCAGCAGATGTCTGTGAGTTTGGGACCAGCCTGGACTACAGAGCTAGTTATAGAACAGTCAGGACTATTAAACAGAGAAACCCTGTCTCAAAAAGCCTCCCCAAAAAAAAGAGGAGGAGAAGGAAAAGTGGAGAAAGAGGAAGAGGAGGAAGATGAAGATGAAGATGAAGATGAAGGAGAAAGGAGAAGAAGGAGGAGGAGGAAGAGGAAAAGGAGGAGGAGAAGAAGGAGAAGGAGGAGGAGGAGGAGGAAGGAGGAAGAAGAAGGAAGAAGGAGAAGGAGAAGGAGGAGGGTTTGAGCAGGATGGTGTTCACATCTCCGAGAATATTCCTGAAGAACCACGCATTGCCACGGTTCCGCTATGCAAACCAAGATCCTTAGAAAGCTTCCTGAATAGTCATCCCCCTCTAGGCTTGAGGGAGAATTGTCCTCAACACAAGCAGCAGTTCAACAGCTGGACAGTTGATTCTCCTTCCAGAAGCAAAGAGCTGACATCTACTCGCTCCTCAGAGGGTCCGCTCACCCCTCTCTGGGGAATATAATTGTTTAATTAACTGCTTATCTGGCTGAGCAGGTAGGGAAGAAACTTCTGGGGAAGAAGCTCTATGGCCTGTGTCCCTCCTTCCTCCTCCCGTGTACCCCCCAGGCCCACCCCAAGGCGGAGGGATAACTCCGGCAGCAGGAGCTAATGGGAGCCACCACGTGAATATCCTGACTTCTGCTTTCTACCTGTTGTCGTGCTTTCCTTGAACTGGAAGCAGATAACAAACAACAGAGTGTAAGGTGGAAAGAACATGAGAATTTTTTTTTTTTTGGCTGTGGTCTAAATGTCACTATCAAGCCTGGGATGGTGGAGGAAGCCAAAAGAGTCCCATCACCGCCTTGGCCTTTCAGTCCAACCTTACACTGGAAGCTACATCTAGCTGATGCTTCTCAAGTTCAATGGAATAGTCACCTAGAAAGGCCTTTTGATAACCACCACCCCCTAGCCCATTACTATATTCTAGTCAGAAAGGGAATTCCTTTTTACATCCAAATACCCTACTACTACCTCAAGATTCTAAATGATAACATCAGACCCTTCCTCCTAAATGCAGATCTTGGCAATACCAAATTCAATGCCTCACCTCCAATCTAAAGCAACCTATACTCAACCAAGGTCAGTTACAAGAGTTCTCAGAGTGTGATGGGCATAAAAGATTCTCATAGCAGACTTAGATATACCTTCCATCTCAACTACATGCTGCTGGAGAACCCCTCTTCTTAGTTTCACAGGGGGTGGGGTGTCTCAGTGGGACATGAAGCTAAACTCTCTCTTACCTCTCCTGCTTGGGACAGGAGGAGTCATTGATTAGATTGGTAGGGACAGCAAGACCAGCTCAGTCGTACTTCCTCTCTTCTCTTTCCAGATCTGCTTACCTGCCTAAGAGGCACCCCCATGACTGGTGTGTCCATCCAGAAGCCTGGATAAGGAAATCTACCCAGTTAGGGGTAATGTTCGGCAAGCTGACCCAAACCTCACACTACAACCTAGCATTTATCAGTAACATGGCTGACACTTACAACATCCTGCATCTCCTTGGCTCTGCTTCTCAAGCCGGAAGAGAACGTATTATCCATTACCTCCTCAAGCCCAAATACCACAGTAACGAAGAAAATAATCCTGTTGAACTCTCAAGCACCTTACACAGGGCCCAGTGGTCTGCAAGTAATACAATGTGAGGTCAGCTGAAAGGCTTTGTAGGTTCAGGGCAATCGAGATCAAGGTCCCTTCCTGTGTTATGACATTCTTCTCC
>NC_022009.1:25339947-25373436 GCF_000317375.1 Microtus ochrogaster | reverse complement strand
GTGAATAATGGGACCATGACCTATTGCAGCAATGAAATACCCAGGTGAACATTCCTGCAGGCCCAAAAATTCATGTTTCTGGGAAAGATACTATAAGATATTATAAACAAAGGTCACCAGCCATTCAGGTTGTACAAGAACACAAAGCATCTAGCAAGCCTTCAGAGATACTAATGGCCTTGCTTTTAAAATGATTAACTGAGAAACCCATATGGGTTAAACAATGGCCTTTAACAGAAGGCAAACTTCAGGCTTTAGAACAGCTGGTACAGGAGCAACTAGATGCTCACCATATTGAAGAATCAACCAGCCAGCCCTTGGAATTCTCCTATATTTGTTGTTAAAAAGAAATCTGGAAAAGGGAGAATGGTGACAGATCTAAGAGTGGTCAACATTTGTGTCTTATCTGTCTGTCTCTGTCTCTCTGTTTTTATCCCTGTGTGTGTGTGTATGTGTGTGTGTGTGTGTGTGTGTGTCTGACTGTCTCTTTCTGTGGTGTGTGTGTGTGTTCATCGACAGAATAAAAGCTAAAGAAAATATTCAGTAACTAATGACTTTAAACATTCTAATTTCACTTAAGACTTAATAAAACTGTACTTGAGAATACTCTATGACTTTCTACTGAATGATAAGAAACCTGGCATCAAGTCCGTCTGTGACTTGGCTCTAATTCTGCTTTCCAGTGCGTCCTAGTCTCCGTGTTTGAGTCTGCTTTGTACCCCAAAGGTTGATGTTTTAAATACTGGATTCCCACCTTGTGTTGCTATTTTGTAGGCTATTTTAGGAGACAGGGCTTGGCTGACAGAAGACAGTCAAGAGCAGGCCTATGAAGGTTACACCGCTTCCAGTTCTGACTGGAGTACTCTGCTTCCTGCCTGGCTAGCTGTGAACAGTTGCTTTGTGCTCACACATGGTGGGCCTTGTATGCCCACCACGATGGACTGAGATGTCTTTGAATCTGTGAGCCAAAATCAGTCTTCCCTTCTGGAAGACATTTCTGTCGGGTATTTGCCCACTACAACACAAGGTAACCAAAACATACTGAATTATCCTCTGCTTCCTATGGATGCCCCCCCAATCTTATCAATGAGCCTTAGCCAGAATCACTTTGTCCCTGAGAATGTATGTCTCGTTTTACCTTTCCACTCTCAGCTTCCATACTGCCTTAAGACACAATCTTACCCACCCAAGGCCACTCTGCTCTCATAGGCCTTAAGTGTCTTACCTGCCTTAGGACATCTGTCTACAGCCATACCACCCTGAATGCACCTGATCTCATCTGTCTTAGGCCCATCTAGAATTATACAAAAAAGGCAATATACTGGGACAGGAGAGATGGCTCAGCAGCTAAGAGCATTGGCTGCTCTTCCAGAGGACCCAGGTTCAATTCCCACTACCCACATGGCAGTTCACAACTGTCTATAATTCCAGTTCCAGGGACCTGACACCCTTACATGGACATACATGCAGGCAAAACACCAGAGCATATAAAAATAAAAATAAATAAATAAAATATAAAAATATTTAAAAAGGCAATTTACTAATAGGGTAAAAGGTTGGCTTCTTCCTGTCAAAGACAAAGGTGACACAGAAGAAAAAGGAAGGAGCCAAAATGGAATCTTTGGAGCTGGAAGAAAGAAGGGGCCTTCCTTTCTCATGTAGAATCCCAGTGTGTAATGAAGACAGGGTGAAGAAATCAGGAAAAGTAAGAAGCAGGCCATGGAGTAACCCTGTAACCCTGTGTTTTGAAATCTCACCTACAAAGAGAAATAATTCACATGGTTACATATACCAAGTTTCTCCTCTCTGTCCATTCAACAGCTGGGGCCATTGCCACATCCTTATGGGAGGGAAACAGAGGTGCTTGGCAAGGACTAGGGTCAGATGAGATGGCTCCTGGTCCACAGCGCCTCCATTTCAACCCTACACCATACAAACCACTCCTTGGCACCATTTTCCTTGAATTAATTGATCTTTCCATGACCTATCAAAATGCCAATCATGCTTCAAACCCAGACATTCTTCTCCGAGAGTTCCCAGTATTATCAAGACTCATTGGTTTCAATTAACACTCAGTGCCAATCACCTTAAACAACAAAAAAGAATTTACTGGAAGACATAACTAACCAAGAAGTCCAGTGAAAGACTGGCTTCAGGACTGACTAGATACAGGAACTCAGATCACCCAATTCTTTAATACCAGCTTCACCCACAAATGGGCTTTCTCTTCACAGTGGCAAGGTGCCTACCAGAAGAAATTAGCCAACAGCCTACGCTCTCTGTTAGCACAGCAGAAGAGAAAGTTGAAGTTCCAAAAAAAAAAAAATGTCTTAGACCTAATGTTCACTGGTCAGAACTGACTCTAGAGACCATCCCTAAATCAGTATCTGGGACCAGCAGAATTGACCCCACCAACTGCTTGTGGGGACCTAAAACTCATACAACTGTGTGTGTGTGTGTGTGTGTGTGTGTGAGAGAGAGAGAGAGAGAGAGAGAGAGAGAGAGAGAGAGAGAATACAATATGGTAGATCACCAAAGGAACTCTTGAAGGGACATCTACACTAGGAGTGACTTCCTTCTGGACGGTGAACGTGCCCATTCACGCAAACCTCAGCTATAAGCGCCCAGGCACCAGGAATCCAGTTCTCCAGAGCCCATCCTTACCCCTTCAGCTGCCTACAAAGCGTCATGTGCTTTCTCTCCTTCTCCTTCGTGATGCAGTGGGAACACAAAGCCAGCCTGCCAGTGCCAACCTTGAAAGTGCTTCGAGTCACTGACTGCTAGTCCCCTGGCTCTAACACACTCTGGAGCCTGGAGACGCCGGCTTGACAAGTGAGATAATGACGCTTTTCCTTGCTCACTTCTTTATCGGTCACGATGACGAGAACACTCCTGCAGCATCGATCCCTGCTTTTCTGTTTCTGCTGGATCCGCCAGGAACAACTCCCAGGCACCAGCCGACACTCCGCTATCTGGTACATCCAGCCACCACGTGCTGCCCTCTCATCAAAAGCCTGGCTGTACTCGCTTCACCAGATCCCCGGAGCCGTCAGCTTCTGGGGGAGCGGCGGTATCACTGCCTTGCAGATGACTGACTTACTGGAGAGCAAGTCACTTCACAGCCCACCTGTTCTTCGGCTTCCCCAACACAAACCTCACCCTAGTCCTGGACTAGAAATCTCTGAAGAATGTCACTCTGGAGGATTCCAAGGACCACAGCACAGAATAGATGGAGAGAGGACATGGGGGAAAGCAGAGGGGAACAACACCTCAAAGACAATAGCCTTGAGATATTACAGTGAGCCCTTATGCCATTCATTCATTTCTTCAAACCTTTATTCAGAACCAGCTGTGTCCCGGACCTGGGAACTCACATCATACACCAGGTCTCTCCTCATGAAGCCCTCCTTCAAAGAGACCTCTGATTTACCAGCGCATCTGCCTTATCTTTCACTGACTCCAACGGTGACTACATTATCCTCGAAGTACAATAGCCATCTCTAGTTTACAGACAAGAAAAACAGCCGCTCCACAAGCCTAGAGGACTTTCCCAAAGCCAAGGCACAAACACAGGACTTCTAAATGAAAACCTTAGTCTCTTTCTGTGGCCTCTCCAAAGGCAAGAGCATAGCCTGACACTGAAACAGACATTAAACATACTCCATCCAGGCAAGAGCATAGCCTGACACTGAAACAGACATTAAACATACTCCATCCTATGCATTATCTTTTAATTATTTAATTTAATTTTACATGCATTGGTGGTTTGCCTACATGTATGTCTGTGTGAGGGTGTCAGGTCTTAGAGTTACAGACAGGTGTGAGCTGCCATGTGGGTGCTGGGAATTGAACCTGGGTCCTCTGGAAAAGCAGCCAGTGCTCTTAACCACTGAGCTATCTCTCCAGACCCCTAGGCATTACTGCTGACAATTAAATATACAAATTGAGGGCTGGAGAGATGGCTCAGAGGTTGAGAGCATTGTCTGCTCTTCCAGGGGTCCTGAGTTCAATTCCCAGCGGCCACGTGGTGGCTCACAACCATCTGTAATGGGACCCTCTTCTCGCCTGCAGGCATACACACAGACAGACAGAATAGTGTATACATAATAAATAAATATTATAAAAATAAATAAATAAAAATAAAAAAAATATACAAATTGAGAGCCCCAATCTCCAGTGTAAGAGAAGCAGCAGCTTGTGAGAAGATGTATAACTAACCATCATATATGGCAGAAATAAAGACACAGTGACTAAATTACAGGAAGATAGCTCTGGAAAGATACACAAGAAATGATGATTGCCTCCAGGCAGGGGCATTGGATACCTGAAGAACAAGGTTCATTTTCTCTATTTCAAATATTGTATACTTTGAATTGCAAGTCATTTGAATGCATTTCCCATTAAAAAGCACTTTGAGAGTGCAATCAGCCAAATCCTGAGTGTGGAAATTCTACAGGATAAATGATTTGGCTCTTCGACAAGTGAATAACTAAATAAAAAATAAAATAAAGAAAGGGAGAAGAAATAATAAATTCTAAAAGGCTCAAGAAATGTCAACAAAATGCAATATACACACACATACATACATACATACCATGTTTGGATTCAGGTTGGAACAAACTAATTATAAGCAGACATCTCAGGGCTGGGAGATGGCTCCATGGGTAAAAGTGCCAGCATGAGAACCTGGTTCAAATTCCCAGATTCTGGGTAAGAAGGCAGATGCGGGGTCATACACCTATAACCCCAGCACTGTGAAGGTAGAGACAGAAGGATCACTGGGACTTGCTGACTGCCAGCCCTATTCCAGGTTCAACTTAAGGAAATCACACAGAAAGTGGTAGAACACAACATCCAATGTATACACACACACAGCTCACACATACTCATGAATAAATAAATAAATACTTTAAAAAGCCATTTCTGGAAGAAAGGCAATCTGGACACAAACCAGCAGTCGCTGTGCAATTGCTCATCTCGTTACCTGTGACCACAGTATTATGGCTGTGGATTTTCAAAGGCCTTTCTCTATTAGAGACACATGCTGAAGAATTTATACACGAAACAATATGGCACCTGAGGTTTCATTTAAACACTTCCGAGTGAGTCAACAAAAGAGAGAAATACAAATCACACATTCCTCAGACAGGACAGTCCCACGGGAAGGGAGGGGTGATTATTCTCTGCTCTGTTCTCTGTTACTTTTGTGGACAGTTAAAATGTGCGTAATGAAATGTTTAAATTCAAGTTTTCATTAATTATCCATCCACAAAGGACGCCTGGAAGGAGAGCAGCAGAGAGGAGAGGTATCCACGCTGAGCCCTGAACTATATATAACTAAGTGTTTTCTCAGGACAGTCCAGCTGCAGGAACCACCTGAGCAAAGACGCACCGGTCTATTGTCAACCTCTCTGTTTGACCTCATGTTTGATCCCTCATCTCCCTGGTACTGCTAATACATCTACATCAGTTACTACATTCTGACTGAGGAGGTGTGTAAGGTCCACAGCTCTCCTCCTACAAAAGGCCCCAATGACCTTCAGAGGATAAAATAAAAAAAATAACCTTTCTGCCTAATAACACAGCTTAGAAGTCATTATCCCTCCATAGGCAGCCTACATCTCTGCTGTCACCAGAAACACACAGTGGCCTCCCCAGCTGCACTTTATAGATAACAACCTTAGTATGTGCCTTAGTGAGGGTTTCTATTGCTATGAAGAGATACCATGACCACTGCAACTCTTATAAAGGAAAACATTTAACTGAGATGGAGGCTTACAGTTTCAGAGGTTTAGTCCATTATCATCATGGCATAGAGCAAGGTGTGCAGGCAGATATGGTGCTGGAGAGATAGCTGAGAGTTCTTACATCTCAACTCACAGGCAACAGGATGTGGTCTGAGACACTGGATGTGGCTTGAGCATATATGAGACCTCAAAGCCCACCTCCACGGTGACACACTTCCTCCAACAAGACCACACCTACTCCAACAAGGCCACACCTCCAATGGCACCACTCTCTTTGGGGACCATTTTCTTTCAAACCACCACAGTGTGGAAGACCCAGTTTGATGTGGGATGGCAGTCTAAGTACTAAGGCACCTGCACAGGAAGGAGCAGGTAGTCTTCCACTCCCTTTGTCCCAAACCCCATGGCCAGTGGCCACTACCTCAACACCCGCTCTGTCCTCAGCCCAGCTTTCCATAGAAGTAAACTGGCTGTGCTCATTCTTTAGACATCCTGGCCCGGTTCTGATGGGCCCCCCAAGTCCCTTACCTGGGATCGACGCTGCAAATACTCCTCTGAGCCATATGGGACACTCCTCAGGGAGGTGAGATAGTCATAACTGATGACGGCTGTCTGCGAAACAGGGGAGGAGAAAGCTTAGCACTGAGGACAGCAAACATCACACCTCTGCCAAAGCTAGAAGTCTCACACAGGAGTTACTGGGTCTATAAGGGTAGCTGGTCCCACCCCTTGGATGCTCAGCCCGCAGATCTTAGCCTGGATGCTCCTTCCTGGCCTTCAGGGGTGAGCACAAATGGCACTCCTCCAGAGATGTCTGATCTCAAGTTCCCTTCATGGACACCAGGAACTGCCCATAATTGATCATAACCAACCACCTGTAAACTCACTTGCCCATTTGCTTCCTTATTTGTGAACTGTTTGGATTTAAGGGCTGGGCTTTCCTACTTTTTACTGATCCCCAGCCTCTTTTACACCACACAGGTAGATAGTCAATAAATACTAAACAAATGAATGTTGTTAAGTTTGAGTTTCTAGTCTAGATCCTCTGGCCAAAACTCTCCGATGGAAGGAGGGGGGAGCCTTATCCACAGCCAATCAGAAAACCACAGGCTTCCAACATATCTCCAGCATGGAGGAGCCTTGAGCCCAAACTTTCCTTTTCAGAGGAAGTCAAAAGTGTTTGTCTGCAGCCAGGCAGTGGTGACACATGCCTTTAATTCCAGCACTTGGAGGGCAAAGGCAGGAGGATCTCTGTGAGTTTGAGGCCAGCCCAGTCTATAAAGCGAGTTCCAGGACAGCCAGAGCTGTTACACAGAAAAACCCATCTCGAAAAAAATTACGAAAGGAAGGAAGGAAAGAAGGAAGGAAGGAAGGAAGGAAGGAAGGAAGGAAGGAAGGAAGGCAGGCACAACTTAATGGCTGGTTTATAAAAGTGCCTATTGATATTTCCCTGTCTGCCTTCCTTCTGGCTATTCAAATCCTAAGGGTCCACTCAAATCCTGCTTCTTCAGGATACTCATCCTGACTCCCGAGTTCCAGTGCTCACTCCTACATCTGACCACGGCAGCAGTCCTGATGTGTGCCTGGCTTTAGAATGGTTTTGAATGCATCCATGTATATGCTCCATGATCCTTCAAAGGCTCCTTCAAAGCTGAGCCTAGATGGAACAATCTGTTTTTACCCCTCAAAGCATAAAACAGCGGGCCTCAAAAGGCACTAGGTAAACAGCTAGAGATGATTTCGTATCCCATAGCCTGTTATCCCAAAGCCTGATTGTCTATTTGATTCTTTAACTCAGTTTCCCCTTGAGGACAGGCACCAAGTCAATGGCCTCCCTCTGAGAACATTTGACAACACTGTGTTCTCGGGAAATAAACTAAACAAACGACATCATGATTAATATCCACATGGCGGGAGCAACAGCAGCTGTTATCTATGCTCACCAGCAGCAACAAAGGAGAGAGAGCATGCTGCGTGTGGTTGGCAATCTAGTCTGCAAAGACTGTACTGCAGGGTCTGGAAGAAGAGCCGTAAGCAGAGGTAAGGAGCCATGATGGGTACTGGAGAGATGGTCAGTGCTAAGCTGACTTCCTGCTCTTGTAGAGATCCTGGATTGGTTCCAAACACCTGGTGGCTCACAACTATCTGTAACTTTAGTTCCAGTGGATCTGACATCCTTTTCTGACCTCCAAGGCCTGCATATGGTGTGCATGCACGCATACTTACATACATACATACATACATACATACATACATACATACATACATGCATGCAGGCAAAACATCCATAGACAAAAAATAAACAAATCTAAAAACTTTTCTAAAAAGACATAACACCAAGAGGATATTGCTATTGAACCACCGGAGAAAACATCTAAACTCAAATATTCAAATAAGATTCTCTGTTTGTTTTTGGATGGAGTTCTCCCAGCCCCAGAAAAATCAACATGTAAGTGCCAACTCTTCATATTAGCTCACTGGAGTGAAATCAAGTTTGCTGCCAGAAGTTTTTCTTTTTAAAGAAGGATTGTGTACGTAAATATGTGTGCGTGCGTGCATGCATGTATGTGTGTGTGTATGCATGTATGTGTGTGTGTATGCATGTATGTGTGTGTGTATGCATGTATGTGTGTATTTTCAAAACAGGGTTTCTCTGTATGGCTCTTACTGGCCTCGAACTCACAGAAATTTGCCTCCCTCTGCCACCCGAGTGCTAAGATTAAAGGCATGTACCACCAGGCCTGGCTAAAGATGGATTTCTTTCAACTTGTGATTTCACAGTGTTCAATCCATGTTAGCTTTGCCCCATGCTCTTGCTGCAACACCATGGTGGTGGGAACCTGTGGTAAGGAAGGCCTCCTAAAGAGTTCACCTCAGAGCAGACAGGAAGCTCAAAGATGGCAGGCAGAACTGGACTGTCAAAGTCTTCTTCCCACTAAGTCTTCTGTCCTCGGCACTGTCCAAGGAGTACTGCCCCTCTGAGTGATCACTACTGTAAGACACGAGCCTCAGAGGCTTCAGTGCAGGGACCTGGCATGACCCTGTTGTGTTCAACCACAGAGTGGCAGGGGTTGTTACAGGACCGAAAGCCTGTGAGGATGCAAGCATGAGCAGCTCTGGAGACAGAGCTGACATGCCTGCATTTCCACAAATGCCAGCACATCCACCAGCCACACCCACGGAACACCTACAGGTAATGCTGTAACTCCTCTGCTACCCCCAAAGGAGAAAAACCTACCGTAGCAACAGCTCTGCCCACCCTAACAGCGCCAAAGTCATTGGGGTCCAAGTAGTTGTTACTGTAGAGGTAGACACCCGAGGCAGCAAGAGCCACACTGGTCCACGAAGCAAGCTTGAGAGCCTTTCTGGCCATGTCCCCAGACCCTGTGCAAGAAAGGAAAGTCAAGAAAGGTCAGCAATTAAGGGTTTCATAGAGTGTCGGTCCAGAATACAAATCCCAGCTCTGCCACTCACAGATAGACGACCTTATGTCGTTTTCTTAATCCCATGGGACCTCAGTTTCTCCATTTATAAAACAAGAAAATGCCTACCTCAAAATTAAGATGAAGTGAAATAATCACATAAAGTGCTAAGTATAGCACCTGGTACAAATCAATTCCCAGCATCCCTCCTTCGACAGCACCAGGTGCTGTTCTAGCTACAGTGGAGGAGGCGAACAACCTACAGTTCTTGTCTGTAGGGAGCTTACGCTCTAGAGCGGGGTAGAGGAGAAGCAATAAAGATACAGAGCATGCTGTCAGAACTACCAGGAAGTGGCAGGAATCAGAGAGTTGAGGGGTTAAAGGATCTAGAAGTGGGTGCTTTTTAGACAGGAAACGCAGGAAAGGGATGTTCACTTTGGGCACTTGGCACTAGTATTACAACAATACACAGCCATAGACACCATTCACCTTGATGCACAGATCAGAAGTAGGCAGACCCCTGCCAAAATGGTAGCTAGGTAGAAGCAGCCGGTAGTGCCTCCATATCTAGCCGATATCCAAAATGCCTACTACAGGCAGATGGTTCATACTATGCTCCTGGGGGAAGACTGATGCTACCTTGTCCACACTCAGTCCTTGGTGTCTATTGGGAACCAAACTTAGACCACTGGGCAGAAAGACCCTATCCACTTTAACTCACCCCTCCTCCTACCACCAGGTGGCTACACAGACTGGTGACAGTGCACCCAATGGACTACCTCCTCAACCATCCCTGAGTACTCTACAACCAACTAAGCCCTTGACCCAGCTGCAGGTGCCAAAGGACAGGCCCCAGACAGAAAGGAGCATCACCAAGCCTCCTGTCAGTGCAAGGACTTCAGAGACACAGTAGCAAGATGTAGGTCATTGCCTCATAAGTGTCTGCTCTGGCCCCGTTCTGTCCCTTGGTTTCTCTCTGCGTAGAAGCTACTGCTACAAACAGTCTTGTCTTCCATTTCTCTGTAGTCTATTTTGACTCATGCCTCATAAAACAGACACGGGCTTTCCTTTAAATATACATAAAGCACATCTTTTTCCATTCTTTCACTTTCAACTTAGACTTTATACCATTTCTTTAAAGAGCATATAGTTGGCCTTCTAGGCATACATTCAACTAGCTTGTGCATCTGTATTGAAATTCGCCACCTTCTCTCGACCCTTCCTACTTTTCCTATCTGTTCTGCTTCTTGCCTTTCTTTTTTTCAAGATTTATTTTATTTTATTTATGTGTATATGTATGAATGTGTATGTGATCGCATGCCCAAAGGAGACAAAAGAGGATGTCAGAGTCCCTGGAGCCCAAGTTGCAGGAAGTTATGAGTCCCTAGACACAGGTGCTGGGAACTACGTCCAGTCCTCTGAAAGAGCAGCAAGCACTCTTAATTGCCAAGCCATCTCTCCAGCCTACTTTCTCTCCTTTCTTGACATCTCCTGGACCCAATGATACTTTGCATTGAGATCCATTATGTTTCCTTTTGCTGCTGCTCTAGTTACTGTTGAAGAGACACCATGACCAAAGCAACTTATAGATGAAGCATTTGATCTGGGGCTTGCTTACAATTTCAGAGGGTTAGTTCATGGTCATCATGGCAGGGAGCATGGCAGCAGGCAGGCAGGCATGGTGCTGGAGCAGTAGCTGAGAGCTCACAGCCTGATCCACAGACAAGAGGAAGAGAGTGAGAGACTGGGCATGGTGTGGGCTTTCGAAATCTCAAAGCTCACCCCCAGTGACACACTTTCTCCAGCACAACCATACCTCCCAATTCTTCCTAAACAATCTACCAACTAGGACCCAAGCATTCCGACTGATGAGCCTACACAGGAGTGGGGAGGTCCTGTCATTTAAAACAGCACAGTAACCTTGTTTTCCTATTCCAGAATTTGTCAAGGATTGTCTGAGGGACATCTGAACTGAAACTAGCCTTTGTGCCGCTTCAAAACACAGGGTGCTGGATCCTACCCTACGGTCCGCTGAGCCACCAACTCTGCAGTAAGGCTGTGAGCAAGATCGTGGTGATTTTCCTCAAAAGCTCAGGTCAGCAAGCACTCTTCCCTACCTGCACTCCAAGTGTATGCTGAGGCCACGCAATATTGCAGGCACCCAGTCCACTCTATTATTCATTTGTCGATTGATAAACGCTGCTGGTAGAGGAAGCAGATGGAGGCTAGACTGTTGGGGAGAAAAGAGCTTAATTGTAAACATCCTCCACTAACTCTCCCCGACACCTATCGGGTCAAAAGTAAGATATATGACCATGGTTATGATTTTAATAAGAAAAAAAAACCCTACAGGCACATGTGTCCAACACCAGGCTGGCAATATTTTAGGAGGTTCTAGGAAAGTCAGGAGATGGGGTCTAATTGGAAAAAGTAAGGCTTTGAAGATTAGACTGGTCCTTGGCCATTTCCTCGCCTGCTGCATCCTGTCCACCAAGAAGAAAGCATCCTCAACCACAAGATCCTACTGCCATGATGTTCTCTGCCCAAGAGCATGGGAGGCCAAATGACCCCGATGTGAAACTATGAGCAAAATAAATTCATTTTCCTTTTGCCTATATCAGACAGCATAACGAGAAAAAGAATTATGATACAGTCTGTGGTGGTTTGATTACGAATGACCCCCCCCCATAGGCGCACATATTTGAAAGTGTGCTTATTAGGGAATAGTACTACTTGAGAGAAATTTAGGAGGTATGGCCCTGTTGAGCAGGTGTGGTCTTGTTGGAGGAAGTGTGTTACTGAGGAGGTGGGCTTTGAGGTCTCATATATGCTCAAGCCACACTCAGTGTCTCAGACCACTCTGTCACCTGCACAAAATATAGAACTCTCAGCTACCTCTCCAGCACCAAGTCTGTCTTTAAGCCACCAAGCTTCCCACCATGACGACAAAGAACTAAACCTCTGAACTGTAAGCCAGCCTCAATTAAATGTTTTCCTTTCTAAGAGTTGCCTTGGTCATGGTGTCTGCTCACAATAGAAACCCTAAGGCATAGTCATTAGTCTAAAACAGTGGCTCTCAACCTTCTTAATGCTGTGACCCTTTAATACAGTTCCTAATGTTGTGGTGACCCCCAATGATAAAATTATTTTCGTAGCTACTTCATAACTTTAATTTTGTTACTGTTGTGAACTGTAATATAAATATCTGCATTTTTGGATGGTCTTAGGTGACCCCTATAAAAGGGTCGTGACCCGCAGGTCTCTGAGAATCACCGCTCCAAGACCTCAAGATCAAAATAGAAGTAAACACAGTAAGTCAGCTATTAAATAGAGCAATTCTCTTCCCTCAGCAGGCTTACTGGTTGGTTGGTTGGTTGGTTGGTTGGTTGGTTGGTTGGTTGGTTGGTTGGTTGATTGGTTGACTGACTGGTTTGAAATAGAGTCTATGCAGCCCCGGCTAGCCTGGATCTCACTATATAGACAAGGATGGCCTCAAACTCCCCACTTTCCCAAGCTGATGCCTACGTAGAGACTAAAGTTCAACCATTCACTCTGTCCATGCAGCTATCCAAATACTCTCAACTGACTCACAAGAGCCAAGGTCTTAAGAGATCTGCAGCCAGATTTCTCGAAGGATCTCTGGCCCTTCCACCCTGACCTCCACCCACTCTATTCCAACTTGCTAGTTTTCCAACACGCCACAAACTACACTCCAAGGAAAGTAAGGAAACTATGTGTGCTCTCTTCCTAGAACAGGGGCCACCAAGCTCTTCTAAAAAGGGCCACAGAGTAACTACTTTACCTTTGGGGGCTACTCCATCTCTAAGGCCACTCCTCAACTCCCCATTCTAGTGCAAGGCAACCAAAAGGGCCACGTAAAGCAATGGGCCTGGTCAAATGTGGTCCCCAGGATGTAATAAGCCAGACTGTAAGTGTGCCAAAACATTTACTAACTGAATTAATCAATGGAACACCTATATGCCCCATGAGGCCTGTGTAGAGCCAGTAACACAAGTCTCTAGATGAAGATACCCCAGACTTCCAACTCAATAGTCATTCTCTCCCTATTACCCCCATACTGCCCCCCACCTTTGCTCCTCTGAACCCCACCCTCCTGCTGTACCATCCTCTACAGCAGCCATGATGGACTGCGGTCTCGCCTACCCTTGAGACCACCTCTGAGTATCAAAGGAACGGGGAGGCAATCCCATTTTCAAACCAATGTCCTCAGTAATAAAAGCAGTAGGAATTGAAATACATAAAATAGATGATATAAGAGCCAAACTGTGTCTAAATAAATTGGAGTTGGAGCTTTCCATAAGGTGTCAGAGAGTCTTCAACATATAAATGAGCTGTTTCCCTCGGGGTATTTTAAAAGGCCTGTCACGCATGAAGTATGTCTGTCAGTGAAAAACACCTTTCATTATTAAGGCGTCTGCTAATGAATCACCTGCCCCGTTCTGTTTTCTTGCCTTGACTTTCACCTGCGTTACCTCTGAGAAGGCCCCACACACCTTACAGGAGGTCTGAGGCTACCAAGAGCCTAAAACATAATCACTAGATGACATTATTAGCAATAATCAACCTTTACAGAGTTCTCTACGCACGCGGGGTCAGGTGGGGCACACTTTTAATCCCACCACATGGTGCACTCACTGTGTTAATACTCCACACAGAGCAGTAAGATGAGGCAAGCATCATCCTCCCAGGTATAAACGAGGACACAAAGACACAGAGTGTCCAGCCCCAGGTGGCACAGCCAGTAAACTGGCAAAGAGATGACATAAACAGGACTTTCCACTGCAAATGTTCAGCCAGTCCTTTTGTTCTTTTTAAGATTTATTTTAACCTGTGTGTGTGTGTATATATGTGTGTCTGTGTATTGTTTCTGTGTGTGCCTCTGCACGTGTGTCTGTGTATGTTTCTGTGTCTCTCTGTGTGTATGTGTTGTCCATGTGTCTGTGTGCATATCTGTGTGTGTGTGTGTGTGTGTGTGTGTGCAGGTGCCCGTGGAGATCAGAAGGGGAACACAAGATCCCCTAGAGCTGGAGTTACACATTTGTGAGTCATCCGATGTGGGTTCTAGGAACCAAACTCCAGACCCCTGAATAAACAACACATCTGAGCTCATATCCATAAGCCAGCTCTCCAGGCCCATCTTTCTCTTTTTTTAACAATATATCTCTTTGATAGTGAGACTTGGACCTCAAGATACTAAAGAAGTTCTTACTACTGGCTTAAAGTAAACAGAGCTGCTGCAGACAGAAGCTATCTTTTCTGACCTGCTACCAAGCCCCCAAAGAGCCAAGCCTGTGGAAGATAGTGTTGGCAGCTCTGGAAGTCACTAATACCACGTCAAAGATCAAGCAATATTCCTCACTAGAAATGATACATTCAAGCCTGAAGCGCTGGCCGACGTGGTTGTTTAATTGTCAAATCAATGGGAAGAACGAATTCTTTGTCTCTGGGCCAGAGGAGACCCCCAGTTTGTCATGACACCATATACCAGGAAGCTGAACAAGTGGAAGCTGACGGTCAAACAAAAATGTCCATCTCAAGGACAGAACTAAATAGGAAATCAAGCACTGATTGTGAATGGCCTTTCCAACTAACGCCTGCTGGCCGCCCCTTCCCAGGCCGCATCCTGAGAATACCAGCCTGAAATTACAGCCCCCACTCACATCCCCCTCGAAAACACCACTGAGGGAAGTCACGGAGGCAGCAAATTCACTTTTTCCCAAAAGTGACCCTGGCTACCTCCCATTTCCCACAGAGATTATTGGACAAGTGAGCACTAATTTGTTTTTTATTCGTTCTCCAAAACAGAAAAGACCCAAAAATACTCTTGAAGAGAAACAGCAAGATGAGTCAATACCCAGGAACAGCTGACCTGAGGAGGCTCCCAGTCTTTGCCATCCTGCAAATAGTGCTAAAGTTCAATGCAAGAGTGAGCTTTCACTACACTGCCTAGAGTGGATTGGCTAGAAGTTACTCAGATCAATATCAATTTAATTAAGGAGTACCTGATCAAGGCCAAGGTTCCTCAGCAGATAAGGAAAATAAATCTTACCCAGGCACCGTCGAGAAACATCGAACTCAGCTCATCTTAGAAAAGGGACTAACAACGTAAGGCCAAGAGCAAAGGGCAAGCAAGCAGCAGAGAGGTCAGGGAGCTTCCCAAAGGTGCTTAAAGCAATAGCTCACGTAACTTACACAACTAGATTCCCAGGTGGTATCCTTGGAATTTCACTCTACAGACAAGGAAGTGGAAGGAACTGCCCAGGGTTAAGAGCCAATGGAACAAAAGCTTGAATCTAGGTGTGTTTGCTCGGCCACCAGAACAACAGGTGGATATAAACAAAGAATTGGCTGGGTCCTGGGGTGGCCAATGGTTCTCTGTCAGGGACACTGAGACCTAGGTGACCCAGTGTGCTGTCTATTGGGGTTGGACAAGACAGGGAGGGATGACAAAACCAAGCATTCCTCTCATTCACCAGAACCTTCTCCGACAAAAATCCGGTGGGGTGGAGTCTATTTGGAAAGAAATGAAATGCAAATTCTCTCAGCAGAGGTAAAAATCTCACACCATACGGCCTGTTGAATACCAATCAAGCAAAAAACACAGTAAAATAAATTATGCTCTAGCCCAGGGGGAAAAAAATGATACGAGTGACGAAACTACGTGAGTATACATATATAATGTAATGGGGAGGAGGGTGAGCCACAGGAAAGCAATTCGGGGGGGGGGGGGCTACAGCTACAGCAGTGAAGCTGGCAAACATGGACAAAAGCAAAAACAAAAAAAACACAACCATAACCAGGTATGAAGAACTTATGGATTTTTTTTTTCCTTCTAAAATAGTAGCATCCAAATCACGGTCCCCAAGATAACAACATTGCATCTCCAGGATTCATGTTGGACATGCCGATTCCAGACTTCAAATACCATCCTAGAATCAGAAGTTTGGAGGGGAGTGGGCAGAATTCTGTAAAGTAACAAGCCCTCCACATAATTCTGAGGCAGAATTCAGCCTGAGAACTACGGTGACGAGAAGACGCTTAAAGAAAATTTGGGAGAGGACAAAATCTAATTCCTATCAACTCAGCAATTCTTTCTCGAGCGCCTACTAACCGCTAAGCTTCCCACTCGGTGGCAAGTGAACGCCACTGAAGTCTGGGGCAGCTGTACTGGGTGTCTTCTAATGGCTTTCTCTCCATAATCCAGCGGGATGCACAGAGCATCTGGAAACTAGACGCGCGGTTCAAAAGTAGACTGGCGCCTGTTGCAAGCTTAGGTGACCTGGTCTCTAGGGAGCCCCCTGCTCTTCACCACTCCACGCTCACCGCCCCCGGCTACCTCCGCTGGGAAGCCCACAAGGCCACCAAGGTGTGAATGCTTCTGGCGGAGCCACTCGCAGCCCCTCTCCACCTCCGCCTACTCCGGTGCACTCAAGGTTGGGCCACCAAAGTGACCAGTCCACGCTAACGACCGCTAGGGCACAGAGCTACAGCGTCGCAGAGAAAGGGGGCGGGGCACAGCGAGTCACCAGAACCACGTGGTCGCTCCTACTGAGGTGACAGGGTCACACGCCCTTGTTTCCTCCCAGCTTCGCCAGGGTTGCAAAGCCTGAGCTCAGGAGATGAGGAGCAGGTCTGCACCCGCTCCCCCGCGCTGCACGTGCCGCGCGATCTGGGGACCGGGTCTGCCCGGGCTCGGTGCGCGGATGCTACTCACCCAGAGGGAAGAGAAGCAGAACCGCCGCAGCCGGGATACCAAACTCCAGGAAACCGTACCTCAGTCACCCCGGCGCTTACCAAAGCCGGTGCCGCGCGGCCTGCCGGGACTTGTAGTTCTCCTCGGTTCCTTAGGCCGCGGACTCCAGCCAGAGCACCTGCTATTCTGAGACTAACTAAGCCACTCTCCATCCCTGAGCCAGAGCTGAGTCTTTCTCTGTCGTTTCTCTCTGTCTGAGATACCGACATGGAATCTTATCCAGAACGTTTTTCAGGAGTCAGGTTATGGATTCGTATTTAGTGGGAGGATGCAATTGTAGATCTGTAGGTTTTAAGTAGGCATTAGAATGAGTCGGCGAAGAAGAAATTTACTGATGGTTGTCAAATAGTAAGAATATGCAGATGGATCTGAGTTATCTGTGATCCTGATATATTGAGCTCTAATGACCAAATGTTGACTTACAAGATGTACTTTGAAAACATTACAAGACATCCATGCTATAAACATCAGAAGCTGTTCTCGTTGTAGGAAGACAAAGATAGAATGGGAGAATTCATCTGTCAATTCAATGTAATTCTAGTCAAATCTCCAACAGGAGATTTGATATATATATATATCTGGCCCTACATGATCTAAAGATTATATAGGAAAACACAGAATAAAGCATAATCAAAACATTAGTGAAGAACATGCTTCCAGGACTTGGACTTCCACATTCCACAAGTACAATTAGGCCATGAAAATGGAGACCATGTGACATTGGCATAGGTATGAGTAGAGGGATGGAATCTCCAAAAGAGCCCAGAAGCCTCCAGACCTCTGTGAAAGCTTGATTCTGATAGGCAGGCATTCCAGATCACTGGGGGAAATGGGGGTTCCAGGGCATGAGCTGAACCCTACTTATCTGTGGGACCCTTCAACTAGCTCCATGTGCAGAAACTAATTGAAGTCAAGAGTCCAATGAGAAAATTAAGGCAAATTTTAAAGTAAACCATCCTCATGAGCTCAAGAAAGGGCTTAGGTGTCATATGCATGAAGTGTAAAGGAATCCTTGATACATTTATTAAATCAACTGTATTAAATGTAAGAACTTAGCTTCATTGAAAGGCATCATAAATGAAAAGTCACATATTTGATTGAGTGTGGTGGTGCACATTTAATCCCAGCACTCAAAGGGTAGAGGCACGTGGATCTCCGTGAGTTCAAGGCTAGCCTGGTCTACAAAGCAAGTTCCAGGACAACCAAGACTACATAAAGAGACCCTGTTTCAAAAAAAAGGAAAAGGTGGTGGGGATACTTTAAAAAGAGTAAAAGAGCCACATGAAGACTGAAAGAAAAGAAAGAAAAAAATTTTTAAAAAAAAGACTGAAAACCCTGTCTCGAAAAACCAAAAAATAAATAAATAAATAAATAAATAAATAAATATAAAAAAAAAAGACTGAAAGAAAGTGATCACAGAGGCTGGAGAGCTAGCTCATCAGTTAAGAGCACTTCCTGCTCTTCCAGAGGACCCGGGTTCATTCTCCAGTACCCACATGGCAACTCACAACTACCTGAAACTTCAGTTCCAGGGGATCCAATGCCCTCTTCTGAGCATCAAGCACACATGTGGTATATACACATACATACAGGCCAAACACTTATAAAATCAAATGAATGAATCTGTTTTGTCCCAGGGTGCACAAATAATGGGGTACAGATCACCGAAGTCTAGGAACAAGAAGCTAACTTTATTCCAGTCACTGCAGGGAAAAGAAAAAGAAAAAGAAAAAATGAGGAAAAAAAATAAACCTTCAGCTCGCTGGGGCCACTGGTCAATAGAAGCCAGTTTGAGCCTCTTCTTATAGTAAAAATTAAGCATAGGTATGGGTCAAAGAGCTTTTACAATCTTGATGTTAGGCTTAAAGTCACATTACATTTTAAGATTTACAACTTTTGATCATAGGATGCAAACTTAAGATGCTTGCAGAAGCCTGTGGATAATGAAGCTGTTTTTCACTGTCCCTGAAAAAAATGCAAGGCAGAGAGTAGAATTACATAGAGGGGCAGTTAAAAGCAAAGCAGGGATCCCTGATAGAGGCCATAGTCAGAAGCTAACCCTTGCCTGCGGTAACTGCCTACCTAGAAGGCAGGAAGCAATTGTTAAACGTTTACCATTGTACACAGGTAACTGCCAGAATGTAGGCTCTTACAGCAGAAATTAATTGTTACAAGTTAACAATGGCTGTCAGCTTCAACTTCCTCAGAATGTGTTTGGGTTTATGACTTTTATATTCTGGGCTCTTCACTAGCTTTAAAAAAAAAAAAAAGATAGAGAAGGTGACCACAGCACAGAGACAGTGATGACATAGAGTTGACCAACATAGTCCTCACCAATTCAAATTTGCAGTTCATACACACTGAAGATCAATAATGTCCAGATGGGGCAAGAATCAGTAAAGTTACATATGAGTCAAGGAATATCGGGCACAAAGCAGGAAGCATTAACTCTGTCCAGGAGGAAACTAAAAGTTGACTCATAGGCTGGGAATTAAAAGTTGAACAGGGAACTCCCCGAAGGAAGAGTGTCTGGGGGAACAACCCAGGAACAGAGAAAGTCACCCAAAAGCACTGAGATGGAGCAGAATGCGGCCAATGGTATGGTTCTGGGGGTAAAATGTGTGTTTGCTACACACACCTGATGATACGTGTTGGACCATCACACCACAGACTGGTGAAAGGAATGACTCAGCTCCATCAAGATGACCTCTAACCTCCACGTGTGTCCACATGTGTGCTGTGCACGAGCCCATATGCGTGCACACACAGGCACGCAAACATGCGCAAAATAATAATTAATTTACAAAATTTTGTTTGTTTTTTTTTTTTCGAGACAGGGTTTCTCTGTGGTTTTGGAGCCTGTCCTGGAACTAGCTCTTGTAGATCAGGCTGGTCTCGAACTCACAGAGATTTGCCTGCCTCTGCCTCCCAAGTGCTGGGATTAAAGGCGTGCGCCACCACCGCCCGGCTAATTTACAAAATTTTAAAAGGTTGAGAAAAGTATAGCAAAAGACTGTGATATTTTTCAAGGGGTTGGAGGTGAAGCCCAGTCATACAGCACACTATTAGCGTGGCCGCGGTCCTGAGTTCAATTCCCAGGACCACAGAAAATAAAGAAATAAATCTCCAGATGAGAGCAAATGAATGTATTTGCCTAGCATGAGTGAAACGGCTGGGGCGGGGGGGGGGGAACATAATTTGATTGCTATAATTAAACAGTAAGTTTGACTAAGAAACTGTTAGTGCTACACGCCAGCAGTTGTCGCTGAGGAACGGAAAGTGTAAAGCGCTTTCAATTTATATAGTGAATGTGTAAACTTTCATATTAAAATTTAATTAAATTGATTTTTCAAGTTTGCAGACTCCCAATTAAACATGATAGATTAAACACACCTACTTAAATCCTCTCCCTTCTGAAATCCCGTGAAAATTACAAGGAAAAAAAAAAGAATTAAAAATGCTTCTCACCCAAGAACACACAAAAAGACAAAGCAGATAGAAAAATCAGAAGAACAGAGTAAGAAGCTCCAAAGCAGACAGGCAACCAACTGAGGTACCTTTAAAACAAGTAGTAACTGAATCCTAACCCCCACAAGATTCTTATTTTAGAGTCTAGATTGGGATCTGGGCCTCAGTAATCTCCCAAAGGCTCATGGGTGGTTTCACCAGGTCAGTTGTCTTAGGGTTTCTATTGCTGTGAAGAGACACAATGACCGCAGCAACTCTTTTTGTTGGTGGTGGTGGTGGTTTTTTTTCTCTGATAATTTTTTATTACTTTATAAATAATAGGAATCAAAATCTCCACTTTCTCCCCTCCTCCCACTTCCCTCCTGCTCCCCCACTCCAAGGCCCTCCCCACTACATCCAGGCTTAGGAAGGTATGCATCCAAATAGACTAGGATCCCAAAAAGCCAGTACATGCAGTAGAGACAAATTCCAGTGCCATTATCATTGGCTTCTCAGTCGGGCCCAACTGTCAGCCACATTCAGAGGGTCCAGTTTGATCACATGCTTGTTCAGTCCCAGTCCAGCTGGCTTTGGTGAGCTCCCCTTAGATCAGTCACACTGTATCAGTGGGTGGACCAACCCCTCGTGGTCCTGACTTCCTTGGTCATCTTCTCCCTCCTTCTGCTCTTCAACTGGACCTTGAGAGCGCAGTCCAGTGCTCCCATATGGGTCTCTCTCTCTATCTCCATCTGTCGCTGGACGAAGGTTCTCTCCGGATCCTCTCAGCCCACACTTCCTCCAACAAGCCCCACACTTCCTAATAGCGCCCTGTGGGCCTGTGGGGCCATTTTCTTTCAAATCACCAGCCAAGGGAAAGGTTCTAACAAGGAAGTAATGTGCTATGGTAAAAAAGAAGCCGAACTGAGAGTTGTTCTCAGTCACATCGTGTTTATCTACAGAGCCCTCAGCATCCTCCCAGGCCATCCCTGGACCAGTTAAATTCAGCTTCCATGGGCAGGATCCAGATATAATACTTTGTGGAACTTCTGAGGGGTTTTAGTCTATAGCCAAGATTAACAGCCCTTAGTGCAGACGCAGTGAATTATGTTTGCACCACGTGCCTTACAGCAGATTTTCTAATTTGATGGAATCTTTAATTCCTTCTTGATAAGCATTCCATTTTCTTGGCCTCGACTTACTTAGGAAGTCCTTGTAAGAATCAGCTGAATATTGATGTGCAGAGTTGTTACATTACATATAAAAATCCACCAATGCTTCTCTCCCCTGGCTCACCACACTCCAACGAGAGTAGCTTCTTTTTCATTCCTCAACCTACCAAGCTGGCTGCTGCCCTCACACTTGCTACTCCCCCTATCTTCATAGGTTTGCTCCATCCTGGAATGTCTGTTCTCTGTGCTAAGGTCACTTCCACAGACAGGACACCTGTGCTGGCTAGTTTTATGTCAACTTGACACAAGCTAGAGTCGTTTTGGAAGAAAAAAACCTTAACTAAGAAAATACCATCACCTGATTGGCCTTCAGGTAAACCTGCGATGTATTTTTTTTTTATTCATGATTGATATGGGAGGGTAAAGCTCACTGTGGGTGATGTTCCCCTGGTCTGGTGGTTCCTGGGTTCTATGAGAAAGCAGGCTGAGCAAGCTGTGAGGACCAAGCCAGTAAGCAACACCCCTCCATGGCCTTTGCATCAACTCTCGCCTCCACATTTCTGCCTTGAACTCCTGCCCTGACTGACCTGGATAATAAACGCTCTTCTCTCTACGTCGTTGCTTTTGGTCATGGTGTTTTATCATTGCAATAGAAACCTAAGACACCATCCTTGTTTAAAACTGCCCAGCCACCCCAACATTCTCTGAGACTTACTCTATCCCCTTTATTATAACATTTTATTATAGCACTTTTAACTTGAAATGATATCATTCATTTCTTCAAATGACTTTGTCTGCTGCTAGAATATACATCTGGGACATCGAGGATTTGGATCCACAGTGTCTGGCATAGAGTCAGTATTCCAAGCTGAAGACAGAATGGTGACAGAGACAAAGTCCCTGCCCTGGTAGATAGAGAGCATCGTTGGGCTAAGGTGGCGAAGGAAAGGAAATGATAAGAAAACAATTTATTACAGTCAGGTGCTATAATAAACCCTAGGGAGGAGAGACGCAGAAAAACTGGGCAGAGGCTACTGGTCCCCACTTTGGAGAGCATTGTCAAGTAAGATGTCACAGGTGAGGAAGCCAGCCACGGTGGTAGGAAGAGGGCTAAGAGTATTCCAGAAAGAAGAAACAGCAAGTTGGAAGACTCAAGGGTAAAGGCAAGCTTGGTGTGTTTGAGAAACAGAAAGGAATCCGGTGTGACCAAGGCAAAGACAGTCGTGTGCAAGAAGGTGGAAGTGCCGGGCGGGGCTACACCACATAGAGCTTGAAGGGTTTAGATTTTAATCAATGCGTGATAGGAATCCATCGGAGAGTTTTTTTTTGTTTTTTGTTTTGTTTTGTTTTTTTGGTTTTTTTCGAGACAGGGTTTCTCTGTGGCTTTGGAGCCTGTCCTGGACTAGCTCTATAGACCAGGCTGGTCTCGAACTCACAGAGATCCGCCTGTCTCTGCCTCCCGAGTGCTGGGATTAAAGGCGTGCGCCACCACCGCCCGGCCATCGGAGAGTTTTAAACCAGGAGAGGAATCTGACCAGAGAAACTCAATAGAAAATGCAAAGTAAGCAACAAAAGCCAGAAGAGGAACATTTCAGAATCTCCCCAAGCCCCAGCTGTGTTTCTGCAGCAAGATCCGAGGCTGGTGATTGAGTATTTAGGATTTCATGCAAGATTGTGTGTGTCTCTGTTCTCGAAATGAACCATCTGCAAGAAGACGCAAAGAACAGGGTTCCTCTTAAAGGCCGGAAACAAAATCACTGTAGAGGAAGCGATTAGGAAACTGCTCCCCGTGTTCCGGGGCAAAGGAAAGAACAAAGAGCCTGTGGTAAGCGAGGGAGCAATGCCAGCGTGATGTCCAGTGGTACCCAAAGGTGAACGGTGCCCTTCAGGGAGAAGAGCAGCTGTATGAAGCACTGACCGAAGCCAGGAGGCTTGTCAGTGCCTTCCCAGGACGGAAAACTGGTCACAATCCAGCTGTGTTATCCGCATGCCAATCTCCACCCCAGCTGCACTGGGGTTCAAGGGCTGAGATAGCAGAAGCAGGGTCTAGTGTGGGGCAGGGGGAAGACCTCTTGGGTTTGGACAATTTCTAGGCACCTGCCTAGTCTGTGCCACAATGCGATCAGCTGTTCTAGGCCTGTCGGAGGCAAAAGGAATGTTTCTGATATCAGAAAGAAATCAATAACGCTGCAACAAAGCACCATGACCAAAAGCTTCCACTTTCACCTTGCTGTTCATCATTGAAGGAAGTCAGGACAGGAACCCAAACAGGGCAGGAACCGGGAGGCAGGAGCTGATGCAGAGGCCATGGAGTGGCGCTGCTTACTTGTTTGCTTCACGTGGCTTACTCAACCCACCTTCTTATAGAGCCCAGAACCCCCAGCCAGGCATGGCACCAGCCACGATGGGCTTGGGCCCTCTCTCATTGATCACTAATTGAGAAAATGCCTCACATCTAGGTCTCAGGAAGGCATTTCCTCAACCAAGATTCCTTCCTCTCTGAAGATTCTAGCTTAGGTCAAAATCAGCCAATAAAGTGAATAATCTAGAATTTCTGACCTGGAAGTTGAGTACCATAATAATCAAGCTGAGGAACCCCACAAACGGCATAGTAGCTGGGAGCATCATGGTCCTCATCTGTTCTGAAAGGAAAACTGCCTTGTGAAAACACTTCACCCAACTCAGTTACAGCAAAAGCCATATGAATTCTTCTGTGTGTGTGCACATGGTGGTGTGTGTGTGTGTGTGTGTGTGTGTGTGTGTGTGTGTGTGTGTGCAGCTGCACATGCTGGGAGTGCACACTGGGCTAGTGTCCATGTGGCCTTCAAGGACAGCCTCAATGTCTTTCCTTTTTGAGACAAAATCCCATCGGCCTGCAATTGGGCAAGTAGGCCAGCTAGTTAACCATCAAGTTCTTGGATTCTTGGAATCCCTACGTGGGTGCCTCCCTGGTGCTGGGATTACAAATTTGTGCTACCACACCCAGTTTTGGGGGGTGTGGTTCTGGGGATCAAACTGAGGTACTCATATTTGCAAGACAAGCATTTTACCCACCTGAGCTCTCTCCCCAGCATCCCGTGTGAATCTGAATCCTAAACAAATTTCTTGAAGTGAAATAAATGTGTATATATTTATATACATACTAGTCTGGATGCTTTAAGTATATTTTTACATTTACTCTTCATGATATATGCTATCACTATTATTATTATCCCCCATTTTACAGTTGAGCAAAATATGGTCCAGAAACCTAAGTATTTATACAAGATCACCCCATAGACACAAAGCTGAGACAAAGCCCCATGATCCTTGACTCCAAAACTTCCCTCTGAAATGGGAGGCCCACTTTGACCAGTGATGGATTCAGAAAGAGAATCATTTCAGGCAAACATATAAGGCCAAAGAAAGTTGCACCCTAAGGTCCTCAACCCATTTTGATAGGAACAGAGGAAAATGGTAAATGGTAATTCCTTTTAACTGGCCAGTCATTGACCACAACTCCCACTAATTGACCACAGGGTCTCAGGATCTTCTCTTGTAGAGCAAAAGAATTTCATAGGTAGAACTCCAAGGGTTCTTCTAACCTTCATAGTCCATGATTCTTCAAATCTATAGCAAGTTCTGATCTCCTGTTGATGTTCGCACACTGAAAAAGTGAAACTCGTGTAGAGGGTACCACTGAGTATTCTCTGTATTTATCCCAGAGACTCTCTCCATCCTTTCCTTCCTGTGCTCCAAGAAGCTGGCCTCTGCTGTGGAATATTCCTTCTGAACACTGTGAAAATGTGTTGTTCTCATTGTCAATACAAAGCTGATAGGCTGATAGGTAGGCAGGATTTTCAAGGCAGAGAGAATTCTGGGAAGAAGAAGGGCAGAGTGTGAGGAGTCTCGAGCCAGACACAGAAGAAATAACACGAGAAGTTCATAGAAGAGGCAAACAAGCCTCAGGGCAGCACATAGATGAATAGAAATCTGTGTTAGTTTAAGTTGCAAGAGCTGGATGGAGATAAGCCTGAGCTATCAGCCAAGCATTTATAATCTTTTTTAAATCTTTCTCATTTTAATTGTTTGGATAGGGATGTGCTATACATTTTTTCCGTTCCCTTTCCCTCCTCCCCTCTCCACTTCGCTTTCCCCCTGCCTCCCCGTGCTCCCAATAAACATTAATAATTAATATTAAGCCTCTGTGTGGTTATTTGGAAGTGACTGATGGGAAAGAAAAGTCTGCCTACAGGCCCCTGTACAGGCTCCATGTCCGGCAGCCTCTGTCTTCTAAATGGGCTTGTTCAATGTAAACCTGAGCAGGAACTAGAACGTGTATGTCCCTTTTTCTTTGCTGTGTCCAAATACTTTAAAAGGGGGAGAAAGCTTTATTTTGGTTCCTCAGTTTGAAGCTTTCTGTCCATAGTCAGGCAGCCCCCAGTGTAGTGGAGCTGTCTTAATTAGGGTTTCTATAGCTGTGAGGAGACATCATGCCCACGGCAATGCCTATAAAGGGAAACATTTCCCTGGGGCTGGTTTACAGTTTCAGAGGTTTAGTCCATTATCCTCATGGCAACGTGCAGCAGACATGGTGCCGGAGAAGGTACTAAGAGTTCTACATCTTGATTCACAGGCAGCAGGAAACAACTCTGCCACACTGGTTGTGGCTTAAGCATCGGAAACCTCAAAGCCCCTCCCCATAGTGACACACCTCCTCCAGCAAGGTCGCACTTCCTAATAGTGCCTCTCCCTATGGGGGTCATTTTCTTTCAAACTACCAAAGGAGCTGTGTGAACAACAATAGGAGCATGTGACAGACAAAGATGGCCACCCCAGGGGGCCAGGAACTAGAGCGAGTCAGCCTTCTCCTTTCTTCCACTTTGGTTCAGCCTATCAGATGGCTAATTTGGAGTAGATCCTTTCCATTTAAGTAGTTCTTCCCACCTCAATTAACCTACTCTACAAAAATCCCTCATACACGCCTACAGGTTTGTTTCCATGGTGATCTGAAATCCCATCCTGTTGGCAGTCAAAATTAACCATCACAGCAACAAAGACACTAGAGGAGGCAACCTTGCTTCTCCAAAAATGCCACATCATGTTCTTCTGTTCATCAAAAGAACGACGAGGCTCTGGTGTGGCAATGGACCACGGCAGAAAAGAGAGGGAGAAGGGAGAAAGGCAGGTAGGTCAAGAGAAACATCAGAAAGGCTTTTCCCAGAAGGGATGATGCACAGCTTTAATCCCAGCACTCAGAGGCAGGTGTGCCTCTGTAAGTTTGAGGCCAGCCTGGTCTACATAGAGAATCCCAGGACAGCCAGGGCTATATAGAGAAACCCTTTCTCAAAAAAAGAAAAAGAACAAAGAAAAAAACAGGCTTTTGTCCAAAGGAAGAATAAAAAAAAGTGGGGGGGGGGGGACAATGCCCAAATGCAACTGCAACGAGCAATTACAGAACAATAGCTGACTGTTTTCTGTAATTAGAGGGAGAAAACCATCACCAGTGAGGATGAGAGCTGCTTTGTCTTCCTGGACCCTCTGCACCCGAAGAAGAATGGGGCTCATGTGAGATGCAGACCAGGGACTTCAGTGTCTTTTTTAGTTGTCTTGGGAAATTAATCTCACACTAGCCTTCCAGTGCCAGGAAAGGAGGGCAGAGCGGGCGGCAAGGACTCTCTTACTCGGAGAGACAGGCAATTGGAAATGTGAGTAGTACTGAGGCCAGTGGCATCCTGGGAGAGGAAAGGGTCTAAGCGCTGATAGCTGCAGGTGGGGAGGTTGGCATCGCTGCAGGAGGAGGAGGAGGCAAATGGGCTCTGGCACCATTTCTCATCCCCCTCCCCCTTTTGCTAAACTCCCGGGTGTAAATCCTTACACTTTATAATAACCATGGATTACCACCTATAAATTTTTGAAGATTTTTTTTAATCAACAGTTAGAATCACTGTGGTATATGTCAACTACATTTGCGCTCATTCACCACATAGCAGCTCACAGCTATCTGTACCATCAGTCTACAGGGATCAGAGCGCTTCTTCCGGCTTCTGAGGACACTGCACGCTGGTGCAGACAACATGGAGAGTCTTCCAGCAATCAGGTTATTGGTGCTGGTGCACAGGCCCAGGGGATTAACACGTGTCTTAGTTAGGATCTACTGTGATGAAACAGTGACCAAAAGCAACTCTGTTTCACTTACACCCACAGTTCATCACTGAAGGAAGTCAGGGCAGGAATTCAAGACAGGAACCTGGAGACAGGAACTGACTCGGAAGCATGGAGAAGAGCTCCTTACTAATGCTTACTCAGCCTGCTTCCATATGGCACCAAGGACTAAGAGCCCAAATACGGCACTACTCAAAATGGGCCTGGCCACATTGATCACTAATAAAGAAAACGCACTACAGAGTCGCCCACGGGTCAATCTTATGGAGACATTTTTCTCAATTGGGTCTTCCCTCTTCCCAAACGACTCTAGCGTGTGTCAAGTTGACATAAAACTAGCCAAAACAACCCCCAAAGGCTGAGGCCCCATCAGTAGGACATGGTGATGTACACCAGGAAGGAAAACACTCGAGAGGTTGCTGGCAGGAGGATCATGAGTTCAAGGCCAGCTTGGAGAGCTCAGCTGTCATGTGCTCTCTAAATAAATCTTTTCTGCACCGGAAGTCTAAGCTCCTGCTGCCACAAAGAAAGTATTGCATTATTATATTATATCTATAATATACACTCGCCTTCATTTTCTGTAAGCTAAGGCTCCTCTCACATACAGAAATTTTAAAAGCGTTTTAGACAAATAAGTTTTCTGAGCAGAGTTTAAGGTTTTCTTGGTGGCTGGAGGGTCATATCCATAAGTCAGAATGATATGTGTGCCACACGGGGCAGAGCTTGACTGACGTCATGCCTTCCCTACTATGATGGGATGCTTTCCCCAAACTATAAGCCATAATAAACCCTCTCTCCCCTCTAAGAGAGAGAGGGATGTAGGAATTCCTCCTGAGCTTGATGAGATGGATAGAACTATTTCCTTCTTGCTGTTATTCAACATGCAATATCTTTTCTTTTTTCATGTTTAAATCATATTTCTTTTACGTGTGTGCACATGTGTGTGTATGTGGGCAGAAATACAAGTGCCCTAATGCGTGTGTGGAGGTCAGAGGAGAGCTCATGGAAGTCGGTTCTCTCCTTTCACCATACGGTTATCAGGGAACAAACTCAGGCCAGCAGGTTTTACCTACTGAGCCAATTCACTGACCAAATTTCTTAAAAAATAAATAATTAGGGCCAGAAGAAAGGCTGAGAGGATAAAGACATTTACCACGTAAGCCTGACAACCTGCGTTCAATCCCAGAACCCACTTAAAGGTAGGAGAGCACTCATGGCACAAAGTTGTGCTCTGCCCACTTCAACTCACTATGGCATGCAGACCCACACGTACACATTACATGTGTGCATACACACATACACACACACACACACAATACTACTACTAATAATAAATTTTTAAACATAAAAACTGCCAGCAGTGCTGGTGCACACCTTTAATCCCAGCACTTGGGAGGCAGAAGCAGGCAGAATAGATCTCTGTGAGTTTGAGGCCGGTCTGGTCTACAAAGTGAGTTCCAGGACAGCCAGGACTGTTATACTGAGAAACCCTGTATAAAAATATAAAATAATAAAAAATAAAAAGCACTCCCACATCCTTCCTCATATACAGATCACCACACTAAATGGCTTATTCTATGTCTAGGCATAGAAATGTATGAGATGATTTCAGCGTATTTCCAGTATTAACCCTTCATTACTACAAGGGAGTAAATGAGGAAGGCTAACTTAAAAGGAAAAGGGGTTTCTTAGTTACTGGAGGTTGGAAGTTAAACTGCATGCTGATAACTTTGTAAAGACAGCCTTGACTATATCACAACATGGTTGCAAGAGTGTGTGTATATCTCCCTATTTTTTTAAAAAAAAGATTCATTTTTATCTTATATGTATGGGTGTTTTGCCTGCATCTTTCTCAGTGCACCATGTGTGTGCAGTGCCTACTGAGGCCAGAGGAAGGCACTGTATCCTTTGGAACTGGATATACAGATGCTTGAGAGCCACGGTGTGGATGCTGGGAATCTGAACCCAAGTCTTGTGGGAAAGCAGCCAGTGCTCTTAACTGCTGAGCCACATCATGAAGCATCTGTTACACCCTCTTAAAAACCTTATCTAATCCTTATCACTTCCAAATGACCTCACTCTAAATGCTATAGTCAGGGTAGTTTCTACCCTCTTGATGCCATTAGCATCTGACTCCAGAAACTAAACTCCTGTCTGAATTTCAGGATGTGATCCATACTCAACTCATCCATCACCATCTTGTTTAACCACAAAGCAAGGAATCTATCAACTTCTACCAGAATTGGACTCTGAATCCAACATAAGAGCCTCCTATTCATTCAATGTGCTTGGCGTGGTGATACGTGTCTTTAATCATGGCAGTCAGGAAGAAGAAGCAGGCAGATTCTGAGTTTGAGGTCAACCTGGTCTGCAGAGCAAGTTCCAGGACAACCAGGGCTACACAGAGAAGCTTTTTCTCAAGGATCAAAAAAGAAAAAGTGAGATAATTTATGCTACATGAGCTAAAACCATAAATGGATTAAACCACATTAAAAAAAATTTAACTCCTTGAGTTCATTATGATACACAAATAATGAGTCACCTCTGAAAGCTGCTAGGAAACCACATAATTATTTTTAAAATGTGGTTCTTAGGGGCTGGGAATGTGGCTCAGTATCTGTGATGTTAATCTTGAATGCCGGCTTGATTGCACTAGGAGTTACCTAGAAGATTCACCAAGCACAGCTCTGGAGGCCTACCCGAGGGAGTTCCAGAGACAAGTGGTCAGGAGGGCTCTGACCTACCAGTGCTTTAATACATTGATGGATTCCGAGTTTGAATATACTAGTGAGAGGTAGTGGAACTGTCGAAGCCAGTTATGGAGGTAGTTCATTGAAACCATGCCTTTGCAAAGAAGGCAAACCACTTTAGAAGGGCATCCTGGCCCCTTTTCCTCTTACTTTCTGTCTCATATTTAATAAGAGGCAAACCACTTTTCTGTACCGTATGCTCTTTGGCATATCGTTCTGCCTCACCATGCAGAGACTGGAAGCAATGGAGCCAGGTGACCACTGACCAAAGCATCTCAAAGTGGAAATTAAATCTTTACTCCTTTAACTCTTGTCCGGCAGGTGCTTGGTCACGGTGATGGAAGTTTCCCATGGTGGTAAATCCTTGACATGCAAGGATTGAGTTTGATGCTCATCACTACAGCAGAGGGCAGGAGGGTTAGAGATGCCCATTGGTGATAGAGTGTATGTCTATCATGTGTAAGGCCCTGAGTTCAAACACCAGTTCCTCACACACAAAAATATCTATGTATATATTCTATAGATCATATATTTTATGTATATCAATATTGAGACTGTGCTTATTAAAGAGAATCAAATGCTTTCTTTTGTGCTCTATTTTGAGAAGACAATAAAATAGTTGATGAAAGGAAATTTAAGCGGGATTCTTTCTTCTGATTGGTTGGATGGTCAACTGGTTGTTTATTTTTGTTGTTGTTGTTGTTCATTTTTTTTTAGATGGGGTCTCATGTAGCCAAAACTACCCTTGAACTCTTGATCAGGAGGCTGCCTCTGTCTTTCTAGTGTTAGACTTTCAGATATATACCAATATGTCTTGCGGAAATTTTTCCTTTAAAGAAGTATTCCATTTGGCCAGGTGGTGGTGGCACACGCTTTTAATCCCAGCACTTGGAAGGCAGAGGCCGGTGGATCTTTGTGGGTTCAAGGCCAACCTGGTCTTCAAGAGCTAGTTCCAGGACAGGCACCAAAGCTACAAATAAAAAAAAAAGAAGTATTCCAATTGAAAAAGGGAAAATAAATGGCAGAATTAGACCGTCATCAACTTGCAATCCTTAATGATTGACGGGTGTAACATCAACCATGAGTGACGGCTAGCAAGACATCTGATCCTTAAAATAGATGCAAATGCCCCCACATTGTTTTAGCCTTGTCCCACCTCACCGCAAAAACAAAGTGAATGTCCAAATGTTATCAGGTCTCTATATTAATGAAGGATCTATGTGAAACAGACAGAATTCTGTACAAAGTGTTGAATAGCATCAAGCCATTACATGACTGACCAGCAAGACAGCTCAAAGGATGAAGACCCTTATCACCAAGCCTGACAACTCAGGTTCGATTATCCAAGATCCAACAAATGGAAGGATTAAAGGAATTCCTCTTGCCCCCACATATTCACCATGGCATGCACATGTGTGGACACATGCAATAAATAAATAAATGTAATAAAAAATAAATTACTAAATCAAGGCTGTGGGAAAGTCTCCAGGTCAAATGATCCAGTTTCTTTGATAAAAGCGAGTGGAAATAAATAAAGGGGGGTGCTGGCAGGATGGCTCAGTGGTTTGGGGCACTTATTGCTCCAACAGAGGACCTGGGTTCAATTCCCAGCGCCCACATGGCAGCTTACAACCATTTGCAACTTGAGTTCCAGAGGATCTGATGCCCTCTTCTGACCTCCTCATGCCCTAGACACACATGTAGTACACAAACATACATACAGGCAAAACAACCATAGAAATTAAAATAAATAATTTTAATGTAATTAATATTGGTATTACATCCTAGTTTTCCAACCTTTGAGTAGGTTTGAAATTTTTATTATATCAAATAGTCTACAGGTTCATGTTAAGAACTTTCAATTTCAAGCCGGGCGGTGGTGGCACACGCCTTTAATCCCAGCACTCGGGAGGCAGAGGCAGGCGGATCTCTGTGAGTTCGAGACCAGCCTGGTCTACAAGAGCTAGTTCCACGACAGGCTCCAAAACCACAGAGAAACCCTGTCTCGAAAAACCAAAAAAAAAAAAAAAAAAAAAAAACTTTTAATTTCAGAAAATACATTTTAGAATACTCATAATCCTACTTTCAGAGATAATCACTTCTATTAGTTTACAGTATAGCTTTCTAACCTTTTAAATGGTATCTACTGTGTATATCCTGCTATGAATATTTAATATTCATATATTAAAAATATATTAATTTTTAATCTGCTTAATTCAAAAAAGACATACTTTCTCTTTTCACTAAAAGTCCCAAAAATATTATTCTTAATGTTTACAATTGTATTTTTAGTTTCTAAAATTTATTGAATCATTCCTCTTTTTCATTTTTTTTAAATTTTTTTTTTTTCATTTTTCATTTATATGTCTGGGTGAGTGTATGCCACATGGTTAGGGGTGCTCCATTGGTTATGAGTCACTTACTGTGCTGGTGCTGAGGTATATCCACCGAGAAGACTGCTTAGACATGGGTTTAAGCCAATAGAAAGTCTTTATTAGCCGGCCAGTGTTCGAGACCCCAGAGCAGCCCTGAGCCTTTTTCAGGGTGAGCTTTTAAGCACAAAACCACATCCTTGGTTGCCATACTTCAGTTAGCAATAACAGGTAGCCAGAACCACAGAAGCCAAAAGGCCAGGTCAGTACATTCAGAGACTTCCCCAGAACCATGGACTTTGATGAATTAAGTCTTTGTTTTTCATTTTGGCAGGTGGTGCTATTTACTTGCTGAATTTTATGACCTGAATGGACTTTCCATCATGGTGTCAGTTGTGCTAAAGTCTGGGGACCTGTTACACTGGGAACCAAACTCGGGTCCTCTGGAAGAGCAGCAGGCCTCTTAGTCGCTGAGCCAACCTTTCCAGCCCCTCAATCCTGTTTCAGCTGCTAGTGTTTGCTGCTATAGACATCCTCGGCATTCTCCACTAGAGGGAGCACTGAGTGTGTGTGTGTGTGTGTGTGTGTGTGTGTGTGTGTGTGTGTGTGTGTGTGTAAGTTGAATTAATGGCATGGCACACACTTGTAGTGCCAGCACTGTGGA
>NC_022009.1:25333283-25339455 GCF_000317375.1 Microtus ochrogaster | reverse complement strand
AAAGGATTTTATACACTTCTCTAACAGCAATGAGAGTAACGAGGAAATGTTCCTTATCCCTAAAATGTTTTTCTGTTTTTGAGGCAGGGTCTTACTCTCTGCCTCCTGAATGCTGGGATTAAGGGTGTGCAGCCACAACCAGCAAGAAATCTGTAACTGGTTATAGAATCAATTCGCACTCAGAATAACCTTCTGAACACTTTTAATCTGCCAGATTTAACAAAGAGCCTAACTGAAAAGAGCAACTAGTAAGTGTGTGGAAGGCAGACACGCCTGCCTTTAGTTTCTACCAGCTATATGACGTTGGTGGTGTTAAGGGCCCGTCTCCTCATCTCTAAAACAGAGGAAAGAATGGTATTTCTTTGGTGGGCCACACCGTGAGCCCAGTACTTGGGATGCTAAATCTGGCATTTTGCCTCTTGTTCAAGCCAGTCTGGGCTATATAGTGAGTTCCAGGAAAATATCAGGAATACAAAACAAGACCCTGTCTCAAAAGCACAAATAGACAAACGAGCAAGAGTCACATTTCCTAGAGGTCATGTCCACTGAATGAGATGATTAAATTATGATGTATTAGCTATTCTTTCCCAGAGACTGTTCTTGTCCTGGCAAATGTTAGCTATAGCTGTTACCATTACTGTCTCTATTGTAGTTTACGGCTCCCAGAAGAATAAAATTCATACTTTAGTGATAGTGATTTTCCTTTACTCAAAGGGAATGTTTTCACTGAGCACTGCCGATAGTTCCTGGATCCATTCAGATGCTTTAAGCTGCTACAAGCAACAGATACCCCAAGGCAAGCCAACGTAACTGGAGCGCTTGGAGATATGAAGAGCTCACACTGCCTATTTTTGTAATTCTTTGGGCTCTGACACTGAATACTGCTTGAGCCCTGCCTATGCTAGTGTCACTAGAGCAAAGTTGATGTGACCCGAAGCCCGTGTTCCTACTTTGACTTCCAGATGAAAAAAGTCCTTTCCCACTTCCACCCAATTAAATCTTATTCTCTCCATAGCCCTAGCTGTCCTGCAACTCAAGCTGTAGACCAGTCCTGGCTGGCCTCGAACTTACTGAGATCTGTCTGCCTCTGTCTCTCAAGAGCTGTGTCAAAAACATGTGTTCATAGCTAGGGAGATAACTCCATCAGTAAAGTACTTGCCATGCAACTCCAAGGACATGAGTTTACTCATGAGGGCTCCTGTTCAAAGCCAGGCGCAACAGGGCAGGCCCACAATCCCAGAACTAAGGAGACAGAGACAGGAAGATCTCTGGGGCTTGCTGGCCAGGCAACCTCATTGAATTTGCAAGCTCCAGGTTTAATGAGATATGTGTCTCAAAGCAAGTTGAAGATACCTTGGGCTGGAGAGATGCATCAATGGTTAAGAGCGCTGGCTGCCCTCCCAGAGGACCCAGGTTTAATTCCCAGCACCCACATGGCAGCTCACAACTGTCTATAACTCCAGTTCCAGGCCCCCATGGGCACCAGGCATGCATGTAGTATATAGATATAAATACAGAGAAAACATTCATAAAACATACACATAAAATAAAACAATAATTTTTTAAATGTAAAGAACGGAATTAAGAGCCCCAAACAGATCTGTACATATGGATACTTGCTACATGGCAGAGGGCCCTGCAGATCAGCCAAGGAAGAACAGGTTTTTAAATAAATGCTGCTGATAAAGTTGAACATCCATGGAGAAGAAGTGAAATTGGACTGAGTCCTATCTTGCATTACAGACAATATGCAATTCCACCCGGTGGAGTTGATGTAAACGCAAAAGGGATGACTATAAAGCTTCTACAAGATAAGAGCTAGCACAGGAAAGACTTTCTCAAACAAGATGCAAGGAAGGCCAACCACAATGGAAAATATCCAGAAGAATGCTAACCGCAGAATTCAATTATTTTGTTTACCAAAAGATATCATTGTGAGAGCAAAAGGGCAAGCAAAAGAGTGGAAGATATTGGCAGCAGATAAAGGACTACTATCCAGCCACATGTAAAAGTCTCACAAAGAATGAGGAAAATGCAGGGGGACTTTCTCAGTGACCAGAGACTTAATTATAAGTGCTCAGCCAAATAGCTTAGGCTTATCTCCAGCCAGCTCTTGCAACTTAAATTAACCCATTTTTTATTCATCTAGGTGCTGCCCTGAGGCTCATTTGCATCATCTATGAACTGCCATGTTGCTTCTTCCAAGTCTGGCTTACAATCCCCCAGACTCTGTCCTTCTTCTTCCCAGCATTCTCTCTGCCCCCAAAATCCTGCCCAGCTATCAACTAGCTTTTTATTAACAATGAGAGCAACACATTTTCACAGAGTACAGAAGTATTATCCCGTAGCAGAAAAAGACATGCAACACAGAAATAAATTGAAAAAGAAATCGAAGGTAGGAATGACAAGGGCACAGTGCTTGCTTTGTAAACAAGAAGACCTGAGTCTGATCCCCAGCATTCTTTAGGTAAAAGCTGGGTGTGGTGGTAGTCTTGGTAATCCCAGCACTAGAGAGGCAGAGACAGATGGATCCCTGGGCTCACAACCCAGCCAACCTAGCCTTGGCAAGCCCCAGTCCCAGGAAGAGATTCACTCTCAGAAGAAGCTTTTTGTGCAGCGAACCATGGTTGATGCAGAAACTCGCAAGTGGCCAAAGCACAGAGAATAAACACCGTGGCATGTGCAGTCACAGATGCAGCATCAATATCAACCCACCCATCCCTGGCTACCAAGGCCCAGTGAGCCATCTCTGAAGTGGAGATGGAAAGATTATAAGAGCCAGATGTTGGGAAGGACCAGAAGAAAACAGCGTGGTCTGGGCACGACAGAAGCACTGACTCGTGAAATAACAGCAGCTGTGGTTTCTTGCACAAGAACAATCCAGTCAATGTTCTAGCATGGAGTGGGGAGGAGTTCATGAGCACCCACCGCTGGCAGAGATGCCATTGATAGTTAATGGTTCCTATGGGGATGGAGAGTTTATATTCTTTAGGGATATGGTCCCACTAAGCCAACCACACATGCTAGTGGAAAGCCCAGAACTCTTAAGTTCATGGGCTGCATGAATTAGACGCATTAGTTTATTTAAAAAAAAAAAAGCTAGTTGCAGTGGTTCAAACCTTTAATCCTAGTACTGGAAAGGCAGAAGAAGACAGATCTCTATGAGTCTAATGCCAGCCTGGTCAATAGTGAGTTCCAGGCCAGCCAGGGCTACAGAGACCCTGTCTCAGAAAAGGGAGAGTGGGGGAGTGGAGAAGGGTTGAGGAGGTGGGAGTAGATCTTAAAGCAGTTGTGGGGAGAGTGGGAAGTGAATGTGCTCAAACCCTACTGTATGAAATTCCCCCAAAATTAAAAATATTATGCCACCAACAAAAAGTGGACAATACCTGAGGAATGGCACCCAGAGTTGAATTTAGGTCTCCACACGGAACTAGATGGTAAGAACCTATTGCTGAAGACATCATAGGCTTTGGATACAAAAAGCAGTGAAATCAACTAGAGCTGAGCTGGAAGCATCTTCCCTGATGCACAGAAGGTGCTGTGCAGGCTGCTGGGAGGGAGACAAGATTATCAACAGCTTTACGATGCTGAGGACCCTGTGTGCTACAACACTGCGTGCCAGGCAAGGCATGCACATCCTGCAATAACGACAAGAGTAGTGAGAAGCCAGTCGCTTTCTGCTTGGATCTGAGGCCTGGTTCATGGGAGGGAACACATGCCTGGTACAGTATGGCTGGGGAGGCCACAGGCCCTGGTGGGGAAATCTGTGTTTTGTTAAACAGAGATGTAATCCAACTGCCTTCGAAATATTTATGTTTACACCCATAGACTAGTGCTGCTCTCAACCTCTGTCAGAGAAAACACTCTGTTGTTGTTGTTGTTGTTGTTGTTGTTGTTGTTGTTGTTGTTTGCAGGGGCTAATGGTTAATGCAGAGACACACGACAGGTCAAAGTGCTGAAACTAAGTGCCTGTTGAGTACTTGGCCTTAGTTGGGGCATCTGTATCACTCCATCCGAGGTTCAAGAACATGGTGGGAGAAGAAGCGAAAGGACAGCGAGAGCTAGAGGACTAAGGGGAGGGCCATAAAAGACCACACCCAGCAAAGTCCACCCTTTAGACATGCATAGTCCAGGGGGTTATATGGTATTCACAATGTACAACCATCATCTTCTAATTTTAGAGCTTTTTACCTCTCATCACCCCGAAAGGAAACCCTCACCCACGAGGAGCCATCTCTCCTTTCCAGCCCCTGCTTCCTGTATACCTCAGCCCCGGGCAACTGCCAATCCACACTCCCTATGAATATAGCTCTTCTGAGCATCTAATATAAATGCAGTGGCGCAGCAGCTACAATTTCATGGCATATTTCTTCCCCTTAGCATAATATTTTCAAGGTTCATATACATTGGAGCCTGTATCTATACATCATTCCCTCTTACCAGCAAAGACTATAGTATACGGACTTACTACATTTGACTTAGCTATTCAAAAAAACGTGTTTTTGTTTTTAAGATTTTGAGGAATTACCAAGTGCTTTCCCCAAACAGTTGCACCATTTTACATGCCCCACCAGAAATGCACGGGAGTCTCATTTTACTGTTGCTGTGTGTTTCTGGTTTTATCTTCTTTTTACGTGTGTGTTTATTTAATGTGCGTGTATGCATGTGTGTGTTACATGCGTGTGGGCAAACACGCTACAGTGCACGTGTGGAGGTCAGAGGGCAACTTGTGGGAACTGGTTCTCTTCTTCCACCACTTTAGTAGTGATTAAACTCTCATCTTCAAGCTTGGCAGCAAGTGTCTCATTGTAGGGCATCGAGGAAGCTATGAGTGAATGTATCTTTCTGACACCAGCGTGGCCTGTCAAGGACTCTGAGACCAGTTGGCCCACGGTAAATTGGTAAAGTCATAGCTCATGCAAGCCAGGCTCAAGAGGGATGGCAAAGCTGCTGGTTGTCTTCTGAGACACAGAGTGGGAGAATTCCGCCTGCCACAGAGAAACTAGTTTCTTTCTTTCTATTTAAGATTTATTCATTTAGTTTATGTGTATAAGTGCACTATCAGCATGTATGCTTGCATGCCAGAAGAGGGCAGCAGAGCCCACTATAGATGGTTGTGAGCTGGCCATGTGGGTACTGGGAATTGAACCCACGTCCTCTGGAAGAGCAGCCAGTGCTCTTCACCGCTGAGCCATCTCTTCAACCTGAGAAACTAGTTTCTATTATTTAAAAACCTAAAATAGGATGGGCAGGTGGTTCAGCGTGTAGTGTGCTTACTACGTAAGCATGAAAACCAGAATATGGATCACCACAACCCGCATGAAAATGTGGGTGGGCCTGGAAGCCTGCCTATGATTCCAGTATGAAGGAGATGGAAACAGGGAGTGTGTGACATAAGCTGGCTGGCCATGCTGGCCTAATGGCACATGGTGCTTTAGCAAGAGTCCCTGCCTCCATTTGTCAGTAGAAGAACGATCTAAGAAGAGACTCAGTGTCAACCTCAGACCTCTGCACGCATATGTACTTTCAAAGACATACACACCCACTCGCATGCATATACACTTATACATATGCATATGCAAAAAAGCCCGGAAATGTTTCCTGCCCTTCATCTGGAGAAATAACCCATTGTTACTGTTGCCGTATAACTAGGTTGTGAAAGAAAAGTTTCCCAATATTGGGAGCTTGTGTTCATGGCATTTTGAAGCCTCTCTGGGGGCCAAAAAGATCCCAGAGATTAAGTGCAGTTGGACTTGGAGCCAGAAAGGGCTTGGCCATAGGCAGGGCTCTCAAAATGGTCTTTCTCTGCAAATAAGTAGGTCTTCAGAGACACTACTCCCCACACACACCAGAAGCAGTCTAGACAGGAAGTTCAAGATTAGATCAATAGATAAAAGAAATAACAGAAGTTGCTTCTACTTCCTCTAGACCTTCCCAGATCCTTATATCACCCACCACCCAAACATCTGCAGGTCCTACTAGGCCCCACCCATAAGTGGTATACGACATCACCAAGAAGTATTCTCTACATGTTCAGCACCTGGTTGTGCTCCCAAGCATCAGGTACCACCTGAGAAGGACCCTGGCCTTTAAAGCAGAAGCCAGGGGGCTGGAGAGATGGCTCAGTGGTTAAGAGCATTGCCTGCTCTTCCGAAGGTCCTGAGTTCAATTC
>NC_022009.1:25329190-25332271 GCF_000317375.1 Microtus ochrogaster | reverse complement strand
GGTACCCACCCACGAAAGCTTGTGTGGAGATCAGAGGGAAACCTTCAGCCCTCTATTCTCTCCTTTCATCTTGGGAATCTCTGGAATCAAACTCAGGCTGTAGGCTCAACAGCAAGTGCCTTTGTCTGTAGAGCCATCTTGTCAGCCCATTAACCAATATTACCGTATCACCGTTTTCCCCTTCAGGGTAATTAAACCATAGCCATCTACACCGTACCGCTACAGATCCTCGGATCACAGGCAGGCACAGGCTGATGGAACAGGGTATCTATCTTATTACTTCAGAAAAGGGAAAGGACAGTAAACGAGCGGCCTCAGATACCTCAGACGGCTTTCTTCTGAACCCCAGAACACTTGCTAGTAACGAAAATGATCAAAATAAAGGACAGGGCTCAGAGCAAGGGGTTAATTGTTTCCCGCCAAGCTATTCAATAGAAAAGGAATCATTATCTTGGACCTAACGCTTCATCCCCATTAGATCCTTGTGTTTCACATCCCCTTGGAATTAGAGCCAGTGTTCCAAGGGAATAATTAAATCTGGGAAGAAATGGGGTCTGCAGGTGCCACGGAGTTTTTAAACAGGAACTCTCGAAGCTTGTGAGGACGCAGACAATAGAAACACTTCTCTCCAACTCGCCCACCCGAAGGACAGCTCAGTCCACAGGAGGTACCGGATCGAGTCTCAGCCAATGCAAAGGGATCCCAACTCTAAGCCTTCTGCAGTCAAAACTCAATTCTTCACACTTCAGAACATTTTTTGGCTAACTTGATAAAAATTACTGTTATGCTTAGTATTCATATAAAAGGAGATTATACTCATGATAGAGGAAAAGATGAAACCCCTAAGGATTCATATCCTGAGAAATGTGTACAATCTACGGGAAGTCAACTTCAGAATGTTATTGGAAGATATGGAAGATGTGGGAGGAGGGGTGGTGGAAGATTTTAATAAGTCAAAACCTAGCACACTTGTGAGTGAGTAAGAGCACATTAGAGTGTAAAGATAACAACTGTCTCCAAGAAAAATGATAGGCAACTCAATGCCAAATAAAATGCCTACAATTAAAAAAAAAAAAAGCTAGGAAGAGCTGAAGAGGACCCAGGGCCAGTTCCCGCATCCCATGGCAGCTCAGAACTGTCTGCAACTTCAGTTCCAGGAGATCTCACTTCTGGCCTCACTAGACATGCGCACAGTACACAGTGCACACACAGACATATATGAAGGCAAAACAGCCATACATAAAATTTTTAAATTAAACAAATTTCTTTGGTTTTCTCTTTTGTATGACTATAGGAGGGTGTTGCTTTTGTTGTTTTGTTTTTGGTTGTGGTTTTTGTGTTTGTTTGTTTTTTTTTTAGAGACAGGGTTTCTCTGTGGAGCTCTGACTGTTCTGTAGAACAGAACTCATGGAGATCCAGCAGCTTCTGCCTCCTGGTTGCTGAGATTAAAGATCTGTGCCACTACCATCTGGCCATCATAAAAGTTTTAAAAAAAAATTCAAATGAAGGGTCACCAAGATGACTCAGTGGGTAAATGATGTAGGAGGGTCATCTGTCTATGTGTTACTTTTATTGGTCAATAAAGAAACTGCCTTGGCCTTTTAATAGGCCAGCCCTTAGGTGGGTGGAGTAGACAGAACAGAATTCTAGGAGGAAGAAAGCAGAGTCAGGCAGACACCATGCTTCTCCTACCCAAGACAGACGGTGGTTAGAATCTTCCCGGTAAGCCACCACTTCGTGGTGGTACACAGATTATTAGAAATGAGTTAATCAAGATGTGAGAGTTAGCCAGTAAGAGGCTAGAGCTAATGGGGCCAGGCGGTGTTTAAATGAATACAATTTGTGTGTTGTTATTTCGGGTATAAAGCTAGCCGTGCTAAAGCTGGGCAGGATGAAAAGTAGGCCTGCTCACCTCATCACTACAGGTAAAGAGTTTGCTGCCAATACCAACAAACTGAGTTCGAGACTTAGGACCCACAGGATAGAGAGGAGCAACTCCCGTAAATTGTCCTCTGACTTGAACCTATATCACTCTTTCCTGACAAAAGTAGATGACTAACAAATACAACTTTTAAAAAAAGAATTCAAACTAGGGGCTAGAGAGATGGCTCAGTGGTTGGGAGCCCTAGCTGCTCTTTCAGAAGACCTGGGTTCAGTTCCCAGCACCTACATGGCAGCTCATAACTATCTGTAATTCCAGTTCTAAGAGATCTGACACCCTCATGTCAAAACACATAAAATGAATTTAAATAAAAATTTAAAAGTTCAAACTAATCCTGAATATCATTGGGAACAATGAATAAAGGGATACCATGTCACACTTTTTACATATTAATTAATTTTATTCATTTTGTATTTTATTTTCCTTTTTTAGGTGTTTTGCTGGTTTACTGAGATGGAGCCTAACTATGTAGACCAAGCTCTGCCTCCCAAGAGCTGGGATTAAAGGCATGTGCCACCACTCCCCAACTTTATCCTCCTTTTTAAAATCTATTGATTTGGGGACTGGAGACATGACTCAGAGGTTAAATGCACTTGCTGCTCTCTCAGAAGGCCTGGGTTCTGTTCCCAGAATCCACATGGCCGCTTAAAACAGTTTGAGAGTCTATATTTGGTGCCCTCCTCTGACTTTCATGGGCACCAAGCATGCACGAGGTGCACTTACACATATATTCAAGCAAAACGCTCATAGGCATACATTAAAAAACGCTAAACAATTATCTTAAAAAATAATAAAATCTGCTGGACGGTGGTGGCGCACGCCTTTAATCCCAGCACTCGGAAGGCAGAGGCAGGCGGATCTCTGTGAGTTGGAGGCCAGCCTGGTCTTCAAGAGCTAGTTCCAGGACAGGCTCCAAAGTTACAGAGAAACCCTGTCTCGAAAAACCAAATTAATTAATTAATTATTAATTAAATCTATGGATTAGATATTTTTCCCAAAAGTATATGCACAGAGCTTTGCACTCCTCGTTTCTCAACACACACACAAACTCATCTTGTCAGCAGCCATCAGCCATCTGCCTTTCCATCCCAGTCCTACTTAATATAATCCACTTTTGTCTCCTTCAAGTTTGCCTTTTT
>NC_022009.1:25317627-25319011 GCF_000317375.1 Microtus ochrogaster | reverse complement strand
CATTCCCACATCAGCTGTCCACCACCTCCCTGTGGGCAGGGAGTTCAGGCTTTACCTGCCGGTGGAATTGGAGATGTGCCAACATCTGTTAGCACAGAGACACTCCTCATGCAGGGCTGTTCTGGATGTCCTGTGTGGGGCAAGAACCCATGCTATTGACCATCAAAGCTCCCCAAAGCTATGCTGGTGAGGTTTATTCATATTATGTCACTTTTTTTTTTAAAGAGTGGAGAATTGAACTCAGGGTATCATGCTTGAGCCCTGAGCACCACTGAGTGAGCCCTCTCCTCAGCCCCAGTTAGCTCGTTAAAACATCCTAAAAACTCTAGCTTTCCAAGGGAGTAAAACTGAGATAGAGGGAAGTTAGCTCTTCTGTTTCGCTCTTGTACATCGCTAGGGGCTGAGACACAGACAACTTGGCGACTTACCAGAATCTACAGCAGATGAGGTGAGGAGACTCGTGAAGACCCAGGACAAGTGAACCAAACCCACACCCACATAACTAAACAAAAGCACTGCCCATGATGTGTGTGTGGATGGAACTGCTGCAGTGCCCGTGAGGGAGTCAGTTTTCTCCCTCAGCCAAGTGGGTCCTGGGTCTGAACTCAGATAAAGCTCTGCAGCAAGAGCCTTTACCCACTGAGTCCCCAGATCAGCTTCACAGATCTCCTTTCTTAATTGCATTGTGGTAAAATTGCTGTTTTCTCTACAACCCTAGGGCAATGAAGGGTCACCATGATGCAAGTACCCAAATGATATGCCTCCGTGGGAAAGAAAATTGTCTACAAAAACACTTCTATCTCTTTCTTTCAATCCTACATCCCAGGTTTTGGACTATGGTTTACTGATTTCCCACATTCATTATTTTAACATTGTCCTCAGTGATATCTTTTGTCTCTCATTACCATAGAAACCCAGACTGCCTCAATAATTGTCTTCCTTGAGTCAGGTGTGGTGACACATGCCTTTAATACCAGCTCTTGGGGGCCAGAAGCAAGCCGATCTCTGAGTTCAAAGCACCCTGGTCTATAGAACAAGTTCCAGAACAGCCAGGATTGCACAAATAAACTCTGTCTTGGAAAGAAAGAATTGTCTTTCTTATCCGTCTCTTTCATCCAGGCTTTCTACATAAAATTCTCCATCAGCTCCAAATTATCTACTGAATTAAATCTGAGATCCTTGATTTTAGTTTCCAGCACCTTCTCTGCCCCCTCCACATCTGTTTTTTAAACACACACACACACACACACACACCTGTTTTTAAATAATGCATTTTTAAATAATAAACTAGATGACTGTCAACTGAATTATCAACTATAAGTACAGAGGCCGCTATATAGAGGAGGATCAGTCTTTACATCCTAATTCCATAGGTTATATATGG
>NC_022009.1:25311260-25317527 GCF_000317375.1 Microtus ochrogaster | reverse complement strand
CGAGACAGGGTTTCTCTGTGGTTTTGGAGCCTGTCCTGGAACTAGCTCTTGTAGACCAGGCTGGTCTCGAACTCACAATGATCTGCCTGTCTCTGCCTCCCGAGTGCTGGGATTAAAGGCGTGCGCCACCACCGCCCGGCTAGATGTAGCACTCTTAAGGTGGGGGTAGATAATAGTATTAGCTTCCAAATTTATATCCTATCTTTTTGTTTTGTTTTTTTGTTTTTTCAAGACAAGGTTTCTCGGTAGCTTTGGTTCCCGTCCTGGAACTAGCTCTTGTAGACCAGGCTGGCCTAGAACTCACAGAGATCCTCCTGCCTCTGCCTCCCGAGCACTGGGATTAAAGGCGTGTGTCACCACCGCCCGGTTTATATCCTATCTTGTACCATTACTGATATGCTAAACTCAGAGAGCCTCTCCCCTGTAAAATCTATAAGTGTAAGGAATTTCCTTCGTTAGGGCAGTTGCTGAGGGCAACTTTCCTTGAGAGAGACCGGCAGAATTCCCGCCCAAAAAACTACAAAGCCCATAGGGCCATTCGGCCAGAACGCCTGCGCAGTAAGCACTTCTTCCTTCGTGTTCCTCGTTCCCGGGCAAGAACCGCCCCGCGACGCTGTGGCTTGCGCTGGAAGAAGCGGAAGAAGATGGCGCTCACCAGGTGGGTTGTTGATTTGGGTCCTCGATACGGAAGGGTCTGGAAGTACCCATCTTTTCCTTTTTTCTGCCCGGACTGTGCGGGCAGTGACCTGGCCTGGGGCGCAGTAGCACCTTGGCCGAGACCATGGCTAGAACTACTCGCTGGCTTCCTTGGCGACTAGGCCTCGACAAAGCCGGGGTCTTTCCTTAGAGGCTTCCCGGGTTGAGTTCTCCCTTTCCCCGGGGCCCAGAGCCACGGCGTGGCCTCGCACTGAAGAGCTCACGTGTGCTTCGCGTAAGCAGCGCGGTACGTTGGCGAGCGCCCTGCGGACCCCAGCTGAGGCGGACGCGAGGCGCGGTAGAAAGCAGTGGCTGATCTATCCCTGCTGAGCAAAGCGCGCCGGTCTTGTGCGTGGCTTTCCAGCCGCTTGTTTGCTCTGGGCTTTGCCCTTTCCTTTCTTTTTTCGAAACAAAGATTTTGCAAAGAGCAAAAAGAGTTGGGGATGTCCCGGAACCGACCAAAAAAATTTTTTTAATTGGCAACAGTAGGGGCTGCTGTTTGCTAAGTGCTCCGCTGCTCTGCGCTTTAACTTTGGACCTTAGAATTTCTTTTGTACATAGAACCACCTCCGACTTTTGCTGTTCTTGGTTGCCTTGGTTACCGTATGTAAAGTGCTCCCGTCTTTTAAGAAAAAGATACTAAGTGGGAAATTTCCCAAAAGTTATATAACTCCTAGTTGCTCCGAGTGGAAAAACTTTCCATGCGAACTCAGCAGGAAAAGTCTTATTGGGTGTTAAGCAAGTATTCATTTTTGGATGTTGTCTTTCACCTGTTTAACCCACTGCTCATATATGTCCTGGCTTGTAACAGTCCGAGTCCTAAAAGTGTTTTGGTCACGGGAATTACTGTTTGTTGTCCTGGTTTGTCCTCGAGGTTGTAGATATAGAACGAAATGTATTTTTTTGCCACCGAGAAGATGGATAAGTGATACGCAGATGAAAACAGTGCCAGCAGGAGGGACTGTGAATTCTAAGGCCAACCTGGTCTGTGATGCTGGTTTAAGTTCAGAAAGAAGAAAACAAAAACAGCTAACCTACTCACTTAACACATGTGGTAAAAAGATATCAGATGAGAATTTGTCTAGACCAGATTGGCCTGTAGGTGTCTGTAGGGATTGTTTTTCTAGCTAAGACATGCAGGACCAGCCAAACCACTATGGGCAGCACCATCCTCTACACGAGTGGTCCTGAACCGTTAAAGCCAGATAAGCATAAGCCAGTCTGCCAGCCAGCAAGCAGTTCATATGGTTGCCTGCCTGCCTGCCTGTCTTCCTCCCTCCCTCCCTGCTTACCTCTCTGTAAGAAAGCAAGTCTCTCTTGCTTTGATTGGTGAGTGAAATCTCGCTGCCTTTGAGTTTCTGTCTTGACAATTCCTTGGTAAGTTGTGACTTGGAATTGTAAGCCAAATAAGCCCCTCCTCCTTTAATTTTTTTTTTTTTGGCCAGAGAATTTTAATAACCACAATGGAAATGAAATTAGAACCAACAGAAAATGCTTATTTGTGTAGGATTAGCCTTAGTACAAAAAAAAAAAATGAGTGAGTTATGCAGCCTGTAAATGTTACAGGTAGCAGACATTTGAGGGTTCTTCAGGCCCTGTGGTAGGGATTGGTAGGGTTACAAGGGGAAAAGTGGGATTTGAAATGAATGCACTCAAGAACAGCGCCAGGATATGGTGTGTGATGTGTGCTTAATGATATGAAGTCTCAAAATGGACAAGCTTGGGGACTACAGAGCTTTCAGTTGGCGTTCATTAGTATGTTTTTAAAATGTCCTTTATAAAAACTAGCAAGTGTGGGCTGGAGAAACAGCTCGGTGGTTAAGAGCACTGGCTGCTCTTGCGGAGGACCTGGTTCAGGTCCCAGTAACCTCATAGTGGCTCACAACCATCTGTAACTATAGGTTAGGATCTGACTCTCTCTCAGTCTCTGGAGGCACTAGGCATGTATGTGGTGTGTAGACATACATACATACATGCAGGCAAAGCACTCATACACATGAAAATGATGTAAACCTATATTTTTAAAAAAATGTGAACAAACGAATATGTTGGGATTTTTGTCTGTTTTAATTGGGTTTTGTTTGCTTGTTTAGTTTCATGAACTATCCTTAAAATAAATCTAACCCAAGTGGGGGAAGAGGAGGGTGTTAGGTCCCAGAGGCAGCATCTGTAGAGATCAGCCACGCCTTATCCCTTCACTCACTGCTTAGCTCAGAGTCTTCTCCCCTGCAAGTTTATTAATGTAAGGTATTGCTCAGTTCTTCTGGCTGCTGTGGCTCCACCATATTTCAGCAACTTCTGCTGCCAGGGGCTACCAGAATCCATCTCAGCACATCTCTATACTGAACCTGAAGAGAATATCTAATACTTAAAACAGTAGGCCGGGCGGTGGTGGCGCACACCTTTAATCCCAGCACTCAGGAGGCAGAGGCAGGCAGATTTCTGTAAGTTTGAGGCTAGCCTGGTCTACATAGCTAGTTCGAGGATGGCCAGGGCTGTTACACAGAGAAACCCCAGTTTGTAGCCAGTGAAACAAAAGTACTGGTGACCAAGTCTTAGGCTTGTCATTGGAAACAGGCAGTTTTGTGGGATTGAGTTCTCAATCTCTGGGATCTGAATCGAATTAAGAAGTGCCTAGCTAGCCATTCAAAGCATCACTTGTTTGCTTGGCGAATGAGAAAAGAACTTCACGTGCCTAGTGTCATGTGCTTGTTGATTATTTGGTGAGGTGGTAAGGTAAGCTTCCTGTGCCTTTATACCTACTGTCCTCACAGGGCTTACTTCCATTAGGATAGTTACGTGAGAGAAAAAAACAAGCAACAATGCATTCAGATAATATGACAAGGTTAAGGCATTAGAATGAAGCTTACACGTTTGGGGTACAGGGCCAACAGGAGATGTCTTAGTGAATAAAAGCACCCGCCAAGCTTGAAGATAGGAGTTCCATCCATGAAACCCACATGGTAGAAAGAGAACTGACTCCCACAAGTTGTCCTGTCGAGATGGTGCCATGGCATACATACACCCCCCCCCCGTCCCTACACAAACTAAATAAAAATGTAATTTTTGCTAAGTGTGGTGGTACATACCTTTAATCCTAGCACTCTGGGGTAGAGACAAGCAGATCTCTTGCATTTGGGGTCAGCCTGGTCTACATAGTGAGACCCTATCTCATAAAATTAAAAGATGAAAGGAAAAAGTAATGTTAAAATTTGTAGAATAGTAGCTATTTTGATGTGGACAGGGTAGTTCAAAAATATCTCTAGTAATTGAGTAGAGACGTGTGTACTAAGTAAGGTGCAGACTGCTCGAAGACCAAGGGGAGAGTGTTCTATGGAAGCGTTCTGAAGGGGCTGGGCAGGTGGCTCAGCTGGCAGAGCACTCGTCTGCCACACGTTCTTGACAATCTCGTTCAAAGCCAGGACTCACTTAAAGTTCAAACGAGAACCAGCCACACATGCATAGCGCACACACTCACAGTAGGGAAGCTTGAAACATTCTGGTTAAGTCACTTTACTGTTTTATGGCAAAGGGAATAACAGAGGTTTTGAGATGGCTTGTGTAAGTAAAGGCAAGGATGTTAGACGGTGAAAGCAAAGGGCAGAGCAATCTCTTGTGGGCATTGAAGGAATCTGTGTTACCAGATGAGGCCTGGACAGTGGGGGACAGAAGAAGCAGAAGGTGTGGTCCTGTCCTCAGGTTGCTCAGTCTGGTAAGAGGATGGGTAATTGACTAGATGTTTGCAGTACAGATAGATAGGTGGTGTACACATGGCCTAGAGAACATTAAATACAGATGGCCAACCCACGCTGGGGGATTCTGGATAGCTCCAAACAGTTGAACATCTGTGGAACAAACAGTGGCACTGCTGACTGCTCCGTGGATGTTTTCATGTAATACCTATGAAGTAGATCTCTAACCTTTTAAGATGGGGACAGTGGTTCAGAGCAGGTAACTTCTTGTGTTTTTAAGTTGCATGGGTGGGTTTTAAACTTGTTAAGTCTCCAGTCTGGATTTGATTGTACTGATGTATGCTGTCACAGCTCTGCCCTTTTCCTTATCCCCTCCTGTTTCTGTAGTTTGTATTTGCATGTGTGTGATTGTCTTTCCTTGGAAGACTACATAAGTCTTTCTGAGTGTGTATTCTCAGTGTCTACTTAGAACGCATCTTGCACCAAGTCATCAGTGTGTAATTTTTGAATAAATAATTAAGCGTTCCTGCTTGAGTATGTTTATTAGCCAGAAGTTAACAAAGAACTTGACTTCTGTCTTTCCTTAAAAATATCTATTTACCTACTGATAATCTTTTTTTTTCTTTTGTACTTTGGATAAGCTTTGTAATGTTTACAATACAAGAAGTTTAGGAAGAATTTAGTAAGAAGGATGCTTTGACTAAATAGTAAGTAGCTACGTGTTCAGGATTCTACTGTTTGAACAGTTTTTGAGTTGGGAGTGGGGTAAAGAGAATATGGCCAGGATACAACTTTTGTGCAGCCCTGATAGTTCATGCCTTTAATCCCAGCATTGGGGAAGCTATACAGTAAGACCCTGTCTTCCCTGCCCCCCCCCCCAAAAAAAAAGCACAGTAGTGTTACCATTTATCTATAAACTCAGAACTTTAGAGGCTGAGGCCGGAGGGTGGCAAGTTCAAGACCATCCTGGGCTACCTAACTAGACCTTGTTAAAACAAAAATCAAGAAGGATTTTTAGGAGACAGTGCACTGGAGGTTGGCTTCTGTGTAAGTATGGAAGTACAGAATTCGGTATCTTGTCACTTGTGTAAAAGTACCTGTTAGTCCAGCCTGGTCTACAGAGCTAGTTCCAGGACAGGCTCCAAAGCCGCAGAGAAACCCTGTCTCGAAAAACAAAAAAAAAAAAAAAGTACCTGTTAATTTTTAAATCTGGACGACTGTTTGCCCTTGGCACAGTCAAGGGGTTTTTACTATGTGTCTCTGAGTACTTCCTTTCTACACCTAAGGAAGTGGTAAGTATTGAATGCCTCTATAAATCATTGAAAAATTTGTTGACTGCGCAAAGAAAAATTGTAATTAATGTGTTTTGTTTTTAATTCTGTACTTGGTATTTAATCCTGATCCCCTGTAGCTTTTTACCTGCGCCCACTCAGCTATCTCAGGACCAACTTGAAGCTGAAGAAAGAGCAAGATCTCAGAGATCGCGGCAGACCTCTTTGGTTTCTTCACGAAGGGAGCCTCCCCCGTACGGGTACCGGAAAGGCTGGATTCCGCGCTTGTTAGAGGTAAATCGGGCTGAAATTTATTATTGAGCACTTGTAAAATAGATGTAAACCCCGGAGGAGGATTGTTAGCAGCAGTGCGACAGAAATAATGGTGGTAAGTTCTGGAAGCATGTTTTTCCTCCCAAGACTTTACTCTTGCTTATCATCATAGTTTGTGATCAGCAGAGAATCACTGGTTTTGCTTCATTGTGCAGAACTATTGAACTTGTACAAAAGGAACTAGCGTACTTTTTTTGGTTTTTCGAGACAGGGTTTCTCTGTGGCTTTGGAGCCTGTCCTGGAACTAGCTCTGTAGACCAGGCTGGTCTCGAACT
>NC_022009.1:25306376-25311160 GCF_000317375.1 Microtus ochrogaster | reverse complement strand
TGGGATTAAAGGCGTGCGCCACCACCGCCCGGCTCAGCGTACTTTTTTTTGTAGATGTAGGCCTTCCAGCCCATGAACAACAATGGGAAGGTAAGATCGAATGGAAGGAGCAGGCAACAGCACTCACTGCACAAACCTGACAATTTCAGTTCAATTCCCAGAACCCACAGTGGAAAGAAAAACCTGTCCCTGAAACTTTTGCAAGCACTGTGACATGTGACTATGCTCCGTTCATTTCTCTTTCTGTCACATATACACAGATATATACTAATAATAATAAATAAAAATTTGAAATCTTTGTAAGGGGCAGAATGGGGGTTTTGTGTTTGGGTTGTGTCCACTCTCGCCCCACCTCCAACAGTGGGAATAACTTTGTTTCAGGGAACAACCCGGTGGGGTCTCCTGTGCTGGTGTATTTTCTCTGTGTTAGCACATGCCTGGTCATGATATGACATACTTTTCTAGGAGTATAAGCAAAAAATGATTTGGAATGGTCATACTGCTGATTTGTCTCCAAAGAACAAATTTCCTTCATAGAGGCAGGAGGATCTCGAGTTCAGCCTGTTCTACACAGGGAGTTTCAGGACGGCCGGGCTACACAGAAACTGTCTGAAAAACAAAACACTGCTTAACATCTTCCCCGAAGCTGTTTGCACTGTGTCTCTCCGTATTTGCCATGCCTCTGCCCACCCTGTCAAGTCTAGAAAATGAACACCTAGTAAGACCCTCCCTGCCTTGCTCCAACATAGCCCTGGGTTTCTGTGGGATTTTCCTTGTTGTTTCTGTTGTTTGGGGGTTTGTTTTGTTTGTTTCTATTTTCAGCTGGTCTTTATGAATTCTGCTATTGAAGGCTAGCCTTGCTGTTGTTAGTAAAGGATTTTGTTCTTGGTTTTGTCCTCTCTGGAATTGGTGAGATGCACACTAAGATAGTTTTCCAAGAGACTAGAATACCTTACTTCCTGTCTGGAGCCGGACAGTGGTGGCTTGCCTGGTAGAATTTTAGCTACTGCCCCTTCTGAGAGGTTATAGATGTGCTTTGGGGGGGCCTTTCCCCGGTTTGCAAAGTTGGGAGAGCAGACATCGTTTCCACACATGGGAGCCTTTGGGTGTTATGACATCTGGTGGCTGTTGGCTTTGATAGTCTTAATTGATTATCAAAGGTTTCATATGTCCTGGTGCATCAGAGCAGTTCATTTGGAAATGAAACTGAACCGGCCAGCTAATCTGAAAATGCCGGGGATGCTTCGAGGGGAGTGACTGTTCTGGGAAGAAGGCATTTTGTTCTAGCTTTCAGAGCAAAAGCTGTGATTTTCTGCCAGGCTTAATGACCACATAATGCTAGAGCTACAGTTCTGAAGTGCTGATTATAGTTGAAGAACTCCAACAAATCTGAGCATGTGTCAAATTGATGGTCTGGGTACAGGAAGCACTTTTCTTAGGAAGACTTTATTTCTGCCTAACTTACAAGAAAATATCTCTTCTCACTTTATTCTATTGGTTTTCAAAAATTTCAACCCTCTCCAGGCATATTGTGCCTCGGAATTCACATCGATGATCTAATGAAATAACATGTGAGGAAAAAATCTTACAAAAGTGAATTTATTTTTGAATAAATACTCTCATCGATGAATTTCAGTGTTTTCGCTAACATTCTTGGTAATATGTGTTGAGTATACCTTATGTAATATACTTAGGACCAAAAGTAGTTCAAGTTTCAGGGGTTTGTTGTTGGTTTTGGGTTGGGGGGGGTATTTACTGATTTAAAACAATTGGGGCAGCCAGACTTAGTGGTCTATGCCTTTAAGCCCAGCATTTGGTAGGTAGAGGATCTCTATGAGTTAGAAGCCAGTCAAGTCTACATAGTGAGACCCTTTCCTGAGGGGGGATTAATTTCTAAAACAATGTGGAGCAGGGGGATATGTATGCCATTGCTCAGAAATTGTTGATTTTTTGTTTCATTTTCTTGTTGTTTTAACTAAAAGAAATGTATTTCAAAAGACGAAGCTTGTCTATACCTGGTGAGATTGACTCTGTGGGTAAGGGCACTTGCTCTGTGAGCATGAGGAAGTAAATTTGAATCCCTCAGCACTCACATACAGAGCTGTCATCCCAGCATTTGGGGGAGAGAGGCAGGTGGATTCCAAGAGCTTCCAGCCAGCCTAGCAGAAAAAGAGTTTCTGGGGCCAGCGAGAGGCCCCGTCTCAAGGCTATAGTGTGAAGAGTGGTAGAAGTAGACACCTAGTAGCCTATTCTGGCCTCTGTGCACATGGGCGCATGCCCTGCACACTGGAGTGTACATCACAGAGTCCAGTTTTCTGGGTCTGCATTCTGCATATGTGCTAGCTATGAGATCTTGAGGAGTTGTTTTTTTGAAGACGGTCTCACTGTGTAGCCCAGGCTAGCCTAAAACTTGTTGGTCTCAAACTCGCGGATACCCTCCCACCTCTGCCTCCCAAGGGCTGGGATTAAAGGGGTGTCCCACCTCCCAGTACAATTACTATTTGTGAACCTGCTCAAGTGTAAGTTAGACTTGATCTACAGAGGCTTTTAGAAATGCTCAACATAGCCGGGCGGTGGTGGCGCACGCCTTTAATCCCAGCACTTGGAAGGCAGAGGCAGGCAGATCTCTGTGAGTTCGAGACCAGCCTGGTCTACAAGAGCTAGTTCCAGGACAGGCATCAAAACCACAGAGAAACCCTGTCTCGAAAAACCAAAAAAAAGAAATGCTCAACATAGACAAATTATCGGCAGAATACTGTTCTGCTTTAAAACTTGTAGTTCTCATTGTTTGAATGATATGTAATCACTGTTAGCGATGTGAGCCTGGCTGGAGGCATATGTGTCATCCCAGTTGAAATAGGATCACTTTTGCTCAGGAGTTGGGGGTCATCCTAGCCAGCCTAGCAGAACTGGCTTTCTAAAACTCACCTTCTATGGTCCGTAAGTTTCATTCCTCAAATTGGTAAGATAAGGACCTCAAAGCAGCTGGTTCAGGTGGGCTAGGGTTTTGTAAACCCAATAGCCATTAAAGCCATCCCAAGCCGGTGACTTTGGTTTCTTGTCTCATGGATTCAAGATGAAACCCACAGACCGTAGAGGGTGAGTTTAGAAGTATTGTAGAGCTCTTAGAGAAGGCAGAACTAGCTGCTGAGCAGGAGGGGTCTTGTAGCTAATAAGGCTTTATTATTGGATGGAGGTGTGAGCTGGTCAGTCCAGTTTCCACCCCAACATGTCCAGAGTGTGGTTTCCAAGAAAGGAGCTCTCCATTAGGGAAGGGAGCAGAAGTAAGGAACGACCTGACTTCTCTTCTAGCACCTTTGGCCTCTGGCAAGGATGAAGTTGCTGACAGGCCAGGGACGTTTCCAACTTTTAGTCACAAGAAAAAGAAAACTTGACTTTGCGGGTTCTTTCGGGTTTTTGGGTCCCCCCCCCAAAAAAAAGTCATGGCCAAATTCTATACCCTGATGTTACCACAAGGATGTGGCTAGGGTCAATCCAAAAGAAAAACATGGTGACTCATTCTGGGTCCTTTCTGTCTTATTTATCTAATATAGCAGTGAATAAATCACATGTTAACAGAATCTGATTCTAAGAGCATTTCTTGGCATTTCTCCTAGGTTTGGTTCCACCTGATGCTGTATATATATTACTGTGTATAATACTAAAACTAGTCTTTGGTTTATACTAAAATTTTTGTTAGCCGGGCAATGGTGGCGCACGCCTTTAATCCCAGCACTCGGGAGGCAGAGGCAGGTGGATCTCTGTTAGTTCGAGACCAGCCTGGTCTACAGAGCTAGTTCCAGGACAGGCTCCAAAGCCACAGTGAAACCCTGTCTCGAAAAGCCAAAAAAAAAATTGTTATTTTATTCTAGCCTCTTAACATAAAATGCATATTCCTTGAGACAGGGTAGATGGCCCCTCCGTGGCTTATTTGTCCAAGTAACCTTAGCATCATTTCCTCTGTCCTCCAAAAGTGAATAGTCCACACTGTATTACCTGGAGAGTTAAGACCACTTGGTGCCTTTGCAAGACGACCCAATTCAGTTTCCTGCACCCCTTCAGGGTGCTCACAACTCCATGTAACTAACTCTAGCTTGGAGAATCTGACCCCCTCTTCTAGCCTCTGCTGGCACCTGCACACACGTCACAGACAGACAGACACACACACACCCCTTACTAAAAAAGAAAAAGAAAATGCTTCCCTCAGATCTCCGTTTGTTTTCTCGTCACAGAGGCTTTCCCTTGTGTGATTTCTTTACACCGGCTGTCACACATAGCCACTCCACTGAAAGTACAGGTCTCTTCCCAGGACCTGTCCAGTCTTCACGGTGTTTGTGTCCATCCCTTTGCCCGCTAGCTAAACGTAAACTGCACCGAGATACAAAGTTTGGCTCTGCTCACCGCTGTTCCTCTGACCTAGCAAATTCCATAGCTTGAATGAATAGCTGCTTACTACTCAATAGTCTTTTCACTTCTCTCATGATATACAGGATTTTGGAGATGGAGGTGCTTTCCCAGAAATCCATGTGGCCCAGTATCCCCTGGATATGGGGCGAAAGAAAAGAATGTCGAATGCACTGGCCATACAGGTGGATCCTGAAGGGAAAATCAAATACGATGCTATCGCTCGACAGGGGCAGTCCAAAGACAAGGTAATCTCTCACTGGCTTTGTTTATTTGCTTTGTTCTTGTTGATAAATATTTTGTGAAGTTTTACTACATTTTGTGGAAATGATAAATCACTTGCCATTTTGGGTTATGTTCAAATAGTGGTGAAGCTGGAG
>NC_022009.1:25270353-25306276 GCF_000317375.1 Microtus ochrogaster | reverse complement strand
CTTGTAGAGGACCTGAGTTCAATTCCCAGCACATGAAACTCTAGTTCCAGGGGTTCTGATGCCCTCTTCTGAACTCCAAGGCACCATGCATGCACCTGATGCACATACATATATGGGCAAAACATTCATGCACATAAATAAATCTTAAAAGACAGCAGTGAAGTTGGGGTCTGATGGTAGTTTGTGCTCAGGCCCTGGGTTTGAGTCCAGCAGCAAAATCAAATCACTATAAAATATATAACTGTAAAACATACTTAGATTAACTTTGTAACCAACAGTGACATTGTGCCTTGAAATTGTGCACAAATTGGTAATAACTGCTCTTCCCTTTAGAACAGTCCACCATTCATAGCCCAGGCTGGCCTCGAACTCGGATCTTCTGCTTTCGCCCTCCCAGTTCTGTAGGCCGCACCCAGCAGTGATAGTTTTCCTACTTAGGTTTTGTTTGTTTTTCTATTTCAGAAAGTTATCTTGTATCCCAAAAGTGCTACCAAACTTGCAAAGTCAAAATCCCTTAAGACTTGTAAGAAAAATCGGCTTTGTTTTTGGCCTTGTAAGGGATGGCACCCGAGGCCTCATGCATGCTAGGCAAGTGTTGTGTACTGAACTGTGCCTCCAGCCCCAAGTCAGCTATTACTTTTGTCTGTATACAGAATCCCCTCCATATGCCTGAGGAATATTTACACAGATGCTTGATTTCTTTTCTTTTTGTGGGTGGAACTAACAATACAACCCAGAATGTTTGTGTGTATGCCCAGTCTAGGCTCCACCACTAAGCTATAGCCCCAATTTTTTTGTTTTGTTTTGTTTTTTTGAGACAGGGTTTTTTTGTGTAACAGCTCTGGCTGTCCTGGAACTCACTGTAGACCAGGCTGGCCTCAGGCTTACAGAAATCCACCTGCTCCTGCCTGCTAAGTGCTGGGATTAGGGTGTGTGCCACTGAAGCATTAGCCCAGTTAAACAAAAAATCGGGAGTCAAATATCTGGGTAAGAACCTGAAAGATCAGAGAAGCAGGGAGCAGCCTCTAGTCCTACCTCTCAGCTCGGCCTTACTACTTGCTGTCTCCTCTCTGTCTACAGTCTCCCAACCTCTACAGTCAGCTAGTGGCTAGCTCCACCCTCTGACTCCAGGCAAGCTTTATTTGTCAGAGCAATCTTGCCACAAAACTGGCCACCACCACCACTTTCTTATTTAAATAGTACATCTGGATATCACATAGACTCATGCTACCCAAATTTAGTATCTTAAAAGGTAATCCCAAAACCCAAAATAAAGTTTAAAACAGTGTCATCATAATGTGGCTACACTCGCCTGAGGAACTGTTTTGGAGTCCTCGCTTTGTTCTGTTTCTTTTGTAAGTAGTTCTTGAGAGGAACAGGTTGCCTTGGGATTGATGACTTTCTTCAGTGCCTCTTTCACCTCTCCTGGACTCCAGTTTGACCCTCTAAAGCAGTGCTTCTCAACTTGTGGGTCACCACACCTTTGGAGTCGGATATCAGATTTCCTGCCTATCAGATATTTATAGTACGATTCATAACAGTAGCAACATTGCAGTTATGGAGTAGTAGTGAAATGGTGTTGCACACCTTTGATCCCAGCAGTCAGGAGGCAGAGGCAGGCGGATCTCTGAGTTCAAGGCCAGCCTGGTCTACTGAGTGAGTTCCAGGACAGCCAGGGCTACATAGAGAAACCCTCTCTCCAGAAACCAAAAAAGGAAAGAATGTAAATAACTTTATGGTTGGGGGTTTCCGCAACATGAGGAACTGTATTAAAGGGTCTCAGTGTCAGGAGGGTTGAGAACCACTGCTGTAAAGTCACACCCATTGTCCATTGTTCCTCCATTGGGACTACTGGGCTTTAGAAAAATACAGTCATTCAAATTTTTATCCCATTGTACACTTGTTCCTGTCTACCCTGTCCGGTTGGGAACAGGTGACTCTCCCATCTGTTTGAGTACAGGGATGGAAGAAAATGCCCTCTGTTTATCCTGTACTTGTCTTTTCCTGTGTCACCTCACTGGGACACTAGGCATTTTGTTTTTCACCTGTTTTGTTTTCCCAGGTAACTTGTGGTTGGCATTTGAGTATACTTGCTTTTCTTGTCTTTTAAAAGAAAATATCCCGTCTTCCAAGCTCCCTCTAGATACCACTAAACCTCCTCTCTCTTCTTTTCTCTGCACTGTCCTCGGTTCCTGCCAGTGCTCATGCTCAGTTCTCTGCTGCACTCCCTTCCCACATCAGCTCAGTGCTCATCTCAGCTGGTTGGCCAGGTGGCTCCATTCCATAGGAGCACATTCTCTATGTTCTAATATGATTTGTTTCTGTGGCTGCCCTTGGCCCCTCACAGGCTGTCGATTGTTAAAAATCTGTGTCCTGTTCAGTTTTCTTTGCCCTTTTATATTACTGTGTATAAGATGCATCTATCTAGAGTTTGTTATATAATACTTAATCAAATCCAAATCTCAATGCATAATTTGTAAAGGGGGACGAGAGGGCTGAGGACTGACCTCAGGGCTTGTGCTTACTAAGTCCTCTACCACTGAGCTATATCCCAAACATATACCTGAGTATATGTTTGAATTCCATCAATGTCTTCCTGATCACCTCTGCCAAAAGCCTGGAAGTTCTGTTCCTTGTTTTATATACATACATATCTAATACATATCTATTTGTTAGGCAGGTAGAACTGGGCACAGTGGTGCACACATGTCGTGCCAGCAGTTGTAAGGGTAAGACAGGAGAGTTACAGGAGAGGTCAGTGTCTCTGTTAAAAAGAAAGAAAAAAATTTGGAATTTGAGACTGACACGATGTCTCAGCAGGTCAAGGCACTTGCTGCCAAGCCTGACACCTCACAGGGAGAGAATCAAGTCCTGAAAGTTGTGCTCTGACCTTCACGTGCATGCCATGGTATGTGTGCACCCACAAACATGCACATAAAGTAAATAAAATAAAAAATATATACTTTATAGGTAGTCTGTTCTGATGGTAGAAGAAACCTGTGGAGAGCCACGTGTGCTGATGCCTGTCTTTAATCATGGCAGAAGCAGGCAGATCTCTTGAGTTCAAGGCCAACTGGAGCTACATAGAGAGATCCTGTCTCAAAAAACAAAACAACAAAAAGACACCTGGTCTCCCTTGTTTTTTCTGGTATTTTATTTGCCAGGGGTAGCAGCTTTAACTGCAGTGATATATGTCTTTCTAGATTCTGTTATGGATTAAATTGTTAAAACTGAACTGGAGAACTTGGGGTTTCAGTATGTGGCCAAAGAAGGTTTCCAAAACATCATCCTTTGCATAATAAAGGCCTTTTTTTTTTTATACTGAAGCCACTAAAGCTGAACCCAGAGCTGGTCATTTAGAAAGATAACTCTTAGGTCCATACAACACTTTTGGTTTTTGCTTTGTCTTGTTTTTAAGCTAAAAGTGGATGGATTACTCTACAATTCATTGAATGACTTAGCTTTGGTTGAGTGGCTATCATCCATTGACCTCCTAAGGGGGTGCTTCTTGATAGTTCAGAACTGTCTGGAGAATTGCACTGTGTGCAGTGTGGCTGGTGCTACCTGTTGGATGCCAGCAGTGGTCTGAACCAGAACATCCTGCTCATGTACAGAGCCTTTGGAGGGAAGCCAAAGGAGCCATAGTTCCCTGCTTAGAAAACTGTGGGCTTTCTGTTGTAGGAGAAAGAGACTACTTTCTGTACAAAATGAATTTCATGTTAAAATTAATCATCATTCAGAAGACTGGTGTACAGAGACCAAGAATGAAAACAGTCTGTTTGATTTTGAGTTTGTATTGTAGTATAGCATAGGTTTCCGATTTATTCTAGAGGAAACTAGTGTTCTTTGGAACAAGGGAGTGCTCATTGAAATATTAATAGTGAAAGAGCAAGGCCATAAATGTTAGTGGTAGGTAGAAGAGGGGAAAAAAGACTTCATTTTTAAGGAAAGTCTACATGTAAAAGTACAATGCATAAGATATTGATAAGGGAAGAAAAGAGACATTCATAGGGCTGAAACATTTCTTGGGCTACACTTCGACAGATGGTGGCGCACGCTTTTAATCCCAGCACATGGGAAGCAGAGACAGGTGGATTTCCATGAGTTTGAGACCAACCTGGTCTACAGAGTGCGTTCCAGGACAGGGTCCAAAGCTACAGAGAAACCCTGTCTCAAAAATCAAAGGGAAGGAAGGAAGGAAGGAAGGAAGGAAGGAAGGAAGGAAGGAAGGAAGGAAGGAAGGGCGAGCTTTATAGACTCTATAGACTTTGGTGATGTCTTAAAAGCCCTGGTGTGTGTAGTTTTCATTCTGAAACTTTTGTGGAAAACATACCGTGTATGATAGTACCTAAAGGGATGCCGTTAACCTCTTCCCAAACTCCAGCAGCTTCAGGTGACCCTGTGACAAATCCGATGTTGTTAGCTGTTTATGCTTGCAGATGACTTGGGGGATATGTCGAGCAGCTCACCTTTGTCAGTCGTGTTCTTGTCAGTAGAGTAATCAGATGACATGCTGCTTTCTCTTGATATTTTTAAGATGCTTTTATTTTTATATGTATGAGCATCTTGCCTGTTTGTGTATATGTATACCACATGTGTGCCTGGTGCCTGTAGAGGCCGGAAGAGGGTGCTACCCTGCCTGGCCTTGCTTTTCTCTTGATGATTATAGCTGTTTATGTTATGCCTTCAAAGTTATACTGTAGTTTTCAGATGATTCCTCCCAGCCTTATTGCTTACTGTGATATGCTGAGTTTCTTCAGCATGTTTGGTTTTCAGGCTGTAAACTGGGGTTTATAGTTAATTACCACAAAGGAATCTTGCTCCTGAGATGTCCTTCACTCTGACTTGTAAGATGCTAGAATCTTACTGATGCTCGTTTAAAGCATTATTAACTTTAGAATACCCAAATAAGAAGCAGCAAATGGCTCTTATGTGCTAAATTAGTGTTGAGACTATATTGAACATACATGACTACTGGGGAGCCATTTACTCAGAATCTCCCTGTAATGTCTACTGTGGAAAACTGGGTAAGTCATTGTATTCTCTGCAGTATTAGTTTTCAGTTGGTGGAGATAGAGATTTTTCCACCCTGAAAAGAAATAAGACTTTTGAGGTTATTTACTTATGTACTGAGCCTTACTCTTCTCATTATTGTGTGTCCCTTATAAAATTAACACTCATAAAAAGACAGTCATTGATGGCTCACTTAGGTACCCGTGGTTATACCTGTGCTATATTCCCATTCCTTCTTCCCATTCTTTAAATAGCAATTTAGACATTTCAGTCTAAATTGTATAGAAGTTCTGAGCCAGGCACTAATGACACACTGGTGGTCCCAACTTATTGGAAGATGGATCAGGAGGACCCCTTAGTATGGTAGTTTGGGATCTGCGTGGACACCATGCCCTGTTATAGCACGGATAATTAAAAAACCAGAGTCAGATATTGGGGTTCAACCCGAAAACCAGAAAAGCAAAGCACCCAAACCACTACCAAGGCTGGGTGACCGCAGACTAAGCCTCTCTCTCCTCCCATTTTATATTCCCTCTAGTGCTGGGGTTAAAGGTATATAACTCCCTAGTACTGGGATTAAAGGTGTGACATACCACTGCCTGGATTTGTTTCTGCATTGATCTGCATTGTGGCCTTGAATTCACAGAGATTCATCTCCCAAATCCTGTGATTAAAGGTGTGTGTCACCACCGCCTGACCTCTAGTGGCTTAGCTTTGCCCTTCTGATCTTTAGGCAAGCTTTATTTATTAAAACATAAAGAAAATGTCACTGTACCCTGTTTTCTGTCTCTCCTTCTCCACCATTTTCCATATGAATAAGGCACTCTAACATACATTTATCCCTTCATTAATGCAGTAAGTATTAACGGAAAGTCTTCTGTAGACCAGGTATTATTTGCAGGCATCAGAAATCCATTAGTGAGTCATTCCCTTTGGTAACAAGGTATGATTTTACAAACCTTGTGGGTGGGTATGAAGTTTAAATTCATCTGAATCACACGTGTGCATGCAGAACCACACTATATCAAATAATAAGAACTCAGTAAATACAAGCTGTGGTCATTATTTTCACTGGGAAGGGAGCTTCAGTTGAGTAATTGTCTAAATCAAGTTGGCCTGTGGGTATGTCTGTAGGAGATTGTCTTGATAATTGATAATGCAGCCCATTGTAGACACCACCATCCCCTAGGCACAGGGGTTCCTGCATCATGTGAGTCAGGCGAAAGCCACAGAGATTCACCCATTTCTCTCTGCTCTTGACTGGATATAATGTGACTAGCTGCTTGAGTTCCTGCCTTGACTTCTCTCAAGAACTCTGAACTTGGAATTGTAAGCCAAATAAACTCTTTCCTTCCTGAGTTTCTTTTGGCCAGCCTGTCACAGAGACAAAAATAAAACTAGATCACTTGTATAAATATATTTTTGTTTTTCTCTTGCTCTTGTAGAAGAAAATATTCTGTTTTTTTTTCTTTTCGTTATGTTCACTTTCCTAGTTTGTGAATAGAATTGATTCCAGAAAACAGAAACATAAATAGGATGAGGTCAATGGAATTTTCTAGGCCCAGTGAATTTGGAAATTATTTAGTAACCCGACTTAAATTCTGATGAGTTTTTAATCCAAGATAATGGTGCTATAGGCAATTTATATCATCATTAATTTCAAGTCTGAGTGAGCCTCAAAAATAGAGATCACTGATGCATAAGACGTTGGTAGAATGTATTTGGAAACTGACTTGATTAGAAGATTTCAAATAATTTAAATGCATGGGGTCAACGGAAAGTGATCAGCTTGGAGCCGTGGCAGCAATTTGTGTACATATTTTAAGCTTCTTTAGTTTAAAGTTTGGGCGATAAGTGAGTATTGTAAATGTGTAAATATGCTGAAAGGGCATGTTGACATCTAGAGTGACTTAATGAGGTTGCTTCTCTCCTGTGTTCCTAAGCTGCTTGTGTTTGAACACTTTAGGTCATTTACAGCAAATACACTGACCTGGTTCCAAAGGAGGTTATGAATGCAGATGACCCAGACCTGCAAAGGCCTGATGAAGAAGCTATTAAGGAGGTAAATAGGAGTTGGTATATGTGATTATTTTAGATAACTGTATGACCTTATTAATTTCCAACTGCTTAACATGATGCTTCTCATCTCAGATAACAGAGAAGACAAGAGTAGCCCTGGAGAAGTCCGTATCGCAGAAGGTTGCTGCAGCCATGCCAGTTCGTGCAGCTGACAAGTTGGCTCCTGCTCAGTATATCCGGTATGCATCTTGCTGGACGTATTAGTTGTGTGTCAATTCCATAGGTGGGATCTTGATGACTCCCACCAGCTTACAAAGCCAGTTACAAATGCATTGTCTTAATGACTTTTGTTTGCAGAAGGGTTTTTATTATTATTTTGCTTTTAAGATCTATTTATTTGGTGTATGAGTACTCTATTTGTATATATGTCTGTAGGACAGAAGTTGACTCTGAATCCCATTATAGATGGTTGCTGGGAATTCAACTCAGGACCTCTGGAAGAGCAGCTTAACTATTGAGCTATCTCTCCAGCCCCAGAAGTTTTGTGGGGTTTTTTGGTTGTTGTTGTTGTGGGGGGGGGGTTGTTTTTTGTTGGTTTTTTTTTTTTAATACCTGCGTTAAGATGTTAACTGTTCTAAGCTAGGTAGGGTGTCACATTCTTAGGCAATGTCGTGTGACTGACTCTCTAGTGAGATCCTGCCTCAAAACCAGATGTTAGCTGTTGTGCTCTTCATATGACTAAAATGATAAAAATCAAGGTTTGGGGAGTTTTGATTTTTAGTGTTTTAGACAATAACCATTACCTGTGGTATATGACCTAAACTACAATTGCTTAAAGTTTCTAGTTATATTTAGTAAACATTTATAATGCTGCTAACTGTTGAGGGCCTTCACTGGACTGTCTATGTAAGGAATGGTTGAAACTAGATATTAAGGGAAAACTTCTGTAGGCAGAGGCTGCACGTTGGTTTCCTGGCTACCCAGACCCGAATAATCATACAAAAACTATCAACACTGTTTGACTGATGGCTCAGGCATATTCCTAGCTAGTTCTTACATCTTAAATTAAACCATTTCTATTGATCTATGTATGACCGCAAGGTTGTGGCCTACCAGTAAGGTTCCGGACGTGGCATCTGTCTTGCTTCGCCTTTCTCCCAGCATTCAGTTTAGTCTGCCTCCTCACCCCCTGCTTAGCTCTATTCTGCCCTGCCATAGGCCAAAGCAACTTCTTTATTAACCAATGATAATAAAATATATTCATAGCATACAGAGGGGAATCCCACTTCAGACTTCTGCTACAGTTTTTACAACATACACTGCATGTTGCCAGTGGGCATACTACTTATAATTATTTTTTCCTTTAAAGAAAATGATTCATTTATTTATTGTTATTTTTTATGTATGGGTATTTTGCCTGCATGCCCAGTGCCCAATGAGGCCAGAAGAAGGAGTTGTAGGAACCGAAGTTGCCAGCAGTGGTGAACTGACATGTGGCTTCTGGGAATTGAACTCTGGAAGAGCAGCCTGTTCTCTTAACTGCTGAGTCTCTCCATCACTGGCCATTTTTTTTCCATAATATAGACTTAAAAGTAGGTGCTAGTTTTAGACCTGCAAATCTGGGCAGGTACATTTCACATGTGTGGGATGTGGAAAGGATGAGGAGGGAAGTCACTAATCACTTGAGTGCACATTTTGTTTGATTTTGTTTCTATTTCTTCTCTGGTCTGCTTCTGGCTGCAGTGCCTAAATGTATGGTTATTTTACATCAGTACTTCTGAAAAGAATTGGAAGTGTAGTCACATGGAACTATAATAGAAGATAAATGCCGGACAAAAAAAATTGAACTAATTACACCTTTAATTTTCATCTACTTTTCTTAGCTATACACCATCTCAGCAAGGTGTAGCATTCAACTCTGGAGCTAAACAGAGAGTTATACGGATGGTAGAAATGCAGAAAGATCCAATGGAGCCACCAAGATTCAAGTAAGTATCTGGCTTCATGACTGTCTTAATTATGTTTCTATTACAGTGACTAAACACCATGACCAAAAAGCAAGTTTATTTGACTTACCTTTCCACATTGCTGTTCATCACTGAAGGAAGTCAAGATTCTGGAGGCAGGAGTTCATGCAGAGGCCACAGAGGGGAGCTGTATACTAGCTTGCTTCCCGGGACTTATTCGGCCCACCTTATAGAACCTAGGACCAACAGCCGAGGGATGGCACCACCCACCATGAGCTGGGCACCCCCTGCATTGATCACTAAGTAAGAGAATGCCTTACAGCTGGATTACAAGGAGCATTTCCTCAGCTGAGACTCCTCCATCTCTGATGACTCTAGCTTGTGTCAAGTTGACACACAAAACCTTACCTAGTACACTGAGAATGAAACAGGAAGAGTGTCCCACATGTTCATCAGCAGGTGAATCAGTGAACAAACATTAGTACATCAGGACCTGCAGGATTGTTGGGCCAAGAAAAGGAATAAACTATTGCAGTAACATAAAAGAGTCTGAAAATGAGTGTGCTACATGAAAGAAATGAGACGAAAACAAGTTATACAATGTTAGGGCTCTGTATATAACTCTGGAAAATGGGTCAACAAGAAGGCTCAGGGGTTAAAGACAATTACTGCCAAGTCCAGTGGTCAGAGTTCAGTTCCTGGGAATCCACTCATTCAGAGTTGTTCTCTGACCTTCATACTTCCTAGGGTACATACATGCATCCCTCCCCCACCCACAGAGAGAGAGATAATAAATAAATTAATCTTAAAAATTCTAGAAAAGGGCAATTTTATCCTTAGTTACAGAAACTTGATCAGTGGCTGCCTGTGGAGAAGCGGGTGGGAATGGAGAAGAAAAGGGGTAGGCACGAGGCACAACACATGGAGAAGTTGTCTGGATGGTGTTACCTAGGTGATGGGGTTGTACGCTTCATGTTTAACTCACTGTGTGTCAGTTACATCAAGCCATGAGTGTGTTGCCCTGTTCAGTGGTAACTGTGATATGAATGGTGACAGTGGCCACATTTTATTAGCTATCAAAACCATGAGGTATCCCACGAGCATTCATCACAACAGAAACTTAAAATGAGAAGGGGAGGCTTAGGACCTGATGACCAAAAAGCAATTGGGGACTTTATGCTCTGATTATTTGTTTTCCTTTGATATATTCTTTAGGATTAATAAGAAAATTCCTCGGGGACCACCATCTCCTCCTGCACCTGTGATGCATTCTCCTAGTCGGAAGGTAATCCTCGTGATTTTTAATTTTATAAAGAGCCCTTCTGCCTATGGGTACATGTCACCATGACGGTTAAACTTTGTTTTACAAGATCAAATATGGACCCAGTTAGGACTTCAGAATAGTGTGCTTATGAGAGTGTTCGTAAATACTTGCTGTTTTACCACCAGTAACTCTCAGTGGACAGGATCTGCCTGCCATGCAGAAGTATGGGATTTCATTTGAAAGCAGCTGCATTGCCCCGCCCCTCCAAGTCAGGCACTTTGAGTATGGAAAGATACTGCCCAGCATTTCAGTGATCTGAAATCTTCTCCATCTTTCACGTTAGCTTTCCATGTGGCTAGAGTCCACTACACGGAACAGTGCGCACTGCTACCAGAGACGTTGCTGTAGTTGTCTGTTCATATAGGGGAGGATCTGTTTGGTTTTGGAGTGAGACTGTAATAACAGCTCTCCCTCACCTGTGTTCCAGATGACTGTAAAGGAACAGCAAGAGTGGAAGATCCCCCCGTGTATTTCCAACTGGAAGAACGCAAAAGTAAGTTGTTTTTGTTTTGTTTCGTCACTGGGTCTCTTAGGGTCTCGTGAGGATTGTTCAGGGAGGAGCCACCTGGGATTTTCCTTGAAACGTTACTGCCTCACTTAGCTAAACATCCACAGTAAGAAGGTGATAACTGCCGCGAACGAAGCTCAGTGGAAGAGCTTACGTTCAGCATGTGAGACCCACTGCACCACCAAGACAGTGGAGACAGCTTCCTCGGATGGTTCAGTTACACTGGGCACTTGAATGCCGTGTGAATATCTCAGGTGTATTCTAGCTATAAGAAGCACATGTAGAAGGAAAAATAACAGCAAAATACCCTATTTATTAAAGAAATAATTCTTCATGATGGTCAAATCTCTAGTTAGAATTACTTTCAGAAAAAATTAAACCATTCTCATTGTTCACACGAGAAAGGAGAACAGTGAGTGGGGTTTTCTCTGCCCTGGTTTCCAGTTATTCTTGTATGTTCACTGTGTTGCCAGGCATGTGTGGTGTTGCATGCATGTGATCCCTGCACACAGGAAGGCTACTCTGGGCTACATCACAAGATCCTGTCTAAAAGAGCCCTAAAAGTAAAAACCTATTTATGGCAGAGCTTGATGGCATCCTTGAGGCAGAGGCAGGCAAGTCTTTGTAGTTTTGAGGTCAACCTGGTCTAATAGTGAATTCCAGGACAGTCAGGGCAAACAAAATTTCTAAGTATCTCAGCCAACTGCCATCTTCTCCAGGAGTTAGTAAGAATCTATAAAATATGGGATCCATTTCCTAATTCTTATTCTTTATAGGCTTGGAGTTCAGTTCATGATTCACTTTATGGGTGAAAGCTGCAACTTTAAGCCATGAGTTAAATACAAAATCATCCTTCACTGGAATGGCTATTGGACCATCTTACTTGGGATTCAAATCTGTGTATCCCTGTGACATGTTGAAATGATTCAGAAACACTGTGGGACTTTGTTGACGTTTATGGATTCTTTGTAGATGGGAGCTTTTTTATATTTTTGGTTTGGTCTTACTCTAGCCTAGAAGATCTAGGCTGGTCCTAAAGTTATAATCCTACTGCTTCAATCTCTCAAGTGGGGTTGTAGATATGTACCCCCACACCCTGCCAGCACTGTCTTATGTTAGGAGGCAATGGGCGTAAGATTAGTGTTTGGGAGAAGAGTTAGAATTCTGGGGAAAAAAAAACCCAGACCTCAAAGTCTTATGCATATTCAGCATATTCTCTGGGTTACAGTGGTTTGTCTGTGTTCTTATGACTGCTGGTTTTACTCCTGCACCGGCTATTTGACTGTGGGACAGTGATTTTCCTTTTACCGTGATCCACAGTTATTAACACAGTCACTGTTTTTAAGCTTGGACTCTTGCATCTTCCTGGTGGGTTCCAGTCTTCGATCCCCCACTTCCTGACTCTGAACTTAGCGCCATCACAGCACTCTAACCCGTCTTCCTCTGAGGTGGAGAGCGCTGTGTTACCAGCCTTGTGTAGTCACTAGGATGATTAGACAATGGGCCTTCCATGCAAAGCACACACTGTTAGTTGTTTTCCATAGTTGTGTGAGAAGTGTGGGAAATAGCAATTTGAGTGGCTCTCAAATTGGGCATGCACTAGGCTAATGTTAGGTGGTGACTGTCACCTTGCTGAGCTGACTTGCCTTCTGCTTTCTCTTCAGGGTTATACAATTCCTCTGGATAAGCGGCTGGCTGCTGATGGAAGAGGACTTCAGACCGTGCACATAAACGAAAATTTTGCCAAACTGGCTGAAGCTCTATACATTGCTGATCGGAAGGTTGGTCATTTATAGTTTGCTGAATGTTCTTTCATTTGTGAGCCCATACTTGTGTACCTCAGGTACCAAAGAGACTAGACTAACTTGTGTGTGCTGATGACACACACTAGTTACTAGTTGAAGCCCTGCTCAGAGCCGCACCTATCATTGGTGATCCCTGCTCTTTCACCGGCATGCCAGAGTAATGGTTTTCTGGGCTGACCTCATTTTGTTGAGACTGCCTGGTACTATTGTACCTTGCATAATTTTCTTCTATTTTAGATGTAGACAATCCCCGAAAGGACAGTTGTAGGGGAAGATAGGTAAACATTCTGATTAAATGCTGCATAAAGTAGCACTGATGGTATTAACTATTGATATTACAAATGAGTGCTGTATTAATATCTACACGTGCAGATAATAAGTGGGTTCTTGTTTTTTTGTTTTTTGTTTCTTTTTCTTCTAAAGTCTTAAAGATGTAGGCTAAGGTTTTATCTTAAGATGAAGTCATTACTTTGGTAGATTTTGGTTTCTTGAGACAGGATCTGAGTTTCAGGCTCAGGCTTTGCTGGAACTCATTGCAATCCTTCTGCCTCAGCCTCCCGAGTTCTAGATTGCAGGTAGGCACTATCCTGTCCAGCTATTTTTATTTACCTATTTGCTTACATTTTGAGACTGGATCTCATTGTGGTTCTTCTGTTTTGTTTTTGAGACAGGGTCTCTCTACATAGCCCTGGCTGTGTTAGAGCTTACTGTATAGACCAGGCTGGCTTTCAAACTCAAAGAGACCCACATGCCTCTGCCTCCCGAGTGTTGGGATGACATGTACCACCCCGCCCAGCGGATGCCAGTCTTGTTTTGAACTTGTGGACTCAGATGATCTTTCTGTTGGGATTACTGGTGCTCACTATTAAGCTCAGCCCGAATTTCATTTTTAGATTGTTTCTGAGAAAGCATTAGTAATGTGCTTGACTTATAAAATCAAATGGCATCACTGTAGTTGCGGCCACCGAAACATTCCTCAGAGACACAAGGCCAGCCTTCCAGAATCTTAGTCTTTCCAGCAGCGACACCCAGCAGACTTCAGGAGGCAGTTTGAATACAGCTGTAAATATTTATCCTGTGGTGGGTTCCACTTCACATCTCACCTCACTTAACAGGCTCGTGAAGCTGTGGAAATGCGAGCCCAAGTGGAGAGAAAGATGGCCCAGAAAGAAAAGGAGAAGCATGAAGAGAAACTTAGAGAAATGGCCCAGAAAGCCAGAGAGAGGAGAGCTGGGATCAAAACCCACGTGGAAAAAGGTATAACAGTCTCGTATGGGGATTTACTTGGTGAGAGATACAGATCTCATTTGAGAATGTCTCCATGGAGGGTTGGGGGGGCTGTTTTATAATGTGTATGCATAAGAAAATTTAAAATTTAGATATTTCAGAAAAGTGTACAAGTGGGGTGAGACCTCTTCCTTATTAAGGTGAACTAGAAACAAATGAAATACATATTTGAAATGGGCCTTCCATGTGGAAGTAACGAGAAATTCTTAGTCTTGATCAATTTACAGTTGGTCCTCTGTATCTCTAGGATCCTCAGCCACAGACTGAACTAGTTGTGAATTGAAAGTATTGAGTTGGGCAGTTGGCATCTTTACCCAAATTGTGCAGGCTTCTTCTTCTAGAAAATAGGCCTGTAAGGGTCTTGAACATTCACCCATCAAAGTACACATGAGGTATGGGTCCAGGAACCAATCTCTATAGGCTATTGAGGGGCAATTATGTTTTTAAAAAAATGTTTTTAGCATAGCCTAGCTGTCCTGGAACTTTATATATAGACCAGGCAGGCCTCAAACTCAAAGAGATCTGCTGGGTGCTGGGATTAAGGGCGTGGGATTAAACCTGACAATTATACCTTTAAATTTATGTTTATGCTATTGATAGACTTTATCAACTTTTAATCCCATTATGGTTTTCTTAAAATTTAGAAAGAAAAAGTAAATTCCCAACTAAGTCAATTTGTCAACATTGTAAAATAATCTGGAGTTTTGCTAATTTATAGATTAATGTGTCTTCTAGTCATTAAAACTGCCAGTGTTTTCTGCCTGGCTTTATATAATAATTGACATTAGTGTATCAAGTCTATTCACGAGAGGAAAGATGAATTTGTCATTCTTCTTTGTTTCTCCCTGAGACATGGGTTCTCTGTGTAGTCCTGACTGTCCTGGAACTGGCTCTGTAGACCAGACTGGCCTTGAACTCAGAGATCTGCCTGTCTCTGCCTCCCAAATGCTGAGATTAAAGGAATGTGCCATTCTAGACCTACAGAACTAGATGAATTCATAATTCTAATTAGAAAAACTGAATTTTTTTTTTTTTTAGACAGACCTGTAGGACTCGGTTCATTCCAAGCACCTGGTGTGTGACATCTTTTTTTAGAAACAGATCTTCAGCTAGATGGTAGAACACAGTAAGATACAGCAGTCAGCATGAGTAAACACAGAAAGATAAGGAAGTCATCTTAGCCTTGTGTGGGGAGCATACTTGTAATCCTGGCACATGGGAGTTTGAGAAGGGAGGGTTGCAGATTCCTGACAGACAGAATTGGTCTTCATGGTGTTCCAGGCCATCCTGAATACATAAGAGTTTGACTCAGAAAATCAGGAGAGAAAGGAGAGCAGGGTTATTTTTATTGTTGTCTTATCTGGAAAAAAAAAAGTTTTAGGTTTTTTTCTAATCACATGGTAGTACACCTCTGCTCCCAGCACTAAAGAGGCTGAGACAGGAGGGTGGAAAGTTTGAGGGCATCCAGAGCTGCACAGTAAGAGGCTATGTCAAAAAGCCAGTCCCAACACTTTGAAGGCAGAAGCAGGCAGATCTCTGAGTTCGAGGCCAGCCTGGTCTACAAGAGCTAATTCCAGGACAGCCATGGCTACTCAGAGAAACCCTGTCTCAAACTGACAATTAGCATTACTGGATTTTCTTCTTCACCTGTGTGCTCACCTCTCCACCTCAGTCCAGCTTTCTACTTAGGTGCATTTCAAGTAAATTGAAGGCAGCTGACTTAGGAGTCCACAGTCCACAAACTAATTGGATTTAAATTGACTGCAAGTAACCTTAAAAAGCTGAGTGTGACTAAAAAGTAGTGGTCATGCATACCTGTAATCCCAGAAACAGGGAGGTGGGGATACGAAGATCCAGAATTCAAGGCTAGCCTTGGCTATATAGTGATACCCTGTCTCAAAAAATAGGAAAGTATGACATTTTCTATGGTTAAAGAGCCTCTTGTGCAAAATATGATTGCTAATGCAGTGTCATAATTTTCAACTGTGTCCGCAGAGGATGGAGAAGCACGCGAAAGGGATGAAATCCGTCATGACAGGCGAAAAGAGAGACAGCATGACCGGAACCTTTCCAGGGCAGCCCCTGATAAGAGGTAGGTCGCTGCTTGGCATAATTGCAAGTTAGGGAAAAGGACATTGTTGTGCCTAAGTTCTTGAGCTTGTTAATAAGTTAACAGATAACTTTGTCTTTACAGAATTGACTCTCCCTAGAAGGCAACCTGCTCTCCCATCACCTTGTAGGACTAATACTTAGTATGGAGAATGGTGGGGATAGGGAAAGAAAATCCAGATCAAAAGGAGAGAATGGAATTATTTAGGTGTATGCTTTTCCTACTCAAGTGGTGGGGTAAGCTGACTATGTGCCTGTGTGTAGATGGAACGCCAGCCGTCAATAGACTTAGTGCGTCCTTTCTTTGCCAACTACTGTGCCTAGTACAGTAGGAAGGAGAGCAAGTTTTGAAAGAAGATTCTGGACTCCTATGAGTAGTTTATTTTAAAATTCTGAAGAGTTTTATAAAAATGGGAAAAATTTACAAAAATGAAGTGGAACTTAATACATTTATAGCGACATAAAATAGGAATCAGAGAAGTATGGGATTCGCCAATAGCTGAGAACTTTTGTTGTTTCAGAGTCCAGAAAATGTTATGCTGCAAAGGTGGAATTCGGGGTTCAGGCTAAAGACAAATGTGAAACATTTTCTTCCTATAAGAGCAATTTTCCATGCCCTAGGAGTTCATATCGTAAATCCTCCCTGCCAGGTGGTTCCTTGTTTAATTGGCATATTTCTTCTCTCTGGATAAGCTTAGTCAGGGAAGCAGAAATTGAAGCCATGTAGAAGAGAAAGGAATGAGAGAAGTATCAACATAGTCAGTGTGTTGGAGACTAGCTACATTGTTAAAGGACAGTGGCTCTGTGCAGAAATAGGGCTCTTCAAACCAGGAAAGTGGCTGTGAGAATTGATGACACAGAAAAACTGTGAACTAGTAATTGGGTGAAAATAAAATTGTCTACAGAAATATTTTAAGACATGAGCTTCTTGTAAAGTGGTGACAGTTACCATGGTTTCATTCAGATGTCGATTGCATTTATACCAAAACAGCAGAGGAATTAATGTAATTTCAGAAGCCATACAGAGTAATCTAGTCACTGACATGTTTTCCTCAGGATGGTAGTAGGATAAAAATCACTACATACAGTTAGGTCAGAGCTGAGTGTGGCCTGCTGAAAAGGACTGCTGGTGTGTGATGCATCCAGTCTCTTGTGTGTTCCTCTGTTGATAGGCCCTAATTGGAGACTCCTGCCTACCTTCTCTAGTCATGCATCCGAAGTCTGTGAGAGCTGCTGTTGTAATTGTGCATTATCAGAAAATGTATGTTCCTGAGACAGAAACAGAGCATATTTATTTCCTTTGCTTCTGAAAGTGGTTGTATTTATATTGCATATATCCATCTTGTCTGTAAAATGTGTTCATGTGTGTAAAATGTGATTGTATATTTGAAATAGGTCAAAACTACAGAGAAATGAAAATCGAGATATCAGTGAAGTCATTGCTCTTGGTGTGCCCAATCCTCGAACTTCCAATGAAGTTCAGTATGACCAGAGGCTCTTCAACCAAACCAAGGTATGAGGAACTTAGAAAACAGATTTATCTTGTATGTTGGTAAGGATGTCTTTTCTCAAGGTAAAGTAAATACTTTGGATTTGAATTAGCCAAGGTTATGCCAGAGTGATGACAGGAAAAATTTGGAAGTTGTGTGTTTTACTTAAAGACAAAAATGAAAGTTGGACATGGTGGCCCACGTCTTTATTCCATTTGGGAGGCTGAACCTGGAACACTTTTGATGGTGACTTCTGACAATTGGCTGTGATCTGAAGCACCAGCAGGCAGTGAAAGAAACCAGGTGATGAAACTGGACACTGCTGTGTTTACATCTTTTCTTTCTTTTTTGTTTGCTTGTTTTTGAGACAGGGTTTCTCTGTGTAGCCCAGGCTGTCCTAGAACTCAACTCTGTAGACCAAGCTGACCTCGAACTCTACCTGCCCCTGCTTCTTAGTGCTGGGATTAAAGGTGTGCACCACCCCCTGGTTTATCTGTTATTTCATAAAAGCACCTCTTGGGTAATTTGTGGTGTGTTTTTTGTTTTGTTTTGTAGCCTTTCAATTTGAAAGCTTTTTAAACTGAAACTTCAGAGCTGGGGACAGAGCTCATTTAGTAGAATGCTTGCTTAGCATGCCTGAATCATTGGGTTTGATCCCCAATATGACATAAACTAGGTGTGGCAGGTATGTCTGTAATGCTAGCCTTTGCAAAGTAAAGGCAGGAAGATCAGGAGTTCAGGGTCAGCCTGAGGTGCATGGGACCCTGTTTCAAAAAATAAAAAATATATAAGCAAAGCTATGGAACTGGATTATTGAAGTAGTAGACTGTCAGGAAATCACATTTCTAGTATTGGTTGTAATTAGCCAGCCTAGAACAATTTAATCATCTATTGCCGATTAATAACTTCCCATAAGTCGGTGAGACCAAAGATTCTTTGCCTTTGCCCTTAAAGAAAGAACCCTTCTGTCGAGTGTCCACACACAGGTGTAGTGTCAGCTCTTCTGGATAATCAAATTGTGATTTGATGGTTTTAGAAGATACGAAGATAGCATTTGATTAAGTTCTTTATTTTTCCACTTTCATTTGTATGCGGCACGTGTGTACATGCATGTAAGGTTAGAGGTTGATGACTGTCCATTATTATTCTTCCTCCCATCTTATTCTCTTATTCCTACCTTATTCTCTGAAGCTGAGATCCGCTGTTCCTATCTCCAGAGGGAGGAGTTACAGGCAAGCTACAATGCCCACCTGTCATATTCATAGGATCTATGGATCCAAACTTAAGTCCTAAGTCCTCGTGGCTTATGGAGAAAACACTAACACTGAACCATCTCACCAGTCCCCCATTGTTTATGTTTCATAGGTAATTGAGACAGGGTTCAGTAATTGATAGAACTGAGAGATTTCAACCTTGAATGCTTTGATTCCAAAGCTTTTTCCTTAACCTCTGTGCTTTAAGGGGTTAAACATTTTTATCTCTTATAACCTTAAGCTTAAAGCTTTTCAAAGTTGGGTGAAAAACTTAATATTTTAATTGAGAGCCTGATTGTCTTGTGCTTTGGTAGGGATGTTCTCAGGCAGATGAGGTTACATTTATCAGCATTACTGTTGAGTACCTACAGGATAATCCTTCTACTTTAATGACATTGTTAGTCAGGTTTTAAAAATTAGTTTTGGAGAATTTCATATAACTAGTTTTTAACATATATAATAAATACATTAAACATGTTTTAACATTCATTTCCTCCCTTCAGCTCCTCACAGATCCACCCTGCCTTCTCTCCACACCCAGCTTTGTGTCTTTATCTTGTTGTTGTCTGAGACAGAGTCTTTTACATAGCTCTAACTATCCTAGGACTTGATATGTAGACCACAGGCAGATTAATCAAACTTATTAATGAATACCTTAATTTAATATTAAGTCTCTAGGTAAGACTCAAATGTGTATGAACAAGTTTATATATTTTTAAATGTTGTAGTATTTTTTTGAAAATTGTAAACATGAAAGTGTTAATTTCTCACAAGTATTCAGATTCAGCTTTGGATACATTTTTATTTACTGTCATTTATTTTTCCACAGGGTATGGACAGTGGATTTGCAGGTGGAGAAGATGAAATTTATAATGTTTATGATCAGGCCTGGAGAGGTGGTAAAGATATGGCTCAAAGCATCTACAGGCCTAGTAAAAATCTGGACAAGGATATGTATGGTGATGACCTAGAAACCAGGATAAAGACAAACAGGTACCAAGACAGACAGCTGATTGTTCTGTTTATACCAGTAAAACAAAGGTAGCACATGACCTCTTTTCTTTTTCCCCTAGATTTGTTCCTGATAAGGAGTTTTCTGGTTCAGACCGTAGACAGAGAAACCGAGAGGGACCAGTTCAGTTTGAGGAAGATCCTTTTGGTTTGGACAAATTTTTGGAAGAAGCCAAACAGCATGGTGGTTCTAAAAGACCTTCTGATAGCAGTCGCCCTAAGGAGCATGAGCACGAAGGCAAGAAGCGGAGGAAGGAGTAGATAGTCCTCTCCTGAAAGCCAGTGGACTCTGTTCAGACCCTGATGATGCAGATCATTGGGAAACCCTTCGTAAACCATCAGGATAAAAACCAAATCTGGGCTGGAGAGCCCAGCACTACTTTTTATTCCAGGATATTGGGGTGGGGCGGGGGGGTGTATTCTACTTTGGATTAGTTTTTTTTTTAAAGAGTGGGTTGTTTGTGCTTCTCTCATCGTGCAGCACTTATAGGAAATACTGCCTGCCCCACAGAGAATTAAGACCACTTCTTGTATCTGACATTTTAATATTTTGTGTAAGAACTTTCTGAATAAAATTACCCCAAAACGGCGAGTTGAATAATGTCCACATACTGGAGCTATGCTACCAAATGTTGTGCTGTTTTACCTTGCAGTGGGGAAACTAAGGTCTTGCTTAGTGCAGCTCTTGTTTCAAATAAAAACATTTAGAAAAAAGGTCTCAGTTATATTTATTAATGGTTAGTATAATAATCATCTCAAAAGTCTTTCTCTTCATCAGATGTTTGAGCCCCTTGTGAAACCTTTGGTTTCTGAGCTTGAACATCAATCTGCAGGGGCAAGAAAAAGCACTGTAAGGAGAGGTAACATTGAATTTACCTATTTGTAAGAATACCATTTCATTAGACGCATAACTGGTGACTCAGGAGGCTGCTGTCTTCCCTCTGATAATCAACTAAAACTTCTCAGTCAGGGAAAAGGCAGGATTGCAGCCAATTTGCCTGCACTGCTGTTTCCACCACTCTGTTAATGATTTTATTTATTATGTATACAACTGTCTGCCTCCCTGTATGCCTGCAGGCCAGAAGAGGGTGCCAGATCTCATTACAGATGGTTTTAAGCCATCATGTGGTTGCTGGGAATTGAACTCAGGACCTCTGGAAGAACAGTCAGTGCTCTTAACCGCTGAGCCATCTCTCCAGCCCCTCCACTGCTCTTTGTTAAATACACCTGGAAAAACTTAACTATTCAAAGGGCCTTCCCCTTGGGGATGGTAGCTCAGTGGAGCATTCTGGGTTCAATCTCTAGCACCAAAAATAAAACAGGGTCATGGATTTTCCTCATCAATTTTATAGGACACCAACTACTCTTTAAAAAGCAGCATGGAACACATCAACAGAAATCCTTACCTTTACTCCATCAATAATATGATTTTCCTGTTGTAGTGCATTCTGAAGTTCTTCCTGTGAAGAAAACTGAACCCAACCCATGCCTCTGTGAAAGCCAGTCTCTCTGTCCTAAAAATGAAAATACAATAGAAAAAATATTCACTCTGAACTTGATAAAGCTTCCATGAGCTCCGTCCAGATAAACTACCAACTTTTTCATTTGCCAAAATCAGATCACAGACAATACTTAACAGTAACCCTTACTACATACCTTCCTAGTTAGCCCAGGCTAGATCATAGCATTATTCTGCTTTTCTACTGGCAAGAGGCCATAAGGACAGCATTTCCTGTAACTTAGATACAGATCACAATAACACTGCATGTGATATAGTCCAGAGTAAGCCACTAATGGTTTTACTCAAAAGAAACTGACCACTCGGTTTTTTTTTCTTGTTTTTAATAAACTACTTAGGAGCTAGAAAAACCCTCAAATCTAGTTGTATCTTGTCATCTCTGAATGAAGCTTGCTCATTTGTCAACACATGCTTTGTTTGTGTATATGCCAGTGTAAATGCCATATGGGGTCCAGAAGAGGGCATTAGATACCGCAGAACTGGAATCACAATATATAACTTAAGACAAAATACAGCAAAGATGTTAAGACACAGCTCCCTGGTCAGGTTATATGGCAAAAGGAAATGGCCTATCACCAGTGTGGTATATGTGACCGTCTTAACACCCACCGTACAAACTCCTCTGCTGCCAAACGAACATGCTGGCATATGCTGTAAACCCATCACTTAGAACTCAGACAGGATTGTGAGTTCAAGGATAATAATTTTGAGAACAGCTTGAGCTATATAGTAAGGTCTTGTCTCAAAAACACAAATTTTAAAAGGTTTTTGCCAAAAGCTAAAGAGATTGCTCAGTTGTTAGGGGCACGGCTCTTCTTCCAGAAGACCTGAGTTTGATTCCCAGCACCAACATGGCGGTTCACAAGTGACTGTAACTCTAGTCCCAGGAACTGGGGGCACTGCACACACATGGTACACAAGCATACATGCAGGCAAACACCCACAATCAAAAATAAATACAATTTTAAAAGAGGAGAATTTTCCCAACTACCTCAGGGAAACTTGGAAATCACACCTTCCCCCTTTTGAACCTCTGATGAAGACTATAGCCTCAACCGACTTCTCTATGAAACTCTGCGCAGAGAACTGAACTAAACCGTAGCCAGTGTGAGGTCATGTGTTGTGTCTATCAATTATGCTTGTGATGATACTATACAATAATAAGAATTAACATAAATGTCTATGATAAGCTGAACAAAGATCGCACTAATAGGCATGATAACCTGAAAGGTGGAAGGTTCAAGAGGCCTCAACCCTCAAAAAAAAAACAAAAAACAAAAACACTTCTTCTCCAGGAGGAACACACCAATTGGTTATCTAGTACAGAGTAAGTCAGCCCTGAAAATATACATACAAGTAATGCAGACTGAGCATTGTGTGTGTGTACATACAAGTAACATTATACAGACTGAGCAGGGTGTACATGTGATGCATGAATACTTGAACACATGCTCTCACACCAATTAAAAAAATACCACAGCCGGGTGGTGGTAGCACATGCCTTTAATCCCAGCAGAGTTTGAAGCCAGCCAGGTCAACAGAGCAAGTTCCAGGACAGACTTCAAAGTGACAGAGAAACCCTGTCTCAAAAAAAAAAAAAAAAAAAATACCAGCTGGTACCTAGGGGACAGAGGCAACTGGGTCTCTGAGTTCAAGGCCAGGCTGGTCTATAGAGCAAGTTTCGGAACAGCCAGGGTTATACAGAAAAACCCCATCTTGGGGGAGGGAATAAAAAAAGATACCATGAATTGTAAAGTAAAGTAAGGGGTGGTAACAGGATACATGGAAGGGGTTGGACAAGGGAAATTATGTAATCATAGCATAATTTTTTTGTTTTTTGAGACAGGGTTTGTCTGTGTAGCCTTGACTTGTGATGAAACTCACTCTGTAGACCAGGCTGGTCTCAAATTTAAGAGATCCACCTGCTTATGCTGCCCAAGTGCTGGGAATAAGGCTTCCACCAACAACAACAACTAAAATTTTTTTTGGTTTTCCAAGACAGGGCTTTTAATTAAATAAATATGTAGGATAAAGTATGCTTTAATCGGTATCACCCACAAGTTTATCAACAGATTTTCAGAGTTTCACTCCATTAGATAATGTATTTTATATGCTGATAAAAGAAAAGAATTAAATGATAATTTTTCCTTCTGGAAATCCGAGATCAAACCCAGAGCCTCATACATACTACACAATGTTCTACTACAGAGATACCCATTACATCCCCCAATAGTTTTTGTTATTGTTTTAATACTTACAAAAGGTACACTGCACTTTTTTATATGGCCAAACTGAGCAAAGTGTTCTCTCAGCTCACCTGGAAGAAGGAAAGATAACAAAATAAGTTCTCTACTATAGACTGTAGATAAAAATCTGAAAGAGTTCAGAGTTCCTGAGCTTCTTTGCATTCCCTGAGTCTTAGGATTCCAAAAGCTACAGGACTGACTAGCTGTGAAGTGTGATGGGAAGATGGACAAACGGCTGAGCTGGCTGCAGGCCCCATCCTGAGCAGAAACTCTTCTTGCCACACCAGGTGCGGCGCTGGGTGTGTGAAGACAGCCCCTGTAAGCGGAAGGCATAGTCTTCACAGCCCAGTGTCCTGCCAGATGCATTAGAAATCTCAGCTTACTGGTCTAACATCAGTCCTGCCTATGCTTCCTGCCTTATTTCCTTCCGCTGGCCTAGTTAGTTATTGTCCAGTACTGCACAGTGCATTCTGTCTTATCCTGTGGCTTCCTGTCTTTGTGTATGTGACTCTCTTCCATATGTCAGTACTCTCATCTCCTCTGATCTAAATGATAAGGTTTTTTTTTCCAGGCCGAACTAAACACCTCCACTGAGTATTATTTTATTGAGCTCATACTAGAATACAATACTCTTCCTGTGAGATCTCAAAAGGTTCACAGTACAAGATCTTAAAGATAAAGTTAAAATCTTTCTCTTCTTCAGTGGTTGTGGGCTTACATTTGGATATTACTTGCTTATGTCCCTGTGATGGTTTGAATGAGAATAACCCTATAGGCTCATATATGTGACTATTTGGTCCACAGTTGGTGGAACTGCCTGAGAAGGCGTAGGAACATTGGCCTGGAGGAGGTATGTCACTGGGAGGTGGCTTTGAGGTTTCAAAAGCCCACAACTTTCTCAGATAGTTCCTCTCTGCCTCATGGTTGTCAAGATGGGAGCTCTCAGCTACTATCCCAGTGCCATGCCTGCCAGACTGCCTGCCTGCTGCCATGCTCCCCACCACGATGGTCATGGACTCACCCTCTGTAATTGTAAGCCCCCAATAAACTCCTCCTTTTAATTGTCTTGGTCATGGCACCTCATCATAGCAATAGAAAGTAAGACAGTCCCAAGTTAATCTAAGCATCACAGGTCTGACTGTATTGTTGTCAGTCTCCACCACAACATCACACTACAAGCTGAACAAGGAGCACCGTGCTTACAATGTGTTGCACAGTAAGGCTTCAATCATGTCTGAATGAATGAGTAAACACCAAAAAAATCCTTCAATACTCAGAGGCTTAATTTCTGAAAGGCTCTAATGGTCAAAAAGACCAGGGCCTCATAGAACACATTAACTGGGGCTTAGGCAAAAAAAAGCACCAAACATACATGTTTAAAACCAGACAGTACAAGTTCTAGAAAACACTTGGCAATGGTATGGTTTGGATCGTTGGCCCCTAAGCTAAAGGCCTGATTACCAGCCTGTGGTGTTACTGGAGTTGGGAACCTTTTAGGATATAGAGCCTAGTGGAAGAATATTCTAGCAATTGAAGGGGCATGCCCTTGTAGGAACACTGGGAGCCCTGACCCTTACTTGTTCTCTCTTGAAGTAGACAGCCTCCTTCCACCTTCTACCCCCACTATGATATACTATGCCAAGACAATCCCAAACAAGGCTGGGTGAAAACGAACTGAAAAATGGAATACAAATATCCCTTCCTTTACAGTGTTTATGTCAGCTATTCTGTCAAAGCAACAGGAAGCTCACACACAAAAGAAACCACTTCTAGAAGGTAAGCTTTTTACCAAATCACTTCAGGAGAGCATGCTGCAAATACTAAAAGCAATACCATAGACACCATTTAAGTGAAAGGATGAACTGGGAAAAAAGTCTCAAAGTTGCAATGCTATGGAATTTTAAGGATTTGAAGGCAGCCCTTATGGGGTGCAAACTTGAATCTACTAAATGCTGGTGAAAATCCTCGGCCTTTCTGTGAAGTTTAAAAGAATGTGCGTGGTGGCAATAGTGGTGCACACCTTTAATCCTAGCACTTAGGAGTCGGAAGCAGGACGATCTCTCTATGAGTTCAAGAGCTTCTTGGCCTGCAGAGCGAGTTCCAGGACAGCCAGGGCTACACAAAGAAACCCCATCTCCAAAAAGACAAAAGAGAGAAAAAAACTAAGAAATCACTATATTCTGATCTATACGTAAATAACTACCAAAAAAAATCTTGTATTTTAAGTTTGGGCGAGCAAATTTAAAAATCTTCACTTAGCCAGGTAAGGTATTTCACCTATAACCCCAGCACCCAGAATTCAAGTAGGCTGGCTATAGGATGAGATCCTGACTCAAAAGCTGAAGAGGTGGTTCAGAGTTTAAACGTACATACTGCTCTTACAGAGGACCTAAGTTCAGTTTTTTTGTTTTGTTTTTTAGGTTTTTTTTTGGGGGGGGGGCGGGGTCAAGACAGGAGTTCTCTGTGGCTTTAGAGCCTGTCCTGGAACTAGCTCTTATAGATCAGGCTGGCCTCGAAATCACAGAGAGAATCATGAGTGCTGGGATTAAAGGTATGTGTCACCACCGCCCGGCGCTCCTCGTAAATCTCAAAAGCACAAGCCGTCTTTGCTAGGAACCTGGAATGTACACAGTTCCCCTGAATCCAGCACGAATACTGTCCATTTTATCTTGAAAAACTATGCGCTTCGGATCCCTCCACCTTTACCAGTTCCCTAGTCCAAGTTTTCATCTTTGAACTGAATGAAATCTCCTTTTCTCTCATCTTCACCCCTACATTCTTGCCATTTTGAACCCAAGCTCCCCTGAGGTCAAAATAGCTCCCTCTGAATGGTTATGTCCAAGAAAGTAAATATTAAATCTTTTCACCAAGTCATTCCAAATCGCACCCTAAAAGCCCGGAGAGAGGAAAGGAAGTCATCCCTAAACAGTTAAACGGAAATTTTCCGCGCAGTAACTTGCTCAAGAGCAATCATTTGTGTCCGCTGCAAAAAAGAGATCAGCATGATCCCTGTGCAAGAATGGCACGAAACTCGTGAAGCGTTTTATCCAAAAAGAGAGAAAAAGCACCTGACCTAACCCATCTACCATGCAGACTTCAGTTCTCTACAGAGTTTTAAGAGTTACTTAAACATAAAAACGCGCCCTTCCTCCTCTCCATCACTCACTCGACGCCGCGGTCCAAGGAATTTTTCTAACAAAAGCAACATGCTGACCAGCACGCGCACGAAACGCCATTGCCCGACTCACGGAGGAGGCTGCCATGTTAAAAACTGAATGACTCCAGTCCCGGGGTCGTGACCCCGGAAGGACCTACCGGATCCCGAGTTTAGAGTTCTGCTTCCGGCTCAGACGGTTCGCAGCCTCGAGATGAAGAAGATGGCGGCGGCCGTGGCTTCGTTAACCACGGTGGCGACGGAGCCTGGAGAGGACGCCTTCCGGAAACTTTTCCGCTTCTACCGGCAGAGCCGGCGGGGGACGGCGGACCTGGGGGCGGTCATCGACTTCTCGACGGCACACGTGGCCCGAGGCCCGAGCCCCGGCGTGCCCAAGGTACAAAGGGAGGAATGGTGCGCGCTGCCCCGCGCGCAGGGCGTCCCGGTGGGCAGCCCGGCACGGCCGCCTCCATAACCCGGGCTGGCGATGGAGGGAACCCTTGCCGGCCAGGCCTGTGCGCCGAGCTTTTGCTCACCCGCGGGCTGCGGCCCCCAAAGTACCGGGCCGCATTTTCCCTCCAGCCGCCATTTTCTCCCCAACCCCCGCGGCCTCGCTCCCGAAAGCCTGGAAGTCGCTCGTCCTTCTTTTAACTGTCCACTAAAATGACGCTAACGTATGATTTTGTGTAAAATCCGACAGAACGTCTTCTTGGACGTTAGGGTAGCTCCACGGCTTCAAATAAAACCTGCCGTTGGAGAAGTCTCAAACTGTTAAAGCGTTGGGCGTTAAGACTAGGCCCTGTCTTCTCTGAGACTCAAAAAGAGGTCATTGTAGAGTTTTGATATACTCCATCTACGATTTAAAAAAAATTCAAACAAGTATATTTCTTTAAGAAAATCTAAAGCCAGGCGATGGTGACCCACTCGAGATGCAAAAGCAGGCGGATCTCTGTGGTTCGAGGCCGGCCTGGTCTGAAAAAGCGAGTTTCAAGACAGAGCTTTCTTTGCCCAAGAGAAACCCTGTCCAGAAGAATGGGGCTGGAAAGGATGCCTCAGCGGCTAAGAGCACTTACTGCTCTTCCAGGACAGCCTGGTCACACGTAATGGGGTCCGAGCCACGTGTGGCCCAGGCTGCATAGCTGTCGTAGTAGGCAGCACTGGATTACAGGAGAAGCCTGGATTCGATTCCCCTTACCCACATGGCTGCTCACAGTAACTCCAATTCCAGAGGATCAGACATCCATCCTCTTCTGACCACGGGCAAAACACCGTGCACATAAAATAAATTTAAAATAAATCTAAGCAACCTACACCTATTTCTGTTTCTCCTTCCTAAGAAGAACGACAACGTACTGAGAAGGGGCCAGGGGGAAAAGCTGTATATTTTCCTTAGTCATGTTTTTTAAAATTTGGTTTTGTTGAGACAGAGTCTCATTCTGTAGCCCAGCTTGCCAGCTAACAGGTTTGAGGACAGCCTGGTCTACAAATCTAGTTCCAGGGCTACACAGAGAAACCCTGTCTTGAAAAATCAAAAGTGTGGGGGGGGGAATACATATCTAAATTTAATCCCAGCACATGGATGGGAGGCAGAGGCAGGCAGATCTCTGTGAGTTTGAGACCAACTGGTCTACAAGAGCTAGTTCCAGGACAGGATCCAAAACTACAGAGAATCCCTGTTTCAAAAAGAGAGAGAAAGAAAAACCAAAAGAAGAAAGAGGGCGATCATGTTTTCAAGAATGGTGGTTTGGACATATAGCTCTGGTGGAGTGCTTGTCTAGCAATACAGAAAAGGGAAGGTTTTTTTGTTTTAAATCTGCTTATATGCTAGTCATTTGTTGGAATCTTGTCAGGAAATCTCCAAGTGTGGAGGTTATGACTAAAGTTATGAGAGCAGTGGTGGCGCATGGCTTTATCAGGAGGCAGAGACAGGCTGATCTCTGTGAGTTCTAGGCCAGCCTGGACCATAGCACGAGTTCCAGAACAGGCTCCAAAGCTACAGAGAAAACAAAACAAAAAGACAATAGTCCGTTTCTCAAGCCAGACATGGAAGTCCTTTAATTCCAAAGCTTGAAGGCAGAGGCAGGTGAGTATCTGAGTTCCAGGACAGCCATGACTACATAGTGAGGTCCCTGTCTCCGAAAACCAACAACATAAAAGAAGCTCATTTCTTTTTGAAAGAAAATATTCAATGTATGTTAAGGCAAGCTACATCTATTATTTATGGAAGAATGAAGTGGGGTTTTTCTTTATATATGTTAGCATATTGGATTAGGTTGTTTTGTTTTAGTTTTTGGTTCAAGTAATGTAGCTTAGTTCAAGACAGGTTTTTTCTTTGTAGCCCTAGCTTTCCTGGAGTTTCCTTTGTATACCAGTTTGGCCTCAAACTCAGAGAACTGCCTGCCTCTGCTCCAGGGTGGTGGGACACCACACCCATCCTGGGTCTCATCTATAAGACAGACACTATGTGCAAAGAAAACTTCATGAGCTCCTAATACTTAATTTTTTTAATAATAAAAGCAAAGTTCTATCATTAGTATTTTATTAACAGGTAACACTTAGAGCAAATGGGGTCCTAGAACTAACTTTTTCTTTGTGATTAGATGACTCTCCATTTTCTCAACCACCTCCTCCTGATATTTTCCTATTGCTAGCTATAACAAGTACCTCAGAAGCAGTGTTTTAGCACTAACCAGACTAAATAACATTATGAAAGTCCAAACCATTTTAGTCTCTTATTACCACTTTTCTTAATTTTGTAGAGCTATATAGTATTTGTTAGAATATAAAGGAACCAAGGCCATGGGTCAAGTAGGTGGGAGAACTAATATTAAGAACGCCCCATAGTAGAAAACTATTTGAAGGTCTGAGGTTCTCAGGGTTGACCTCTAAGATGGCTTGCCCTCTGTATTAAGTTTCTCTCCTTCCAGGTGGTCAGATTTCCTCTGAATGTGTCCTCGGTGACTGATCGTGATGCCTGTAGGGCAGGACTTCAGCCTGTGAGCAAGTGGCAGGCTTATGGGCTCGAAGGCTATCCTGGTAAGTACATGTCAGAATAAAATTACCCAATCATTCTGATTTCCTAGAAATAATTGGTGAATAAACAAAGGACATACCTAAACTTGTATTAATGCCCCACCCTGGAGCATAACCCATTTGTGCCTTCTCTGAGTTATCTGATTAATGGTTCCGAAAAATAAGAGCAGCTCAGAAGTGGATGTCAGATGACTGGAATGAGAGTTACAGACGTTGACACTGGAAATGAACCACTAGTTTTCTGTGAGAGCAGTTTATACTCTGAACTGCTAAGCATCTCTCCAGACACAGAGGGTATTTATTTTTGTGTGTATGACTTTGTCTACATGTGTGTATGCACAATAAATGCAGACCTGTCTCTCCAACCCTTAGAGGCTGCTCTTAAACTCCTAACCTTTTTTGTTTTTTGAGACAGAGTTTCTCTGTAGCTTTGGAGCCTGTCCTGGAACTAGCTCTTGTAGACCAGGCTTACCTCAAACTCACTGAGATCTGTCTGTCTTGCCTCCTTGGGATTAAAGGTACACCACCACTCTTAACTACTGTTTTCAAGGTCATAATTTCCTGTTGACCTGGGCCTTACAGCTGTATAAATTTTCAGGGTTCAAACTTTTCAGGCCCACTTTGGTTTTGTATTGTCTGAAGTGATGTGTCCTCTTTTTCAGATTTTGTAGGATTTCATACTTAAGCCAATCTCTTGAGTTAGTACTGCATTATTTTTTTAGGGAATTTCTTTGGCTTTTGAAGCCATTGTGAATGCATTTAAAAGAAGTATAATAAACAAAGTAATGGGAAAGTCACCTTTTAAAGTGATGAGGTTTTGTTTATTTCTTGATCCTACTAATTCTGAAGGAACTCTGTAGCAAAACCTGTCTTTACTGAAAGAAACAGGAGGAACTGGGTCTGGGAAAGAAAAGACTTGGGTGGGAAATGTAGCAGTAGGCACCAAACATTTGAAAAGCAGATAAGCACAAGAAAGAATGAGGAGCAGTGATTAAGGCATAGGTTCTGGTTCCCATTTATCGGGACTCAGACCTGAATCTTCTGTGTACTAACTGATGTAAAAGACAGATCTCTTCCCTTGCCCTCAGTTTTTTCAAGCATGAAGTGTGTATAAAAATAGGACCCGGTATAAGATTAGAATGAGCTGGAGAGATGGCTTAGCGGTAAAGAGCACTGACTGCTCTTCAAGAGGTCCTGAGTTCAATTCCCAGCAACCACATGGTTAGTCACCTCCACCTGTAATGAGATCTGGCACCCTCTTCTGGCCTGCAGGCATACATGCAGACAGAACTCTGTATACATCATAAATATTAAAAAAAAGAATGGCTCAGTGGTAAAGAATGCATATTATTCTTCAGAAAGCTGAAGTTGAGCTCACAACTCAAAACTGCCTTTTACTCCACTGCTAAATACACACATACACATGATTAAAAATAAATCTTTTAAAAGATTATGATGGCTCAGCAATTAAGAGCACTCACAGTTCTTCCAGAGGACCCGATTCAATCCCCAGCACTCACATGGCAGCTCATAGCTGTCTAAAACTCCAAGATCTGACACCCTCACGTAAACACCAATGCACATAAAGTAAACATTTAAAATAAAGATTTTGATGGTTTAATTTGAGTATACATGTAAAGTGCTTCAATTAATACCTGACATGTAGTAAGTTGTCAATAAATATTAACTGTGAAGTTGAAGGTATGTCGGTAAGAAAAATGAAAAGCTGATTTAGAACGGACATGGTAGTGCATGCCCATAATCCCAGAACTTAACTCAAGATTCTGAGGCTGGAGGGTCACTGCAAATACAAAGACTGCCCAGGCTCTATAGCAAGAACCTGCCTCAAAGCGAGTAGAGTAGGGGACGGATTGAATCAGTTCAACTCCAATAACAGGATCCTTATCTCTAAAGCCAAGATGAAGGAAAAAAGCTGATTTGGAGTTCTATGTGTCAGAACTGCAAAACAATACAAATTAAAGAAAAGCAGATTTTTAACCCATAAAAGAAGCTTACAGATAGAACACAGTGGTAATGTTTTTCTGGCATGCCCACGTCTTAGTTCAGTCAGTTCAGTCACCATTACCAAAAAAAACAAAACAAAACAAAAAAACCAGACAAAATAGCAAACACCTTTAATCCAGGAGGCAGAGGAAGGCAGATCTCTGTGAGTTCAAGATGTAATAGCAAACACCTTTAATCCAGGAGGCAGAGGAAGGCAGATCTCTGTGAGTTCAAGGGAAGCCTGGTGTACAAAGGAAGTTCCAAGACAGCCATAGTTGTTACACCAAGAAACCCTGTCTTGAAAATCAAACAAAAAAGAAGAGAATGCAAAAAGAAACAAAAACAATTACAAATTTCACTTTCACCACCCTCCATCTTTTTATAGGATTTATTTTCATCCCAAACCCATTCCTCCCAGGATGTCAGTGGCACTGGGTAAAGCAGTGTCTTAAGTTATACTCCCAGAAACCTAATGTGTGTAACCTGGACAAGCACATGACTAAAGAAGAGACCCAAAGTCTGTGGGAACAGAGCAAAGAGTGCCTAAGGTGAGTCTTAACAGCCAGAGGAAGATCTGAAGAAACAGTTTTTTTACAGATGCTGTAAAGGGGGTGCATTGGGTTTTAACCACTCGTTACTGCACCACGCTGTTCAGTTTTGAACATTCTTATCATGGCTTAGGAACTGAGTTCATCCACATTCATCCTCATGTGATCTGTTTTTATTCAAAGTGTGTTCCTTTAAGACTTGTAGGGAAGATATCACCAGTAGCACTTGGCTTCTGTTCTACATGGAAGAGCTAGTGTTTGGATCTTGATACTTCGGCATCATTCCACAAATACTTATTGGAGAAATCAGTTGGGTACCAGACATTGGAGACACAAAGCTTAATAAGACACTTTCCTTAGGTTCAGGAATTATGTACAGGAGTGATTACAGTAAGTAGAGCTGAGAAAATGTTATAATAGTGGAAAACACTGGGGAAGCACAGGAGGAAATAATTCTTCCAAGTAGGATGAAATATCCAACAAGAAAAAATGATTTTTATATGATTTTTAATGATTTTTATCTACTAATCTATTTTTCCTTTCTATGTCTTTCTTTTTTTCTCTCTCTATTTCAGCTATTCTTCAAAATGATTAGGGATTTGCCATTCAGAATAGTAAAAAGTCTGGTTAGGAGTATTTGTCAGACTGAGCAGGGTTAGTATTTAAGACTGTTCTGTGAAATGGAAGTACAGGATGCGTGCATTGGGAGTGTTAGAGATTCAAAAGAAGATTGCAAACATATCCTAGGCATATCCGTAGACCTTGCCTGACTCAGCTCGTGGCCAGGCAAGGGGGACAGCGTATGCAAGAGTAATTGGAGTTCATGCAAGTTCTAACCAGCTTAATCAGTAGCTGGGTGAATTGCAGTACTCCAACATTCTATCACCTGACAGTTTTCATGCTGGAGAGTGATGATATTTAACCTGGTTTCTTTGTTTCAGTTCTAAAAGGGAAACCCAAAAACAGTTGCTGTCTTCTATGATTTTTGTAAAGGGTGAAGAATAAAGGCATTTAAATAGATTCATAGGCAATTACAATTTAGAGTTCACACTTTATCTTAAGAGCAGTCATTTGCATAGCAAGATGGGACTAATTATAGAAAATGATGGAAGTCACAGATAGGGTAAACAAAACATTAAGTGGACATGGTGGAAGAAGTAAGACTAATAAATAGAGCAGGGTTTAGCAATGTAGAGCACCAACTGTGGAGTCAGGGTGCCTGTCTGTCGATCCTCGCCCAGCTCTGTAGTAGTTGGATAACCTTGTACAAGTTGTTTCAAACATTTTCTTGTTGATTTCTTACCTGTATGTGAGAAATCCTTAGAGATATGGTTGAAAATATATCCTCTTGGTGGCCTGTCTGCCCTTCATACCATAAACTGTCATACTGATTCTAATGGGGGAAATAGAAGGCTTTCTTATAGTCAAAGGTGAAAGAATAACCAACATTTAGTGGGTTTCCTTTAAAGCCTTCTAGGTCTGTAGCTTAAGGATTATTCAGGAGCAGTGGGGGAAACCTTTCCTGTTGTTCAGCTTTTAGTGCTACCCTTACTTAGAGCTGAGGGCAATGTAAGGGAAGAGCATGACTGAATGAAATCAGAGTGCTTAATATTATTACAGCAACTTCACTTTCAAATAATTTATTCTTTACTTTCTGATATATGACTATAAAAATCACAGCTACCTTCTAAGATAGCTTAGATGAACCTCTAATATATCATTCAGTAGACCATGGGGAAATACATTTTTTTGTCTAATAAATTAGCAAAAATAAAAATGGTGATGGTTATACCTTATGTTGTCAAGGCTGGAAGAAATTGATAGTCTGAGACTTTGTTCTGGCAGCATTGGAAATGGATTAGGTCTCTAGTACTCATCCTGTCACTATGTGATATATGTTTCTATTTCCTCATGTGGGAAATAAAGGTCTTGGATGGGCTAAGCCATCCAGGTGTTTGAGTCATGGTCTGTCAAGAGTCCTGTGAGCAATACATGAAACTCTCCCCACTTCCAAAGTCTGTCAGAGTAGAAAGGGTATGCTGTTTGGGTTGCTTCCCGCAGAGATTCTGATTGCCCCAACATGCTCCCACATTGAGAACCAGGAACAAAAACGCCTTAGATCCTTCAGCTTTTATCTCCTTAGAACTCTGCGGTCATTTTGAATAGGACATGAAGGTGTATGTGGATGGACTAGAAAAATGGAGTTGACAAAAATGGTTGCATTTCAATTCTGTGCTTGTTGAGGGATGGTATAGCTAGAGAGTCTTTTACAAACGCTCAGTTAGGACTGGGAATATAGCTCCATGCTTACCTAGTCCCTGGTTCTTCAGTGTGGAGTGGGTGTGTGCAATACTTATTTAAGTGTAAGCACCTTTATTGCAGTCTTGTTCATCAGCAGGAGACTAGATGAATCAGTCGTGGCATCTCCGAGAAGTAGGATATAGCCATTAAAAGACCTTAAATCCATCTCTACAGTGTAGGCAGAGTCAGATTAAACTATCATTTCTCAATGTATTTAGCCCAGCCACCTTTGTCCAATCTGGTTTTTGCATCTTTTCAAACTTTTTCAACATAGAGTGTAGAAGTCATGACATTTTTGTCACAGTTTCTCATCTGGAGTTCAGTTATGATAAAGCTAAACAGACTTAGCACAAACTTTACTTCTGACATCAGGTTTGAGAACGTTCTAGGCTACTCATACTTATGACCACTGATTGTATAGACCCGGGGGCATTTCATGGCCCATTCATGTTCAGCCATTCATTAGATCAGCCCCTGGGTCTTGGGAAACACTATCCAGTTTCACTAAGTGGGGTCCAGACAAATTAAGACTGAGACCAGGTGTACTACACCTTGTGTACCCTTTGCTATGTAATCAGAGCATTTTGCCCACACAACGTATTGGTGTTTCTACCAGCCAGTGAGCTCCCAAGTTTTAGCATCCAGAATTTGGGGTGCAGGGTGCATATTGCTATATAGTCACTGTGGATTAAATCATTGGTCATGTAGGCTAGCGAGGTAACTCAGAACTTGAGTTCGGTTCCCCCGAATCCATATGTTTTGTTTTGTTTTAATTAAAAGCAAGAAAATAAAAGCCAGGCGTGGCCTTGCCTACTTGTAATTTCAGCACTGAGGAGGCAGAGACAGGCAAATTTCTGGAGCTCACCGGCATTTTTGGTAAGTTCCAGAACAGAGAGAGACCCTGTTGGAGAAAGGGGAGTTTGGGGCTCAGGAGATGCCAGTGAAGTACTTGGCACATAAGCTTAAGGGTCTGTACTTGTTTTGTGTTTTCAAAGCAGGATTTCTCTGTAGACAAGATTGTCTCTCTGTAGACAAGGCTGGCCTTGAGCTCAGAGATCACTGCCTCTCTTCCTCTGGGGTGGTGGATTTCAGGCTTGTGCCACTCCCATCTGGCAACTGTATCCACTTTTCTTTCTTTCTTTCTTTCTTTCTTTCTTTCTTTCTTTCTTTCTTTCTTTCTTTCTTTCTTTCTTCCCGGAACTAGCTCTTGTAGACCAGGCTGGCCTCAAACTCCCAGAGATCCGCCTGCCTCTGCCTCCTGAGTGCTGGGATTAAAGGCCTGTACCACCACCGCCCGGCCTCCACATTTTTTAAAAATATTTATCTATTTAG